>NC_133648.1:305960937-306277186 GCF_009905375.1 Apium graveolens | reverse complement strand
GGTAGTAAAAATATAAAAACGGTTGAAGTTGGACGATTCCCGATTATACAAAATAATTTATAATTAATTTGAAAAATAATTTATTAAACCCATAAATCCTTTATAAAATCATATAACAACATATAAATTAATAGAAAATTATCAAAATTATCTATACTTTATTTTGGACATATAAAAATTAAAATTCTCAAATTTTATCACATACAAACATCAAAACACAGATATCAATTAACAGATAATTGATAAAAAATTCATATAATAATCACATGATATTTATTTATTGACAAAAAAATTACACGTCATATCCCAAATATTACAATACATATTATGTTTTTGTCTTAAATAATTAAATGCTACATTTACTGCTCTAAACACCATTTATATTGTTTAAAGTCGATTTTGTTAGTTACAACTATTTTTAGAAAACTAAAATACAGAATGAGCCACCTCTTTACCCTTACTTGAACTTAAACTGTAATCATCTTAATAAAAAAATTAATATTTAATCTAAAGGATCGTTTGTATCATGAGATTTCAACCCGATTAATGATTAATGAGAGATAAATATGATACATTTTTGTTGAAATCTTATTTTTATTCACGATTAAAATTCATGATCCAAATAGTCCCTAAACACTTTTAAAATAGATATATATCTACAAAAAAAAGGTATTTGATATTACTTATTACAATTATTATTTATAAATATTATTTAATTAATATTTTATTTGATAATTACTTATTATATGTTAATATAAAATAAAATATGACATCGATATTTTAATCCAATTATCTCTCGACCACTTTCTCGTATAACAAAAATCTTTTCATTATACTATAAAATAAAAGATATATAACAAAAAAAATTTGTTGCCACATCAAACATGATTAAGTTAACGGTTATGTAATATATAACAAAAAATTATAATTTACGATATCAACTACCAAATAATTGATCTAACTCAACGATGTTATTAAATACATAAATTTTAAAGTATTTACTTGTCGCGCGTAGTGCGAGTTGCGCCTACCCAATTTCAAATTTAAAGTTCATTTCATGATATTACTAATTACCCTTTACCCGTGTACACATTTATATATGCATATATTTTATCGGGATAGACATGTAGATATGCGTATATTTTATGATCGACTTCCTTGGAGCATGATTTTTTATTTGGCATGTGCGTGGATATAATTGTAGCTTAGAGTTTTGTTACCAACGTACTGTTAATGATACTTTACCAAAACTTGTTTAATTAACTTTAAAATTAAAAATAATATATATTTGTGTAATGATTTAAGAAAAAATTGAAACATTTAAAGAGATCGTCTATTAGACGTAAATAATTAAATGTAAATAATTAGTAGTTAGATATACTTCATCATGTATTTTTTATATCTGATATGTCTATCTGTTGTAACAACACAACAACATCAGTTGCTCTTAGTTTTTAGGAATGATCAAAATAGTTAGGAAAGTTATCACTCTGCCATTGTACAACTATAAATACATGTCTATATGCATCAATAAAATATTAGTGTTTGTGGCCTAAAGACAACAATAATATTTTAGTTTAAGATATTTGGATTATTAACATTTATATTCTATCGATTATTCCCTTTATAACTTATTATATCTTAATTTACTGCGATATAAATGTTAGATTAATAAATGTCCTTGAAATATGATATGAATTCTATATCTTTAAGTACATGACTTAGAAATGAGATTATGAGAATAATATAAATATTCGTAAAGATCCCTAATCAAGTATTTTTATTAACTGATAATAATAATGCATTAAGGCTGGTGTGTTTGTTGACTGATGATCACATCACATTGATCATATGTATAGTGATATTAAAGTCAAAAATACAGGCAGATGTAAATGTACATGGTGTTGGACCGACCCAGTGTGAGATTTTACATGTCTGTTGTGTCATAAGTAATTCTCACTGTGATAATGATGTAATGATCCTTATACTTGAAATCATTATATTTTTATACGAGAATTAATGTACTTTGATTACATTAAAAGTTACCTTTGACCGGGTAATGATAAAAGTGTATTTCGGGTATATTATGAATCGTAAGAGAAATATGAATGATCTAGAAAAGATTTAACCCTCCCATTTTAGGAGTGATATTATTGGCCTCTTGTGTGAGTTAGACTATGAAATGTGTGGTTGCGCTCAAATATTGATTTGTTATGAGAGTCTACTCATTAATCGAGAAAACTTGGATTAAACTTTGATGAGAATGACACATTTACATGCCTCTATTTAATCTATAATATGTGGTTAAAGGGATTATATTAAATTGTACATTATCACGAAAGGATTAATAGATTCACCGATTTAATTATTAATACTTGGGTAACAATGATATTTTACTAGATGTTGCTCATTTTTTATAATTTTAATATGAGATATCAAAATTATTTTCAACGTAATAATAACCCACAGGGACACACACATAGAACGCTTGAAGGAGAATAATTTGAATTATAAATTTAAATTAAATAAGTAATTTGTTTTATTTAGGATATTAATTAAGTATGACTTAATTAATTAAATAAATAAAATACATAAATTATTTAAACTATTTCCAAAATAAGTTATTAATCAATTAAGTGTGACTTACTTAAATAATAAATTGGGAATTAGAATATAACTCGAAAACTCATTCTTCTCTCTATATAAACTCTTTGAGAGATGATTTATATATAAGGATACATGGTTTAAAAAACCCTAGCCGTTCAAGGAGAAAGAGTAAGAGAGGTAGAGATTGAGTTTTTGGGTGCTAGTACACATCAATTCTTCAAGAAAGGCGTCTGTGTGGATACCTTAGAGCGTAAATCGGGAGAACAGGATACGTGGTCATTTAACAAGGTTTGGAACTCCATTAATTCTCCATTAATAACTCTTACAGCCTTTTTAAGGTAAAGATTCTTACTGCGAATTAAATATCTATTTTCACATGGATCCTGCATAGGTTTTTGATTTTATACCGGTTTTAATTTAATTTTACATCATTTCCGTTGCGTTTATGTGCTCAAAACCCTTCAAGGACATCAGAGCTACTTGCGAAAGTGTTTAATTCATTTATGTGTTTAATCATTTTAGATATACAAACATGTACGTGATTTGCCATATTTTGATGTTGATACAATATGTCTGTATATGTATGGTTTAAATATAAGATATTCACGTGAGTTATATAATCATATGATGATTATATAATCTGTATGTATATTGATATATACATAATTTATGTTTATTCTTATTATGAGAATCGTATTAGATACGGCTTCTGAATCAGATGTTATAGATTCTCTGAGATTTGGGTCTGGTGTCCGATTTTCGCGAACGAATACCCTATTCGACAGGGAATCGAGCGTTTGACTCCATTTTGACCCTGTAATCTGCGATTTAATGTTATCAGATTTAATTTCGAATTTTTGGATTTTTTTTCTATATTTAGTTTTATGATTAGATCATGATAGGTATGCTATGTTAAATTAATATTATGTGTTTTAACATGTTCTTATAGTTAATTGAGCATGGTGGATGGTTATGGCTTATGACCTTAGGTTAATGGTTTTGGTTTTTCAATACGGATCGCATGTCATTTGATCTTGTAATTATTAAATCTCGAATGTAACTCGAGTTCTTCTTGTAAGTTCACTAGATTAGTTTTTATATTTCATTCTTATAATGTATATGAAGACAGGAAAATTCAAAGATCAAGGAAGTGTAATGTCACATGGAGGCCATCCAAGGAAGCAATACAAGGAAGAGACAACTCAAGAAATAAGACATGTGATAGTTAGCTTGTATTTATTTTCCACCTTAGATTGACCTAGATCTTTGTCATTAGCTTGAGAAAGATCACATAGGATGAAGCCATAACCAACCACTTTTACTTTATTGCACTTTACATATATATGCTCATATGATGAATATTTGTGTAGAGTAGTTTAATGATGCATGCTTAATTAGATTAAGAATGTATGTATTGGATAAGTCACCCATGCCATGCTTGCTAAACAAGATAAAACCTGTAACGACTCAAGATTTTAAAATGAACAAACCATTACGAGATTCTTGTGTTTGTGAAACACAGAATAAAATACTAATCTTCTTTATTTCTAATATGGGGCAATTTTGTCAAAAGCGAGTTCATTGAACTTGTAAGGTTGTGGGTCTTAAGTGAGACCGTTGCGATTCCCTCACTGCCTGGAAATCAAACCATTAACGGATATTGATTTGAAGTATTTTATTCAAGGAAAAATTGAGAATCTCGGATATAATGATCTGTATTTTTGTATCATTAAAATTTATAAATATTAAATAAATAAAAATTTGTTATGCTTCTGCCAGCTATGTGTTATATTAATATTAATTAAGTGTGACTCAGTGGTGTGCGAGAATCATTTCTTTTATTAATTGCCGAGTCATTTTGTTTTGTTTTTGCTATTGAAAAGGGATTTTATTGAAGAATTATTTTCATAAATACTGAAATTATATTTAAAATTATTTTTATGGCTTTATAATTTCAAATTATAGGAATTTATAAAATTTAGAAAATAATATTTCGCTAATTATTTATCCCGAAATGATTTTCTGATTATATTTGCTGGTCCAAAGTTAAATTCAAAATTATTTCAAAAATTATGAAATTTATATTTTATTAGTTTTTGCATATTCCGAGAATTTTAAAATTATTTTGAAAATTTTTCGAGTTATTTATAACCGCAATTTGGTTCGTTAAGTCGCAAAGCGTGAGATAAAACCAGGCTACCGGCGATGAATGTTACATGTGTTACATTTTGGTGAAGCAGTTGATACATGGAAGAGCAAGAGAAATATATATATATATATATATATATATATAAACACAACCCACAAACACAACTGCTGATCTCCATCTCTATCTCTCCCATCAGTCTCTCATTTCTCCTCTTGCTATTCTCGAGCTCTCCTCTCTGTCCTGCTCTTACATATGTATATATATACACACCTCTGTTCATATATCTCTCCTTCCTCTCGATCTCTTCTTTCTTCGATATTCTCCGTTTGCCTCCTGTATTCCCCGTTTGCTTCCTGGTAATCACCGCCTGTTGCCTCATTTTTCTGGCCGTTTTCCGGCCGTTTGTTGCGTGTGTTCTCTGTGTCGTTGGGTTGTGATTGCATTGTTGTTATGTTCCTTTTCAGATTGGGTGTATAGATCGGAATTTCTTATTTATTTTCTGCAGAAAATTATTTGAGTAATTTCGTGAAATAAATTCATTTTTTTCGTGCGGAAAATTTTATTTTATCGGTAGAGTTCGTGTTGGAAACCCGAAATAATCGGGCACCACCGAATTTTTTCGCCGTCAGCGACGAGCCTCGGTGAGCTAAAGGTGGACCGTGATGATTTATTCTGAGTCCTACAATTATAAAAATATTATTTAGTTCGTAAAATTATTTTTCAAAACATAAATTAGGGGGTATAGTCGTGAAAATAATATTGGATAATGGTTATGAAATTGTATTGTTGTGATTAATCGCGTCGATTTCATATCGACTAGTAGTCTGATAAATAGAGGAAATACTGCTCTTTTTCCAAGAAATTAATTTCAGAAATACGGGAAATTCATAAACTGTGATTGATATTGGAAATACGGGAAATTCATGTTTTAGGGGAAAAGTAACTTCTGAAATGCATATCTCTAAACTGTGATTGATATTGGAATTTTGTTTGAAATGTACTGGGATAAAAATTGTTTTAAAAAGAGATAGGTATAAATGGATTTGAAAACTGGATAAAAGGGTTAGATATTGGAGTTGCGTAAGAGGCCCATTATTCGGTAACGGCCCAGCGTGGTGGCGTAAGAGGCTAAGTCGGTTGTGCGCCCTGTTGGAACCGATTAGTCCAGTGTGTCAAAGACCTAGCTAGTCTTTGAGTTCCGGAACATATAAATTTTAGGACAGCAGATGGAGCTGTCCGGTGTTGATAGACTGATCAGCTATCTTCACCTGTGAACATCAGCATCTGCAGTCCGTGACTTCCCACCTGGTTGTGGACCTAGGGCTACTTTTCCCTGACCTCCTGCTCCACCTTCTTCTGCTTCGGACACTTCATCCCCCATTCCTAATCATGTGCACCAGGAAGTTAATAGGGCCTTGATCAGGGACTAGAGTCCTGAGTTAGCTGTGCATTTAGACCGTGTGCCTATCGGTCCTTTTCAGGGAGTAGCTGTACCTTCCCCGGACTTCCAGGCTAGGTTGAGAGCCCTGACGCAGTTAGCCATTGTTAGAGCTAGATATATTGAGCTTTTTATCTGTCCGGAGACCAGGGCGATGCAGTACCAGGCTTTGATAGATTGGTTAGTGTTCAAGCTTGGTGTGTGGAGGTAATGGCTAGGTAGTTGTTTTCAGAGTTGATAGTTGTCAGTGCTCGGACATGTGTATCCCTTAGAGTTCTGTAGTATAGTTTCAGTAGTATGTTATGATGGACTAGTCGGAGGCTGTTATGATAGCCAAATTTTGATGTGTATTCGGCCCGTGTTGTATTGATGTATTGTAGTTGGATATTCAGAAATGTTGTTATATCGTATTTCGTTTATATAAAAGATGTTGTTTAGTTTTCTTTAAAAATCTTGGCATTGTTATTATTGTTGTTACTGTTATTGTTATAATTGTTGCTGATATTGCTAAATTTAGCCATTCGTTATGGATGGAACCCATAAATAGAGATGGGAATATTTCCTTGTAGAAGCATTCTCCTGGCACATATGTATAAAAATGTTTGTTATACAGGACATTTCTAAATTATATAAATCATTTTCTATGTTTCAAGAGAATGCCACCCAAGAGAAATGACTAGTCTAACTCTTCCAGTAGAGATTCTGTTGGGGATCCATCCATGAATGAATTGCTAGATTTGTTGCGCCAATAGTCCAATCAAATGGCCCAACAACAACAACAATTTCAGCAGCGGCATCAACAATTTCAGCAACAACAACAACAACAGCATCAACTTATACAATAACAACAAATCCAATAACAATAGCTGGATATTCAGCAATAACATCAGTTGAGAGGGCTGAACCAAACCGTTAGTTTCAAATCTTTCCAGTCTGTTAAACCCCCAGAGTTTAAGGGCGAAGTAGATCCTGTTGCTACAAGAATTTGGTTGAAGCAGATGGAGAAAGCTTTTACCCTCACCCAAGTAAGTGATGATCTTAAAATGGATTATGCAAGTTATTTTCTTAAGAATGAGGTGAGTTATTGGTAGAAGTCAGCCCGAGCATTAGAAGGAGAATATCCTATTTCATGGACCAGGTTTACAGAATTGTTCTTGGAGAAGTATTTTCTAGATTGTTTGTAGAACCATATGGAGGTTGAATTTCTAGAGTTAAAACAAGGTGAAAGAAGCATGACGGAATCGAAGCCAAGTTTACGGAATTGGCCTGAATTGTATCGGAGTATGTGAGTATGGAAGCCTAGAAGGAGAAGAGATTTCAACAAGGGTTGAAGCCAGAAATTCGAAACATATACCTCTATAGTTCAGGCCGCTCTAATGATAGAAAATGACCATAAGTTAGCCTCCAAGGAGAAAGGTGATAGAATGGGAAAGTTTGATAACGTGATGGATAAGGCGGGTCAAGCAGAGTCTATCCAGAAGCTTCAGAAGCGATTTGGAAGAAATAGAGATAGAAGATTAATGAGGAAGAATTTTTCCCAGGCTAGGCCTAGTACCACTTGATTTGGTTCCACTCCAACGAAGTCAGTTAAGCCAGTAGTGGATTGCAAGTTGTGTGGCAGGAATTACAGTGGTCAGTGCAAGGAGAATGTTCAATGTTTCAGATATGGTCAGAAAGGTCATTACGCGTCGGAATGCAAACTAGAGAATCCAGGAGTTACTTGCTATAACTGTGATAAGATTGGGCATATTGCTAGGAATTGTAAGGCTGCTACTCAAGGCAATGTTTGAGGTAGCGCATCCCAAGGACCGACATCCAGTACGGCTAGAGCCAGAACCTTTAAAATGACTAAGAGATCCACGACCCAGGACTCAGATGTAGTTACAGGTACACTATCTCTCAACTCTGTACCTGTTAAACTCCTGTTTGATTCGGGAGTATCTAAGTCTTTTATATGTAAGAATTGTGTGAATAAAATGGATTTAATGTTGGAAGATTTAGCTGAACCTTTGACCATAGAAGTGGCTAACCATGATAAAGTCTCTGTAAATTAATTATGTCCTAAGGGTCAAATAGAAATTCTAAGTCACTCTTTTCTAGCTGTCCTAATACCCTTCGAGCTAGGAGAGTTCGATGTAATTTTAGAAATGGATTGGTTATCCCAACATAAAGCAAATATTGACTGCAAGAAAAAGAGGATTGTTATGTTTAAAGAGGATAATGTCAGGGTGAATTATCAAGGACAGAAACAAGAAAAGAAATTTCTCTCAGTACTACAGGGAAAGAAGTTCTTAAGACAAGGATGCGAAGCCTACTTAGCTCATGTAGTGGACACCGAGAAAGATGCACCTAATCTGGAAGAGATTCCAATAGTCAGGGAATTTCCGAACGTCTTTCCAGATGAGTTGCCAGGACTGCCACCAGATCATGAGATAGAGTTTTTCCATTTACTGGTACCCGGGGCAGAACCAGTTTCAAAAGCTCTGTATCGTATGGCTCCAGTGGAAATGAAGGAATTAGCAAAGCAACTTCATGAATTATTGGATAACGGAGTGATTAGACCAAGTGTATCCCCGTGGGGGTTCCCCAGTGTTGTTTATAAAGAAGAATAATGGAATTATGAGGTTGTGTATTTACTACCGGGAATTAAATAAGTTGACCATCAAGAAGAAGTATCCCCTACCCAGGATTGATGACTTATTTGACCAACTAAAGGGAGCGTTTGTTTTTCAAAGATTGACTTAAGATCGGGCTATCATCAATTAAAAATTAAGCCTGAAGACATACCAAAGACTATATTTGGAACAAGATATGGACATTATGTGTTTCTTGTAATATCATTTGGACTAACAAACGCACTAGCCGCCTTTATGGATTTAATGAACAAGGTGTATAAGGAGTATATGGATAAGTTTGTACTTTTATTTATGGATGACATCCTCATCTATTCAAAGATTAAAGAAGACCATATAGAACACTTGAGGATTTCCTTGCAAAGGCTACGAGAGAAGCAACTGTATGCTAAGTTTACAAAGTATGAATTTTGGTTAGATGAAGTTCAGTTTTTGGGTCACGTAGTGGGTAAGGACGGTATCAAGGTGGATCCTGTAAAGATTGAAGCTATGTAAAAGTGGGAATAACTAAAGACCCCAACAGAAGTTAGGAGTTTTCTTGGATTAGCGGGGTATTATCGAAGGTTTGTAAAAGACTTTTCAAAGATTGCCACCCCATTGACTAAGTTAACCATAAAGAATGAGCAGTTTTTTTTCCAGGAGAAATTTGAAGAATGTTTCCAAGAGTTAAAGAAGAGGTTAGTGACGGCTCCAGTGTTAGCATTACCAGACGAAACAGGAAACTTTGTAATCTACAGTGATTCTTCTTTAAAAGGTTTAGGTTGCGTGTTGATGCAGCACGATAAAGTTATTGCCTATGCATCCACACAGTTAAAACCTCATGAACAGAAATATCCAGTGCATGACTTGGAATTGACAGCAATGGTGTTTGCATTGAAATTGTGGAGACATTACCTATACGTAGAAAAGTGCGATATCTACACGGATCATATGAGATTAAAGTATATATTCACACAGAAGGATCTAAATATAAGCCAAAGGAGATGGTTGGAATTGATTACGGATTATGATTATTCCATTAACTACCACCCAGGAAAAGCCAATGTAGTGGTCGATGTCTTGAGTAGAAAAGAAAGATTGAATGTGATTAAAGTTGCTGAGGAATTGGCAAAAGAATTGGAAAAGTTGGAGATCGAAGTACAAGTACCAGGATGTGGTAATGAGCAATTGTATGAGATTACCTTCCAGCCAAAACTGATGGAAAAGATTAAGAAGTATCAGGAAAAGGTAATGGATCAAGGAATAGACATTATAACTAGAGAAGAAATTAGTACTCAAAAAGACAACAAAGGTGTGTTTAGATTTTCTTCTAGAATATGGATCCCTAATATGACTGAGTTGAAGAATGAGATTTTGCGAGAAGTTCACAATTCCAGGTTTTCTATTCACCCTGAAAGTATCAAGATTTATCAAGACCTGAAGATTAACTTTTGGTGGCCAAGAATGAAGAAAGAAATAGTTGATTGAGTTGGTAACTATCACATGTGTGAAAAGGTAAAAACAGAGCATCAAAGGTCGAGTGGATTGTTACAACCCTTAGAGATTCCACAGTGGAAATGGGAAGAAATTGAAATGGACTTTGTAGTAGGATTATCAAGGACTAAATCGAATTATGATGCTATTTGGGTAATTGTTGATAGGTTAATCAAGTCTGCACATTTCCTTCCGATCAACGAAAGATATTTTTTGGATAAGTTAGTTAAGATGTATTTAGATGAAATTATGACCAAGCATGGAGTTCCTATCTCAATTGTGTCTGATCGAGACCCAAGGTTTAACTCAAGATTTTCTCAATTGTGTCTGATCGAGGCCCAAGGTTTAACTCAAGATTTTGGATGAAATTCTAGGAATGTTTGGGAACCAAGTTGAAGATGAGTACCACCTATCATCCCCAGAGAAACGGTCAAAGTGAGAGGATGATTCAGACTATAGAAAATATGTTAAGGGCATGTGTTTTTTATTTTAAATGGAACTAGGATGATCACCTACCGTTAATTGAGTTATCCTATAATAAAATTTTCATGCCAATATCTGAATACCACCCTATGAGGCTCTGTATGGACAAAAGTATAGATCCCCACTTTATTGGGACGAAGTTGGAGAAAAGAAGTTGTTAGGTCCTGAGGTAATTCAACAAACTAAGGATGTAGTGTTATTGATTCGGAAAAGGTTAGAAGCATCTCAGTTAAGGCAAAAAATGAATGCAGATTTGTATCAAAAGGATATGGATATAGAGGTTGGGTCATTGGTGTTGCTGAAAGTCTCGCCTTGAAAAAGATTAGTTAGATTTGGTCAGAAAGGTAAGCTAAGTCCTAGATATCGGACCATTTGAAGTATTGAGAAAAGTAGGTAAGGTTGCCTATGAGTTAGCATTACCGCCGCAGCTGCAACATATTCATAATATGTTCCACGTCTCTATGTTAAAGAAGCATATCCCTGATTCGAACCAGGTCATTGAGTATGAGCCAATCGAACTTTACCCAGATTTGTCCTATGTGGAGCAGCCAATTCAGATCCTAGATCGTAAGGAGGAAGTCCTTAGGATTAAGTCTATCCCTATAGTAAAAGTACTTTGGAGAAAATCTCGAGTAGAAGAATCTATTTGGGAGTTATAGTAAGATATGCATGACAAATATCCTCATTTGTTTGGTTAGGTGATTCTGATGATATAATCTTTTTAAGGGGGAAGTTTATAACGATATGTATTTTTGTTTCATTAAAATATAAATATTAAATAAATAAAAATATGTTATGCTTCTGCTAGCTGTGTTGTATTAATATTAATTGTTTGTGACTCAGTGATATGCGAGAATTATTTTTTTTATTAATTGTTGAGTCGTATTGTTTTGTTTTTGATATTAAAAAGAGATTTTATTGAAGAATTATTTTCATAAATATTAAATTATCTTTTGATAGAATTATCCTTTCTCTCAAAATTGAAAATTCATATTTAATTACGTGTTTCACAAACACAAGAATCTCATGATTGTATTCATAATATTATTGTTAAGGCAATAAACGATTCCTATTCTAGATTTTCTAGAGCACGCCTTATATTGATTTAAGTTCACCTAAATCTATCATCGCATGGTAAACATAGGCATATATCTCATATATAAAAATAAATAAAAAAGTAAGCATGCAAGTAATATCATGTCACACATTGATATAATGATGTATGGATTTATTATAGCATTTAAAAGTAATTAAAATAATTAAATCATGCTTTAAAACACTTTCGGGAATATAAATAGTTTAAAACTTTTATATAAAAAATATTTGACCACTCCATTAGATCCTTCTCGGAAAAATGAATCCAACGATATATTGCACGCCCAAAACAGAGTTACGAAACTCTCAAAAATCAAATTTAAAGTGGACAGTCGGGCTGTAATGCATTATAGGAACTCGTTACAAGGGCTGTAACGCATTCCGGTAATGCGTTACAACACAGTTGAGCATTTTAAGTGTGTAACGCATTCCGTAAATGCGCGACCCCCCTTTTCCCCGCGCGTGCGCTACACGCGCCAAGGCCCCTGACCGTTGCAGCAACAACAGTTTTTTTTTGTTTCTTCTTCTCCTGCCGTTTTCGCTGCCAGCCGTTACAAATAAAATGAAACCCCTTTCCCTTCACTCCCTCATTAATAACTCTTTATTAATTTATTATTTTAATTTTATTATTAATAAATTAATTAACATTTAATTAATAAATTAATAAAAATCAAAATAATATGATTTCTTAAATCAGAGAGTAGCAGAAAATTATCAAATCAGCCATGGGTCCTTGTGCAAATTTTAATCATAATTATTCACATGCATAATTATTTCATGAATTTTAATTACAACAATTTTTTAAAAATTCATAACAAATAATCTACACATCATAAAATTATGAAAAAAATACCTAGACAATCTACAACACTTGTAGAACCCAGATCAATAGTCAAAATATTATGAAAAAATTATTTCGAATTAATTCATAATTAAATATAAATAAACTTGAAAAAATCATAACAAATCCATACATGCATTAAAAAATCTGAATTTTTTATATGAATCTCTATATGCAGAACCTAGCTCTGATACCATTGAAGGAATTTACGGATGAGCGGAAGCGTGATATAACAATTATTCCGTAAAAACCATGTATCGCACATATAGAAAAATGTATAAATCAGAAAAACGGAGGAATCGTAACCATACCTTGAAAATCGAAACTTTATAATATGGTTGCTAGCAGTTGCTCCTCAGTGTGTGAAGCACTCTACCGGTATCCACCAAGAATGATCCCCTTCGATGAAACTTTTTATAAAACCAAGCTTTTATAAAAATGGAGTTTTGGGGGAGAGAGAGAGAGGAAGAAGATGGATGCTAGGGTTTTCACAAAACTAAAATTGTGTAAATAGAATGAGCCATCTCATTCTATTTATAGGGCTCTCCCAGGGTTATAAAATATATCTTTATATATATATATTAACCCCTACATTTTATCTTTATAAAATGCTTTAATAATAATTAAAACTATTTTAATCATTATTTCTTTTTCTAAACTATTTAGAAAATAATTTTCTCTCTCATTATTTCATCAAAGAAAATATTCTTTTATGGTGTGACCCTGTAGGTTCAATATTATTCCGGTAGTAGAATGTTAGGTCACACACAATGTAGAAGGGGGGTTGAATACAATGTATAGCACAATCAAGTCGAATTCAAAGAACACAAGTAACATAAAACAAAATTTATTAAACTCTGTTACAATGTGGAATGTTCTCTCTCAGTGATGAACAAATATCACGAGAGCTGCTAGGATTACAATGAATATTATTCTCGATAATGATAACATATATAGTGTAAACCCTATGTCTGTGTTTATATACTACACAGTTACAAGATAATCACTAATTGATATGGAATATAATTCTGCTTCCTAAAATATATCAATCAATTATCTTTTCTTCCAAGTATTCTATTCTTCATAGAATTGCTTCTTCATGCATATCTCTTCTTGTGTTTGTCTTGATCTTCTTTCCTTTCAATCAGCCGCCTTCCTTACCTGAAAGTCTCCTTAAGTCCTGATATTATCTCCTGATAAATATCTACTGATAACTTAAGTCCTGACAACTTAAGTTCTGACTTCAGTATAAGTGCTGATATCCAGTTAAGTACTGATTTGTCTTATTTAAGTAAGATATGAAAACTAAACAGAAATCATATTAGACATGACATTATCAAATATATCTAACAATCTCCCCCAACTTGTAAATTAGCATAATATACAAGTTTAACAGATATTTGATGATGTCAAAAACATTAAGTACAAATGCATGAGAACTTGACTAGATAACTACAACTTACAGTCCTTAAAGCTTTACCAACTTTAACTTCTGATAACAACTTCAGTTTGTACACATATCTGAATTTGAGCAGTTGTAGATCTTGACTTGGCTTCAATTACTGATCTCTTCAATATCAGGAGTTGTTCTGAGATAGTTCTTTAACAAACATCTCTCAGCATATCTGAGTTTATCAATCATTCTCCTTTTAGCATTTTTAAGCTCTGCAGTATCTTCACCAGTTTGGAAGATAGCATATCTGAGATCATTAATTTTTGCTTTTCTCAACTCCTGATCTAGTCTGATGACATAGGCTTTGTCAGACTCTAAATTGAATTCAAGTCCCTTAATACCAAGATATTTACTGATCTTTGCAGTATTAGGCTTCATATCAACAATATCACCCTTGTGATCTCTGTACTTGGGACAATATGTGCTATCGGACTTTACAGAATAGAGCTTCTTCTGTCTCTGAATTTGAGTCTTCAAATAATTTGCAGCACTTTCTGTTAATCTGTTCTTCACTTGAAGTAAGAATAAAACATGTTCTAGTTCCTCAAAATACTTCAGTAGTATAGCATTTTCCCTTATGTGGTAAACCCTTACATCTGTCATGAAATATAACAAGATGTATTCTTTCAAGAAGGCATGATAAACCATTTATACAGATTTAAGTTGATTCAATCTTTCAGGAGTTGCTCCAACACCTGGTTCACTTAAGGAAGTTGGATCATTGGTTGTGTTTTGCACTCTTCTTTTATCAGCACTACCTAATCCAGATTTATCTCTTCCTTCCTTTCTAGTAACTACTCTTGCTTCAAAACCACTTGCTGTAGTCTTCAAAGGTTGAGTCTCTTTGGCTTTAGTGAATCCTGGTAGGAGTAACTTTGAGGTTTTAACATGAGCAATGTCAGAGGTTTCCTCTAACTTATCTTCTGATATCAAGCCAACTTGAGCTATATAAGAGGTTGCTTGCTTCGTAGTTATATCAGAACTTACTATATCTTGACTCTGAACAACTTGAGCCATGTCAGAGGTTGTCTTAGAAATCTTCCTTGAAGTCAGAGTAAGATTATCATCTTCATCATATATTTCTTCATCCATAGGAGGCACATAAACCTTTACAGGTTCACCAACTTTTTCTTTGCCCTTAGACCTTGGATCTATCTCCATTTGTGATTTGGCATTGGTTGCCACAAGATTTGTCCTTTCTTTTATCACAATGCCTTTAGCCATAGGAAGTTTCTTTTCAACAACAGAAGCTTCAGATTTGGAGATGACTTTTTCTAACTTAAGTCTAGCTTCTTCTTCCTTTAGATTCTCAAAGTCCATTCCTGGATTTTCTTTCAGAAATAACTGTCTTGAAAATTTCTTCATCCAGTTCCAAAAGTTCATCATAACTTATCCTTTTACCAGTATCAGAAGTTATTCTTCTCCCAGTATCAGAACTTGTTCTATGACTTGTAGTTCCAGCTTTACTTGATGAATGATCTTTACCTTGACCATGACCTCCTCCCATTCCAGAGTTTCCCGGGTCATTACCATCCTTTCCCTTCGGTGTCTTATCAGGTTTGCATTTGGACTTAATTACTTTCTCCGCCTTTTTGGCATCAGCAGGTAAAAGAAGAGAGACAAGCAATTCCACTGAGGATTGGATCTCATTGAGTTGATTTTGCTGAGAAGATTGATTTGTCAAAATTTCATCAATCTGTGACTGTTGCTTCTCTTGGGTTTTCTCAATGTTGGTAATTTTGTCAAAGGAAGGTTAGAAAAACCTTTTCTTGTCTAACTTGACAATTGTATCTTGCTGATTTAAGGATTCTTGAATCTTGTCCACCTTGGCCTGAGTTACAGATTGTTGACTTTGAAGGTGCCTTGTACTAAGTGCAGTAACTCTTAGCTGTGTCTTGAAATCATCATTGACTAGCATCTCATCAGTTTTTGCCAAGTGATCAGCAAGAATCTTTTCAGTAGGAACAAAGGTAACTGTGTTCCACTCACTCTATATTAAAAGTGTCATAGTTCAGGATCAAGTTGAAACGAACCATATTTTTGATGAGGATGTAAAAAGAGTGAGTTTGAGAGAAAATGAGAGATGTGTTGGCTGGAATGAGGTGTTGGTTTATATAACCAATAGAATACTAAGAGACACAAGGAAAATTGAATGGTTATAGGTAAAAGTAATTATACCTCATCTCCCTAGACTGATGAGAATAATAACAGCCATTGGAAGCTTAAAACAGGATTTAATGCGCACACGAAACAAGTAAAAATTACTGTGCATAGACGAGTACCACTAACCCAAATTATGTTGACTGTTAATATCTCACCCAAACATATTCTGATTTTAAATAAGACTGTTTCATATTTTAACCACAAATAAGTCAAGTAAAGAATCATGATTTAATACCAGAACTTAGACTAATATCAGAACTTAACAGTCATCAGAACATGATGCCTTAACTCGAAAGGTGAATGCCTATTTCTGTAATTCTTCACACAAATTCTGATTTCATCTCTTCAGAACTTAATCATCAGAACTTCCATCAGAACTTGTCCTCAGAATTTATGCAACTGACACTTAACCTGTTCATCTAAAAGAACATTTATCACCACAATAATTTTCATCATTCATATGGAGTGTATGTATGTGCAGTAAGCTAAATATCAGATAAAGATTAAAGTCTGATTCACTTCAGTTCATCTTAGAAATAAGGCATAACTAAGAACTTTGCTCAAAATATGTCATGATTCTGAAGTCTACTTTAGAATGAGTTCATGCATGTGTCCACCTCAACTATTTTGTGCTCATTTTATGCATCTTTTGAAATTCCATTTTATAGTGGCTTCTCAGTGTAAGTGAGTCACGACTGCTTGTCAGAATTTTTGCTATTATCAGAGTATTTCTACAGTAATCATAGAGTGTGAAAAGTCACCAAGAAAATATTTATTTTGTTTTTCTGATGCATTTTACTTAATACCAGCAATGCACTTGGGTCTTCCCTTCCACATCTTTACTCTAAATCTCAAAGGAGTACTTGATTTTAATTTCTTTTCTTTTGCTTTTGATAAGTGAGGCTTATCAGCACTTAGTACATTCACCAGATTTACTAACATCAGAACTTAACAGATAAGAAGCATTATTCTAGTTTTTGACTTAGTAATAAGATAGACAAAGTAAACTTAACTAAGCTCAATATCAGAATTTGCTTGTGTTAAAAGATTTCCACATAAACAATTACTTCAAACATGGGATCTTTAGTATATTAAAGACTACTAGGTCAGTATCTAGCATAGTTATCCTCATTGGATTGAATTGTTACAGAAACATTCATATCACTATCAGAGTTTAGAAATTCACATCAGACAACAATCAGTACTTAAGCAATTTTCAAATTAAGCACATAATACACAGGGATAGTAATATCTGTAAATACTGATCATAAAATCTGATTAAACAGAACATAAACTAAGCAGACTTAGAGAAAGAACCTGAAACCATTCCAAGTTCATTTACCAATCTTGTAAAAGTAGCTTCACACAGTGGTTTTGTGAAGATATCTGCTAGTTGTTGATCTGTTGGAACAAAGTGCAATTCCACTGTACCTTCATCCACATGTTCCCTTATGAAGTGGTACCTAATGCTGATGTGCTTTGTCATTGAGTGTTGAACGGGATTACCTGTCAAAGCAATAACACTTTCATTATCACAGTAAATAGGGATTTTAAAATATATTAACCCATAATCTAGTAACTGATTCTTCATCCAAAGAATCTGTGCACAACAGCTTCCTGCAGCAATGTACTCTGCTTCTGCAGTTGATGTGGAAATTGACTTTTGTTTCTTGCTAAACCAAGAAACCAATCCGCCTCCAAGAAATTGGCAACTTCCACTTGTGCTTTTCCTGTCAATTTTGCATCCTGCAAAATCTGAATATGAGTAACCTATTAGTTTAAAGTCTGATTCTCTAGGATACCACAATCCCAGATCAGATGTACCCTTAAGATACTTGAAAATTCTTTTAACAACTTTTAAGTGAGGTTCTCTTGGATCTGCTTGAAATCTTGCACAAAGACAGGTAGCATACATGATATCAGGTCTACTAGAAGTTAGATAGAGTAGTGAGCCAATCATACCTCTGTAATCAGTAATATCTACTGATATACCAGTATCCTTATCCAATTTTGTTGCAGTGGCCATGGGAGTGGATGCACTTGAACAACTTGCATTCCAAATTTCTTCAGCAAATTTCTGGTGTACTTGGATTGATAAATGAAAGTGCCTTCTTCATTCTGCTTGACTTGAAGGCCCAGAAAATAGCTAAGTTCCCCCATCATACTCATTTGATATCTTGACTACATCAGTTTGGCAAACTTCCTGCAAAGTCTGTCATTTGTAGAACCAAAAATGATATCATCAACATATATCTGCACCAAAAGTAAGTCCTTTCCATGGTTGAGGTAGAACAGTGTTTTGTCAATAGTTCCTCTTTTAAATCCACTTTCCAGAAGAAACTGAGCTAAAGTGTCATACCATGTTCTTGGAGCTTGCATAAGGCCATAAAGTGCTTTGTCTAGTCTGTAGACATGATTAGGAAATTTTGAATCTACAAAACTTGGAGGTTGTTCAACATATAATTCCTCTTCAAATTCTCCATTGAGAAAAGCACTTTTCACATCCATTTGAAAGACAGTAAACTTTTTGTGAGCACCATAAGCCAAAAATATCCTTATGGCTTCCAATCTAGCAATTGGTGCAAATGTTTCATCATAATCAATTCCCTCCTGTTGAGAATATCCTTTTGCAACTAGCCTTACTTTATTCCTTGTAATTATGCCATCACTATCAGTTTTGTTTCTGAAAACCCACTTTGTACCAACAACAGATATGTTCTTTGGTCTTGGCACTAGGGTCCAGACTTTGTTTCTTTCAAATTCATTTAACTCTTCCGGCATTGCTTGCACCCAATTAGCATCTTGAAGAGCTTCTTCCACTTTCTTTGGTTCATTCTGAGAAAGAAAAGAATTATAGAGATATTCATTTGAAGTAGCTGTTCTATTTCTGACACCTGCATCAGGATTTCCAATTATTAAATCAGGTGTATGTGATTTAGTCCACTTCCTTGCAGATGGAAGGTTTTCTCTAGAACTGGATGCTCCCCCATGATCCATGCTGTCTTCATCAACATTTTCTGATGCTCCCCCTGAAATTATGCTTTCTGAGTTGGATCCTTCAGAATTTGAGTTTCCAGAATTATCAGAACTTGGCTCATCAGAACTTGATGAATCAGAACTTGAAGAGCCAGTTGTATGTTCTGATGCTTCTTGAGATGTGGTTGTTTCTTCAGTATGCTCCCCCTGCACAAGTGCATCTTCCTTTGGCGTAGTCACCACAGTTTCACTAACATCAGAGTTTAATCCATCAGAGTTTGCAGTATTAGGATTTAGACTGTCAGGATTTCCAGTATCAGAATTTTAGTCTTCATTTTCAAATCTCAGCTGATCATGACCATTGAAATCTTTAAGTCCAGTAATCTTCTTATCATCAAAGGAGACATTGATAGCTTCCATGACAACCCTTGTTCTTAAATTGTAGCTCTCAAGGCTTTTGTGGAAAGTGGATATCCAACAAAAATTCCTTCATTAGTTTTTAAATCAAATTTGGATAGCTGCTCAGGATGAGTCTTAAGAACAAAACACTTGCATCCAAATACATGAAAATACTTCAGATTTGGCTTCTTTTTCTTCACCATCTCATATGGTGTCTTTCCATGCTTGTTAATGATTGTTGCATTCTGAGTAAAACAAGTAGTCTGCACAGCTTCAGCCCAAAAATAGGTTGGTAGCTTTGCTTCATCAAGCATTGTTCGTACAGCTCCAATAAGAGTTCTATTCTTTCTTTCAACAACTCCATTTTGTTGTGGAGTTCCAGGAGCAGAAAATTCCTGCTTGATTCCATGGTTTTTGCAGAACTCTTCCATAATCAAATTCTTGAACTCAGTGCCATTATCACTTCTTATGATCTTCACTGAATCTTTGACCAATTTATCCAGTTGCTTGACATGATCAATCAAGATAGATGCAGTTTCACTTTTTGTGTGCAAGAAATACACCCATGTGTATCTGGTGAACTCATCCACTATGACCATAATATATTTCTTCTTTGCAATAGACATGACATTCACTGGACCAAATAGATCTACATGTAGTAGGTGATAAGGATCAAGAATTGATGATTTAGTCTTGCTCTTGAATGAAGATTTTCTTTATTTTGCCTTCTGACATGAATCACAAAGGCCATCAGGAGCAAATACTGATTTTGGCAGTCCTCTCACAAGATCTTTCTTGACTAGTTCATTTATATTGTTAAAATTTAAATGAGAGAGTTTCTTGTGCCAATTCCAGCTTTCTTCAATTGATGCTCTACTTAACAGACAGATTGCAGAACCATCAATACTTGTTGAAAGCTTGGCTTCATAAATGTTACCATGCCTGTATCCTTTCAGAACAACTTTGCCTGTAGATATGCTTACAACTTCACAGTGTTCTTCAAAGAAATCCACATGATAACCTCTGTCACAAATTTGACTAACACTGAGCAGATTGTGTTTAAGTCCTGAGACTAGAGCTACTTCTTTAATGATGACATTCCCAAGATTGATATTGCCATATCCCTGTGTTTTTCTAATGTTGCCATCTCCATAAGAAACACTTGGGCCAGCTTTCTCCATAAAGTCTGATAGCAGGGCTTTATTTCCAGTCATATGTCCTGAGCATCCATTGTCCAGAACTAGGATGTTTTTCATGTTTCCCTGCAATCACAAAGACCACTAATGATTAGTTTTAAGGACCCAAACTTGCTTGGATTCATTCATTTTAAGTACTTCATCCCTAACATAGAAAGCATCATCTCTATCTTTCTGAGTTTGATGGAACATTACTAACTCTTTTTCTAAATAATCATTCCTCTTTTTACAGGCAAGATTTTCAGAAGTTAATCTTTCACATGTTAAAGTTTGATCTCTATAACTAATAAACATGGTTTTATGATATCTTCTCAACTCATTAATATCATCAGTATGAAAGGCATAAGCAGTTTGAGGTACCTTTAACTCAGCAGCTTCAGAACTGTTATCAGCATTTTCCATCAAGGCATAGTTCTCCTCACTTTCAGAATCTGAAGTGTCTGTCCAGCTTTTCTTCTTTGTGACAAGAGCCTTGCCTTTGTCACTCTTCACTTTCTTGCAATCAGGAGATATGTGGCCTTTCTCACCACAGTTGTAGCATTTGACATTTGTGTAATCTCCTCTGTCAGACTTCCATCCTTTGCCTTCATATTTTCTGAAACTCTTCTTATCAGAACTTGCACCTTTTCTGGAAAACTTCTTTCCCTTCCTGAATTTTCTGTATGCAATCCTTGTGATTCCTTTCACCATAAGAGCACACAGCTTCATCATCTCTTCATCAGCATCTATCTCAGGCAAGCTTTCAGTTTCTGAGTCATCATCACTATCAGAACTTGATGACTCAGTATCAGACTTTGTGATGAGCGCTTTTCCCTCGCCTTTCCTTGAGGTAGCTGCTTTGGGGGATTCAACCTCAGCCTTAAGAGCAACTATCCTTGACTTTCCTCCTTTCCTCTTACTTCTTTGTTCCATCTCAAGTTCATGAGTCTTGAGCATCCCATAAATTTTATCAAGAGTTGCTTCTTCAAGATTATAGTTGTCTCTTATAATTGTGGCCTTCAAATCCCAACTTTCAGGAAGAGCTAACAGGAATTTAAGGTTTGAATCTTCAAGATCATACTCCTTATCAACTAGTGACAAATCATTCAAGAGTTTGATAAATCTGTCATATAAATCAGTCAATGACTCATTAGGCTTTGAGTTAAAGTGTTCATACTCTTGAGTGAGTATAGTCTTTCTGTTCTTCTTAATCGAATCTGTTCCCTGGCATCTTGTCTCCAAGGCATCCCATATCTCCTTTGCAGTCTTGCAGTTAATTACCCTGTTTGAGATTACATTATCAATGGCACTATGCAGCAAGTGTCGTACCTTAGCATCCTTAGCAATTGATTTGATATCTTTAGCAGTGTAATCACTCTTCTCCTTTGGTACAGACTTTGTTGCTTCACCTGCAACTACAACAGCGAGTTTGGTTGGCTTGTGAGGTCCTTCATTGATTCTGTCAAGATATTCTGGATCTGTAGCTTCTAGAAACATAGTCATTCTCACCTTCCATATGGGGTATTCAGATGGTTTCAGTATGGGAACTCTGATAGCCTCATATCGACTATGGATTTGAGTCTTTGGAGGTTCTTCAATTTTGGTGGGCTTGGTTGGAGTTTCTGCTTTGGACATGATTGTTTTTGGATCTTAAACTGTTTGTGTGTTAACATATAGGCTCTGATATCACTTATTAGGTCACACACACTGTAGAGAGGGGTTGAATACAGTGTATAGCACAATCAAATCGAATTCAAAGAACACAAGTAACAAAAAACAAACTTTATTAAACTCTGTTACAATGTGGAACTGTTCTCTCTCAGTGATGAACAAATATCACGAGAGCTGCTAGGGTTACAATGAATATTATTCTCGATAATGATAACACTTATAGTGTAAACCCTATGTCTGTGTTTATATACTACACAAGTACAAGATAATCACTAATTGATATGGAATATAATTCTGCTTCCTAAAATATATCAATCAGTTATTTTTTCTTCCAAGTATTCTATTATTCATAGAATTCCTTCTTCATGCATATCTCTTCTTGCGTTTGTCTTGATCTTCTTTCCTTTCAATCAGCCGTCTTCCTTATCTGAAAGTCTCCTTAAGTCCTGATATTATCTCCTGATAAATATCTGCTGATAACTTAAGTTCTGACAACTTAAGTTCTGACTTCAGTATAAGTGCTGATATCCAGTTAAGTACTGATTTGTCCTGTTTAAGTA
The DNA here is from genome assembly GCF_009905375.1 of Apium graveolens. NCBI lineage: Eukaryota > Viridiplantae > Streptophyta > Magnoliopsida > Apiales > Apiaceae > Apium > Apium graveolens. The sequence continues at coordinate 306,254,070 of NC_133648.1, read as the reverse complement.
AGATCTGAAAACTAAACACAAATCATATTAGACATGACATTATCAAATATATCTAACATAGAAATAAATAATAATAAACTTTTATTAATTATTTATATGAATACTAAAATTCACTAAATATAATTAACTGATTAATTATATTTATTCTATATCGTGAGTGAAGCTTCTCAACATATCGCGACTATCCGGATAATATGAATTCACTTCTTAGAATACCAAGAACCTATCAGGGACTAGTTACCGTACAATGAATTCCTTCTACCCTTATAATATCCTGATTAAATACAAGGCATGGATCTTGTGTCAGGCCTATCAAATTTAATCATAAGATTTCTTATTCATAATGCAAAGTTCATATTAATGCAAATTAGAAACTCCTTTCTAATTTCATCACTCTGGCCAGAGATTCCGGAACTCCCATACTAAGTATAACATAGGATATTCTCTTCCTATACTGGAAGGGGTAGATCCTTTATTGACGTTAATTATCTCTGTACACAAATCCCTATGCCCAGAATAGACCTAATGGATGTCCTTGAGACAAAGGACTAAACCAAAGCACAGTTCATTATATACAAGATAACTTTAACGATCTCAAGTCTAAGGACACTTGTACAACTATCACTCAGTGAACCACTATTGACACGTGAGTAATCTCCATTAGTTGTTCAACTTATCGAGTCATGTTCAGTGAACTTATTCCCTAATAAACACCTACACACTAGCTATAATGTCACCACACAAATGCCTATGAGAACATACATCCTCCTGAAGGGAGCAAGCATAGTATGTACCAATCTTTGCGGATCCACTAACATCCGATTAGTTATCCTATGATCAAGAACTGTTTAAGTCTAAAGTTATCATCTTCTAGATCTCACTATTATAATCTCATTATAATTCTAGAAGCTTTACTTTAAACTACGGAGCATCTTATTTAAAACACTTTAAATAGATAAAGCCCATAATAAAAACATAACAAGTCTTTTATTAATTCAAATGAAATCAAATATGAATACAAGAAAGTTCTTCCTAACTCATCATACATGATTGGATTTAAGACAAACACTTTCACGTTTTACGGTGTGATCGTTGCCCGAAGAGTTGGGAATCTTACCAGAAAGGATGAGATGCCTTTAAATGTGATGCTTGAAGTTGAGGTATTCGATGCTTGGGGAATCGATTTCATGGGACCATTTATCTCGTCCTGCAATAATCAGTACATCTTGCTGACAGTCGATTATGTCTCGAAATGGGTAGAAATCAAGGCGCTACCAACTAATGATGCAAAGGTAGTGTAGAGTTTTCTTCATAAGCAGATATTCACAAGGTTTGGAATGCCACGAGTTATCATAAGTGATGAAGGGTCGCATTTCTGCAATCATAATTCACTTTTATGATGCAACGCTACAATGTGAATCATCGCGTTGCTACTGCCTATCATCCGCAAACTAATGATCAAGATGAAGTATCTAATAGAGAGATCAAGCGCATTCTAGAGAAAGTCGTTTGTCCGTCAAGGAAAGATTGGTGTTTGAAGCTCGATGAAACTGTTTGGCCTTATAGAATAGCATACAAGACTCCACTTGGGATGTCCCCGTTTCAACATGTCTATGGTAAGGGATGTCATTTACCTGCGGAGTTTGAGCATAAGGCTTATTGGGAATTGAAGAAGTTAAATCTTGATCTAAATGTAGCTGGGAAGAAGCGAATGCTTCAGTTAAATGAACTTTATGAATTTCGACTTCAAGCGTACGAAAATAACAAAATGTACAAGAAAAAGGCAAAATGGTGGCATGACAGGAAGCTATCGCCTAAGTCATTCGTGCCGGGGTAACAAGTTCTTTTATTCAACTCTCGTCTCCGACTTTTTCCTGGAAAGTTGAAATCAAGGCGGTCTGGACCATTTATCGTTAAAACTGTGTTTCCACATGGAGGGGTGGAGATTCTTGAGAACAATCCGGGCCAAGCATTCAAAGTAAATGGTCAGAGATTGAAGTACTATTATGGGGATATGACAAACCGTGAAGTGGTTAGTGCCATTTTATTGTCAATTTGATCGCATTACTATACGTCAAGCTAATAATGTAAAAGAAGCGCTTCTTGGGAGGCAACCCAAGATATGGGACCATAGGACACCTTAGAATTTATTAATTTATCCAAAAACCCAAAAAAAAAATCAGAAAAATATTGGCAGAATTTTTTTTTCCAGAGACCTTGCAGGCGGATCAGGCGGCCGCGCGCTAGCAGGCCCCCGCCTGCTGGTGCCAGGCGACCACCTGCGCCACTGAATTTTGAAAAATTCGTTTTCAGCCTATATATAAAAAAAACACAAAAAAACACATAACAAAAACCACAGCAGCATATCACCACTAACCCACGATTTCTTCCCCAATATTAGCCACAATCCCCACTCCTAATGTAATAACTCAAATTTTTGAGACCTTGTAAAACGTTTAATGAATAGTAACCATGACGAACGGGAAAAACTTTTGAGCCCACACTATGTAGTACACGAGAAAATGAGTTTCGGAGTTGATATTATGATTATACGTACCAAATGAGTGTATGTAAACGCTATTAGTTTTCGAAGAAAATGAACCTTGAAAAATGACCGTATTTACAACTCATCGAGGATTACGGGAATCACAATATAATTACAAGATTAAAACCCTGCGGATTTATATCCAAGTACGATAATTTAAAATATAAGGAATAAATACGAAAGGAATTACGTTGCGAACCATTTACGAGGAAGTATTACGAAAACGTTTAAGCGACCGAGCGAACGCGTAAACAATTAAATAAATGTAACACACTAACTAACCATGGTAAGAAAGTAACCATGGTTACTTTATCAAATAGTGAGCTAGATATAGGATGATCAAGCAAGGCTAACCAAATAGTGTGCTAAGGAAGCTAGAATATGTAGTTTAGCTTGTAAACTAGGAAGCTACTTAAGATATGTTTATGGATTTGGAAACAAGGAATAAACCTAGGATTCTATACTAGGGAGAATATCAATAAATAAAAAGATATCACCCATCCCATTTTCTAGAAGCAACCAAAGGAAGCAAGCATAAACCCCCCCTTCATTCTTCCATTCAGCAATTTCATCTCCAAGGGAGGATTTCAAAATTAAATCTCAAATTCTAGCCATGTTAAAATCCTCTCATTAATTCTCAAGCTTCCTAACCACCAAACTAAGGTAAGAAAATTCTTTGATCTCTTTTTATCAAGGTTTGATGGGTGAAATAAAATCAAGAAAGTTACTAGTGAATAGTATGAATAGTAACTCTTCTTTGGTTTCTTGATTTCAATGGTGGTTTTAGGTTCTAAAAATCATACCAAGCACTTCCAAGACTCGACCATCCTCAAGAACACATCTCAAGATTTCAAGAAAGGTAAAAATCTTTGACCCAACTTTATTTAAGATATATTTTCAAGATCCATTTAGTATGTAGTTACAAACCTAGTTTTAGAGGTGATGTCGTTGAAATCTTGATGTTTAGCTAAGTAGATTTAAGGGTGATTGTTGTTGCCTCAAGAACATAATGTTCTTGAGAGGATTTTGTGTGTTGATGTTGATATGATGATTGTTGGTGGTTGTATAAAGATTTAGGGCGTAAACAAAACTCCGATCGTAAACGTAATTCCGTTAAAACGAACAAATCGTAACTTTAAGTTTCTGTAGAAAGTCCCGAATATGTAAAATGTAGATTCTTAAAAAATACCCCTTGATTATTTTAGACAATGTTATAAGGATCGTTTAGGCGCTTGAATCGCTTGATTCCGATTTATGGATCAAAAGTTATGGCCGTTTTACTAAAAGTGATTTACGCGACAAAAACTGCTACGAATTACGAACTTTGAAAATATAAAGGATCGACTTAAAAGTGTTCATAAATCAATTAAGTTTTACAGAGAGTAGTATTTTGAGTTTCCTAAATTTCATAAAAAATTTCAAGTAAAAATAATGAATTTTCAATTTTATAAAAATATCGGAGCCGAGACCGCGCGATTAGAAACCGTAGAATCCATAAGCGGAGCCAACGGCAAAAATGAAAATGAACCTAAGATACTTAGAAAAATGAAGCGACCATGATGTGAATGAGAACTTAAAGGAATAATAAGGGTAATATAAGTTGAGAGGGTATATAATAAGTAGCACATGAGTGCGAGTCGCCGTAAATTAGAACGGGACCTAACAAAACGAATTGTGTTTATGATTATAGATTTCCGAGTGGAACCTAGAGCATCCTCCACCTCGAGATACCCAAGAAAGTTTTCAAACCCTTCCTTTTAAGAACTGTCGTGTTGTGAATATTTTACAAAACTGTAATATATGTATGAGATTGCTCTAAACTGTTATACGAAATTTGAGATGTATTACATCACTCAATTATTGATAATTTCTAGTATATGTTCATACCGAGTACGAAATATTATATTTAGACGAAGAGTCGGTCGATGTAAGCTTATAAAAATCCGGAAGTATCCTGGAGGAGTTTATAATTGAGAACGTTAACGGTAGTGAGTAGTGTGGCGTGTATATATTTTAGACCGAGGATCGGTCAGTAAAAATTGATGGAAACCCGGAAGTATTCCAGAGGTGCTTTTTTTAAGAATATTAGCACTATAACAGAGCGTGATTTATAAGTTGGAAGACCGAGAGTTGGTCAGTTTTGTTTTTATAAAATAAAAACCCGGGAATCATTCTGGTGATATTTATAGGACGATTAAAGTCCATAGTAGTTACGTTTCAAGGGACTCAACGTCCATTTACGAAATACTAAACACCTCGAACTTTTATTAAAACGATTTCCAAAGATCGTATTCCCTCAACTATACTTTATCGTTCGAATAATTAATATCTATTTATTATTTATTTATTATGGGAGAAGTATTCTTTCTGATTTTTTTCCTATGATTTAAAATACTTTCTGATTTCAGAAAATCATTCGAATAATTTCAGATCGTCGGAGATTATTATCCCGACTTATTTAATATAGTTTCAAGGAGAAACTTTTCCCCCTTATTAAATTATCTGTTGACAACGGTCAACTCACATCCTTAGTACTTCCTCTGAAAATCTCGGAAGTACGTATATAAATATATACATTTATATCTTAGTAAGATAAACTGTTTCTATCAACAAGCAAAATGCGTGGGGAACTTCGATATGGTTCGAGTTCTCGAGATTGATAGAATTCTTTTTAAAGGACAAGGGAGGGGTAGACTATGGTACTATGTGTGCTAAATGGACTACCAAAGGTACCGCAGGTGAAGGTACTCTGTGTACTCAGGAACTTGTGAAGTATGTGTATAACCAAAAATGAGACACGTAGCCCGAATGCGGCAAGGGTGATAAACGGGATATGAAGGTGTCGTCCTTCTACTAGTAGAAAAAGTTACTATTATCGTATTACGACTGAGCATCGTATACGGTGGCTCCAACGGGTGTCCTAATTCTTCCAATTGGAATTATGATGCAATACCGTAACCCAAGCTTAGGTGCTGGGTTTACTATTAAGGTATTCGCAGGATAATAAAATCCCCTAAAGAACTGTTTTCATAAGAAGGTTTGTATTAACAAGAAAAATTAATTTCGAATAAAACATAACTATCATATATGATGTTTTACGTAAGTTATCATACAGTCATTTTCATACTGTACATTATTATGCTGGGCATTATAGCTCACCCTTATTTTCTTAAATTGACACAGCACAATAGTGAATCAAGATGCCTACCATGAGAACCACAGCCAGGAAACGGGTAGGAAATGGCCAGTTGTTCCGTAGATCGTTTGGTGTTGTACCACATGTAGTCCGAATAAGCCGGGTTGGTTTTCAGTTATTTTTAGTTCGGCTTATTTATAAGTATGACTTATGTAAGGTAATAAACAAGAAATGTATATTTGACCGACGGACTAGCCTTACTTAAAGGTTACTCCCCGGTAAGACTTAATTACTTTTGGGTTGTAATAATTATCACTCTATGATTGAATTACTCTAGCTATGAATGGTTCATTTCCAAGACAATAACATGTAAGTGTGTGTGTGTGTGTGTTAAGTGTGGGGTCGTAAAGCATGAGTATTTATATATTGTAGTATGAGTTTTGTGGTTGTAGTAGTTTAGATGGCGTGGCCTCCGAGATTCCTGACCCCGGGTTTTGGGGCACCACAGAAATGGTATTAGAGCCTTAGGTTATCAAATCTTGGAAATGATAGGATATAAAATGAGTAGACATAGGAATAAGAAAATAATCAATTAGGGCTCAAGTCGAGTTCGTCGTCGGGTTACACGGGTAGTCTTGACAGTTTTACCCTCAAGGGAATTCTGACTCTAAGTTTGTAACACCTTGCCTATTGTGTCAGGTACCAGTGGAGACTATGAGGGAGGTTGAACCTGTTGATGATGTTATGGTTCCTGAGCGTGACCCTACTCCCGCGCCAGAGGACCCACCCATTGATGACTCAGATTATGACCCTACTGAGGATGTCCCGGAGGAGGAGACTGACCTTCCTATCCCCATAGCTGATGACGTTAAGATGACCCAGGGAGATGGCGTAGGCTGGAGGGATGCAGAGATGTACCCTCACCCGACTATTCGCTCTCCTACCCTACCCCAGAAATTCAGAGCCCTATGTCCTATACTAATGATGATGACGAGGATTGAATATATGCACAGGTCTACGAGGCTTATGACATATCCTCTAGCGACCCAGATTCACCTCTACCACCCCTGGCAACCATACATGTAGCTTTACACGACTGGATGGTGGCTCAGCTTATCGCTGAGATTACTGCGGCATCTGCTCGCATTGCGGAGTTATGCCAGACATTCACTGCTGAGAAAGCCATCCGACTAGGATACCCAGGGGATTTTAGAGCTGCTTCCCCAGCCATAGCCCGCAGAGAGATTGATGGGATCGAGCTCCATATCTGGGTTCAGATGAGGATGACGGTGATTGGAGGATACATCCCGGTAGTTGATGCAGAGCTGATGTTGGCAGGAGTGACGAGGAGGGTGCGTGACCTCACGCACAGTGACAGTGACTGAGGGACCAGTGACTAGATATGGACATTGAAGAAGGCTGGGTGACTTGTCACCAATTTTGATAGGATAGCTAGTGGTAGATAGCGTTCCTAGCCCTTCAGGGTACATGGCTTATGTATTTGCATTTCAGTATTCAGGACAAGTAGTGATTTATTATAATCAGGCATGTATGAACTCAACTAGTTATTTTGTCTCTCAGATATAAGTGGGAGGCCTTATGAAATATATATCTAGCAGTTATTAAGAAATTGATGTCCATATTATTGCACTTATAAAAACATGCTAGATAATAGATGACATGCTTACATATGAATATATTAATCCAATTATAAAATATTGCAACTATATTGACAAATCTTCATTATCAAAACAATGCCACCCCGTAGAAGAGGAACCAGGGCACATCCCGCAGAATCAGTTAACCAACAACGGAATGAACCTGACCCAGTAGTAAATGAAGAAAGTGAAGAGGACTTAGACTATAATGAATATGATGAGGAAGAATATGTAGAAGAAGAGGCTGAGGATACCCATCAGGGAGGGAACCCCATGAATGAATTTATACAACTGTTAAGAGCAAATCTGAACCAACAACCTATTCCACCACAGCCACATGTTGCCTAACAGACTAGAGCCACTGCCTTTAGGGCCTTCAAATCTCTCAAACCCCCAGAGTTTCTAGGATTTGCCGACCTCGTTGAAGCATGGGCCTGGCTCAAAGAGATAGAAAAGTCCTTCGAGATACTAGGTGTTGAGGAACGACACAAGACCATTTTCACTTCTTACATGTTGAAAGGAGAAGCTAACTACTGGTGGGAGTCCAAACGAAACCTAGAGACTGATGCTGTGATCCCATGGGATATATTTACCCGACTGTTCTTAGACAAGTATTTCCCTAGATTTATGGAGACCCAAATGGAGATTAAGTTTCTATAATTAAAACAGGATAAGATGACTGTGGTAGAATATGAGGCCAAGTTTACTGAGTTATCGAGATTTGTGCCTGAGTTTGTGAATACCGAAGAGAAGAAAGCGCGAAGGTTTCAGCTTGGTCTGAAACAGTGGATACAAAATCGAGTGACGGTGTTAGAGCTGACAGACTATGCCACCTTAGTGCAGAAAGCCTCGATTGTTGAAGCTGGCAGTGAGCAGAATGTGAAGGAAAAGAAAAATAGGAAGAGAAAGATGGGAACCCAAGGAATAGGAACTGGGAACAGGAGCCTTCCAAGCAGGTTCGTCAGGGGAGTGGTGTCCCAACCTACACGAGGCCCCGGATTCAGAGAGGCCCCGAGTGAGAGTGTTGGCCAGGGCGACGGACAATCTAGGGCCACATTTCATAGACAACCCCGCGCCCCAATACTGGAGTGTCAAACTTGTAAGAGAAGACACCTTGGAGTATGTACCCAGGCGAGAGCCCCTCTAAAATGTTACAGGTGTGACCAAGTCGGACACCTTGCCAATAACTGCACCCGACCCAATGTAAAGTGTTTCCAATATGGGAAGGTAGGACACATGAGAACGGATTGCCCAACATTGAAGCCCCCAGCCTCAGGGATGAGCAAAGCTGCATCCAACTGACCCCCAGCTGCTAGGACCTTCAACATGACTATTCAGGATGCTGTCCGAAACACTAACGTGATAGCATGTACCCTTTTGTTAAATTTCGAACATGCAAATATTCCATTTGATTTTTGAAGCAACCAAGTCATTTAAATCTCAAGATTTTGCTAAAAAGTTAAAACTTAATGCCATACCCCTACGTTAGATATTACAAGTGGAAATAGCAAACAAAGAAATAATTCCTGTAAATCAAGTACACCCTAAGTGCAAGTTGAAATTAGAAGGGAAGGTCTTCGAGGTTGACCTAATCCCATTCATGTTAGAAGAATTTGATGTAATCTTAGGAATGGATTGGTTATCCAGTAACGGAGCGTAAATAGATTGTGAACGGAAGAGGGTAAAGATAAGAGTGTAGAATGAAAAAGAAGTAGTGTTTAAAGGTCAACGACAGAACCATAAATTTCTGACCATGCTACAAGCAAAAAGATTGTTAAGGAAGGGAAACGAGGCCTATTTGGCTTATGTGATAGATACCAAGAAGGGAGTCCCTAATATTCAGGACATACCCGTAGTGAACGAATTCGAGTATGTATTTTCAGAGAACTTACCAGGGTTGCCACCTGACAGGGAAATAGAATTCGCTATAGAATTAGCACCAGGAACAACACCAGTATCCAAGGCCCCATATAGGCTAGCCCCAGTTGAGATGAAGGAACTAGCTTCTCAACTGCAAGAGTTATTAGATAATGGAATGATAAAACCCAGTATGTCGCCATGGGGAGCGCCAATACTGTTCGTAAAGAAAAAGGACGGCAGTATGAGATTATGCATAGACTATCGAGAATTAAATAAGCTGACTATTAAAATTAGGTACCCTCTCCCCAGGATTGATGACCTATTCGACCAACTCAAAGGAGCTGTACATTTTTCCAAAATAGATTTGAGAACAGGATATCACCCGTTGAAAATCAAACCGGAAGATATACCGAAGACTGCTTTTCGCACTAGGTATGGGCACTATGAGTTCTTAGTCATCGTGTGGGCTAACCAATGTACCCGCAACCTTTATGGATTTGATGAACAGAGTGTTCAAAAAGTTATAGATGATATTCTGATCTACTCAAAGACAGAGCAAGAACATGCAAGACATTTGAGGATAGTCTTAGAAATCTTGAGGAATGAGAAATTGTATGCCAAGTTCTCGAAGTGCGAGTTTTGGTTAAGAGAAGTTTAGTTTTTAGGACATGTGGTGAGCAACAAAGGAGTTTTAGTTGACCCCTCCAAAATAGAGGCGGTATCCAACTGGGAAAGACCAACTACCCCGACAGAAATTAGACGTTTTGTGGGTTTAACAGGATATTACCGAAGATTTGTGCAAGATTTTGCTAAGAGAGCCGGTCCACTGACTAGACATACCCCGAAGACAAAAAATTTCGTATGGACAGAGAAATGTGAGGAAAGCTTTCAGGAACTGAAAAGGAGGCTGGTATTAGCACCAGTGCTCGCTCTTCCTGATGGAAAGGGAGAGTTTATGATATACAGTGATACATCGCTTAAAGGATTAGGATGTGTACTGATGCAGCACGATAAAGTTATAGTGTATGCCTCTCGGCAATTGAAGGAGTATGAGAGCAGATACCCGACGCATGATCTAGAATTAGCAGCCATAGTGTTTGCCCTAAAAATTTGGAGACACTACCTATACGGTGAGAAATGCGAGATTTACACAGACCATAAGAGCCTCAAATATATTTTTACTCAGAAGGAACTGAACATGAGACAGAGGAGATGGTTAGAGTTGATTAAGGACTATGACTGTGAAATTTTGTATCACCCGGGTAAAGCCAATGTGGTGGATGACGCCCTTTGTAGGAAGGAAAGACTCAAGATGATAATGACATCAGAGGAGTTAATTAAAGAATTTGAGAAAATGGAAATCGACGTAAGAATGACCGGTAAAGGAACGAAAGGATTATTTGAGATTAAGCTAGTGCCGGAACTGACTGAAAAGATACGAGTATGTTAGGAAAAGAAGATGAGCGAAGAAAGAGGAATATTGATCGGTGAAGAAGTGAGATGCGAGAAGGACGAGAAAGGGATCATGAGGTATGCATCCCGAATTTGGATTTCAAATGTGCAAGAGTTAAAGGATGAGCTGCTGCACGAAGGGTACAACTCCAGATATTCAATCCACCTAGAAAGTACGAAAATGTACCGTGACCTTAAGGAATATTATTGGTGGCCTAAGATGAAGAGAGAAGTAGCAGAGTGGGTCAGCAAGTGCTTGACATGCCAGAGAGTAAAGGTGAAACATCAGCGGCCTAGTGGACTATTACCGCCCCTGAAAATTCCGGAATGGAAATGGGAGCATATAGTCATGGATTTTGTGACAGGCCTACCAAGGACAAAGACCAATCACGACACCATATGGGTTATCACAGATAGATTGACCAAGTCCGCACACTTCCTACCAATCAACGAAAGATACACCGTAGACAAGTTGGTGGATATTTACTTGAAGGAAATTTTAGCAAGACACAACATTCCTGTAGCCATAGTGTCAGATAGAGACCCAAGGTTTAATTCTCGATTTTGGAGAAGCTTCCAGGATTGCGTAGGCACCAGACTAAACATGAGTACCACTTACCACCCCAGACTGGTGGACAAAGTGAAAGGACTATTCAGACCCTAGAAGATATGCTACGAGTGTGTGCCATTGATTTCAAAGGAAATTGGGATGACCACTTACCCTTGATCGAATTTTCTTACAATAATAGCTATCACGATAGCATAGGAATGCCTCCGTATGAAGCTCTTTACGGAAGGAGATGTCGCTCTCCCCTATGTTGGGATGAAGTTGGAGAACACAAGATATTAGGGCCAGAGTTAGTCCAACAGACCAGGGAAATGGTGAGACTCATCAGGAAAAGACTGGTAGGAGCTCAGGACAGACAAAAGAAGTACGCCGACCAGACCAGGAAGGATAGGGAATATGAAGTAGGAGATTCTGTGTTATTGGAGGTATCTCCATGGAAAGGAGTGATGAGGTTTGGGAAGAAAGGGAAACTGAGTCCCAGATTCATAGGACCCTTTGAAATTTTGAGGAGAATAGGACCTCTAGCTTACGAGCTCGCCTTGCATCCTAATCTGAAATAAGTGCACAATGTGTTCCACGTGTCCATGCTAAGGAAGTACCATGCAGATGCACGACATGTAATAGAATATGAGCAGGTAGATTTACTACCAGACCTAACCTACATCGAGCAGCCAGTAAGGATAATGGACCAAAAAGAACAAGTGCTGAGAAGCAAGACTGGGAAGCTAGTTAGAATCTTATGGAGGAATCAAAATGTCGAGGAGTCAACTTGGGAACCTGAAGACGTAATGAGGAATAGATATCCCAACTTATTCACTAATTAATTCCGGGACGAAATCTTTGTTAGAGGGGAAGACTGTAATAACTTGATTTTTTGAGACCTTGTAAAATGTTTAATGAATAGTAACCCTGACGAACGGGAAAAGTTTTGTGCCCACACTATGTAGTGCACGAGAAAATGAGTTTCGGAGTTGATATTATGATTATACGTACCAAATGAGTGTATGTAAACGCTATTAGTTTTCGAAGAAAACGAACCTTGAAAAATGACCGTATTTACAACTCATCGAGGATTACGGGAATCACAATATAATTACAAGATTAAAACCCTACAGATTTATATCCAATTACGATAATTTAAAATATAAGGAATAAATACGAAAGAAATTACGTAGCGAACCATTTACGAGGAAGTATTACGAAAACGTTTAAGCGACGGAGCGAACGCGTAAACGATTAAGTAAACGTAACACACTAACCATGGTAAGAAAGTAATCATGGTTACTTTATCAAATAGTGAGCTAGATATAGGATGATCAAGCAAGGCTAACCAAATAGTGTGCTAAGGAAGCTAGAACATGCAGTTTAGCTTGTAAACTAGGAAGCTACTTAAGATATGTCCATGGATTTGGAAACAAGGAATAAACCTAGGATTCTATACTAAGAAGAATATTAATCAATAAAAAGATATCACCCATCCCATTTCCTAGAAGCAACCAAAGGAAGCAAGCATAACCCCCCTTCATTCTCCCATTCGGTAATTTCATCTCCAAGGGAGGAATTCAAAATCAAATCTCAAAATCTAGCCATGGTAAAATCCTCCCATTAATTCTCAAGCTTCCTAACAACCAAACTAAGGTAAGAAAATTCTTTGATATTTTTTTATCAAGGTTTGATGGGTGAAATAAAATCAAGAAAACAACCAAACTAAGGTAAGAAAATTCTTTGATATTTTTTTATCAAGGTTTGATGGGTGAAATAAAATCAAGAAAGTTACTAGTGAATAGTATGAATAGTAACTCTTCTTTGGTTTCTTGATTTCAATGGTGGTTTTAGGTTCCAAAAATTATACCAAGCACTTTCAAGACTCCAGCATCCTCAAGAACACATCTCAAGCTTTCAATAAAGGTAAAAATCTTTGACCCCACTTTATTTAAGATTCATTTTCAAGATCCGTTTAGTATGTAGTTATAAACCTAGTTTTAGAGGTGATGTTGTTGAAATCTTGATGTTTAGCTAAGTAGATTTAAGGGTGATTTTTGTTGCCTCAAGAACATGATGTTCTTGAGAGTATTTTTTGTGTTGATGATGATATGATGATTGTTGGTGGTTGTATAAAGATTTAGGGCGTAAACGAAACTCCGATCGTAAACGTAATTCCGTTAAAACGAATAAATCATAACTTTAAGGTTCTGCAGAAAGTCCCGAAGATGTAAATATAGTTTATTAAAAAATAACCCTTGATTATGTTATAAAATGTTATAAGGATCGTATAAGCGCTTGAATCACTTGATTCCGATTTGCGGATCAAAAGTTATGGCCGTTTTACTAAAAGTGATTTACGCGACAAAAACTGCTATGAATTACGAACTTTGAAAATATAAAAGATCAACTTAAAAGTTTTCATAAATCATGCAATTTTTACAGAGAGTAGTATTTTGAGTTTCCTAACTGCCATAAAAATTTCAAGTGAAAGTAATTATTGTTCAATTTTATAAAAATATCGGAGCCGAGACCGTGAGATTAGAAACCGTAGAATCCATAAGCGGAGCCAACGGCAAAAATGAAAATGAACCTAAGATACTTAGAAAAATGAAGCGAGCATGATGTGAATGAGAACTTAAAGGAATAATAAGGGTAATATAAGTTGAGAGGGTGCATAATAATTAGCACATGAGTGCGAGTCGCCGTAAATTAGAATGGGACCTAATAAAATGAATTGTGTTTATGATTATAGATTTCCGAGCGGAACCTAGAGCATCCTCCACCTCGAGATACCTAGGCAAGTTTTAAAACCCTACCTTTTAAGAACTATTGTGTTGTGAATATTTTACAAAACTGTGATATATGCATGTGATTGCTTTAAACTGTTTTACAAAATTTGAGATGTATTACATTACTCAATTATTGATAATTTCTAGTATATGTTTATACCGAGTTCGAAATGTTATATTTAGACCAAGAGCCGGTCGGTGTAAGCTTATAAAAACCCGGAAGTATCCCGGAGGAGTTTATAATTGAGAACGTTAACACTAGAGAGTAATATGGCATGTATATATTTTAGACCGAGGATCGATCAGTAAAAATTGATGAAAACCCGGAAGTATTCCGGAGGTGCTTTATTTAAGAATATTAGCGCTATAACAGAGCGTGATATATAAGTTGTAAGACCGAGAGTTGGTCAGTTTTTTTTTATAAAATCAAAACCCTGGAATCATTCCGGTGATATTTATAGGACTATTAAAGTCCATAGTAGTTACGTTTCAAGGGACTCAACGTCCATTTACGAAATACTAAACACCTCGAACTTTTATTAAAACGATTTCTAAAGATCGTATTCCCTCAACTATACTTTATCGTTCAAATAATAAATATCTATTTACTATTCATTTATTATGGGAGAAGTATTCTCCAGTTAATATTTATTTCAGACTCGATTAAATATTAAAGATTATTATATTACTTAAACATAAATTAGTTGAGGAATATTATTTCAAATATTCTTTTAGAAAAGTATAATTATTCGAGGTTTAATTATTCAACAATTAATATTTGATTATTAAGTATTAGTTATTTAATGGTTATATGATTTAAAAATCATTAAACCTGATTTAAAATACTTTCTGATTTCGGAAAATCATTCGAATAATTTCAGATCGTCGGAGATTGTTATCCCGACTTATTTAATATAGTTTCAAGGAGAAACTTTTCCCCCTTATTAAACTATTCCTTGACAACGGTCAACTCACATCCTTAGTACTTCCTCCGAAAATCTCGGAAGTACGTATATACATATATACATTTATATCTTAGTAAGATAAACTGTTTCTATCAACAAGCAAAATGCTTGGGGAACTTAGATGTGGTTCGAGTTCTCGAGATTGATAGAATTCTTTTTAAAGGACAAGAGAGGGGTAGACTCTGGTACTATGTGTGCTAAATGGACTACCAAAGGTACCGCAGGCGAAGGTACTCTGTGTACTCAAGAACTTGTGAAGTATGTGTATACCCAAAATTGGGACACGTAGCTCGAATGCGGCAAGGGTGATAACCGGGATACGAAGATGTCGTCCTTCTACTAGAAAAAAAAGTTACTATTATCGTATTACGACTGATCATCGTATACGGTGGCTCCAACGAGTGTGTCATAATTCTTCCAATTGGAATTGTGATGCAATACCGTAACCCAAGCCTAGGTGCTGGGTTTACTATTAAGGTATTCGCAGGATAATAAAATCCCCTAAAGAACTGTTTTTATAAGATGGTGTGTATCACCAAGGAAAACTAATTTCAAATAAAACATAACTATCATATATGATGTTTTACGTAAGTTATCATACAGTCATTTTCATACTGTACATTATTATGCTGGGCATTATAGCTCACCCTTATTTTCTTAAACTGACACAACACAACAGTGAATCAAGATGCCTACCATGAGAACCACAGCCAGGAAACGGGTAGGAAATGGCCAGTTGTTCCGTAGATTGTTTGGTGTTGTACCACAGGTTGTCCGAATAAGCTGGGTTGGTTTTCAGTTGTTTTTAGTTCGAATTATTTATAAGTATGATTTATGTAAGGTAATAAACAAGAAATGTATATTTGACCGACGAACTAGCCTTACTTAAAGGTTACTCCCCGGTAAGACTTAATTACTTTTGGGTTGTAATAATTATCACTCTATGATTGAATTACTCTAGCTATGAATGGTTCGTTTCCAAGCAATAACCTGTAAGTGTGTGTATGTGTGTGTGTATGTTAAGTGTGGGGTCGTAAAGCGTGAGTATTTATATATTGTAGTATAAGTTATGTGGTTGTAGTAGTTTAGATGGCGTGGCCTCCGAGATTCCTGACCCCGGGTTTTGGGGCGCCATACCCAATCAAATTCAACCCCTAATCTTACTATATATATACATACAACCTTTCCATATACATCCCATACACTTTCAACTCTATGAAATCTCTCCTACACACCAAACACAACTCTCTAACTCTTATTCTCAGTTTTCATGGCCCCAAAGAGATCACGAACTGTAGGGAGCAGCAACACGATTCCGACTGCTGATTCTTCGAGGAACACTACTGTGAGGCCCCAATTTTTGGATAGGACTGCTGAAGAAGAGTACACCAAGCTTCTTACTAAGCCTATTATGAGGGAGAGGGGGTTCTTGCCATCAGGGAGGGATGGTGATTTGTTACCGATGATTGCTGAGAAGGGATGGATTACATTCTGTGAGTCACCTAAGGCGGTTCTAATGAGTATCGTTCGCGAGTTCTATGTGAACGCCAAGGCCAACAAGAATGGGTTTTCTGTTGTTCTTGGGCTTACTGTTGATTATCAGCCCGAGGCGATTCGCCGCGTAATTGGACAGCGATAAAGGAAACCACGAGAGGAAAATTGGAATGAAAAGTCCCCTGAGGACTTGATATGGACTTGATTATTGCTACTCTCTGTCGGCCGGGCATAGTGTGGAAGTTCAAAAGAGGAACCAACGAGTATCGTAATTTCCCTGCTGTCGTGATGAACAGGTATGCTCGTGCTTGGAATGCATTTATGTGTGCTAATATTCTTCCTTCTGTGCAGGGGCTACCGAAGAAGAGTACACCAAGCTTCTGACTAAGCCTATTATGAGGGAGATGGGGTTCTTGCCATCAGGGAGGGATGGTTATTTGTTACCAATGATTGCTGAGAAGGGGTGAATTACATTCTGTGAGTCACCTGAGGCGGTTCCGATGAGTATTGTTTACGGGTTCTATGTGAACGCCTAGGCCGACAAGAATGGGTTTTCTGTTGTTCATGGGCTTACTATTTATTATCAGCCCGAGGCGATTCTTCGGGTAATTGGACAGCGACAAAGGAAACTACAGGAGGAGAATTGGAATGAAAAGTCCCCTGAAGACTTTGATATTGACTTGATTATTATTACTCTCTGTCAATTGGGCACAGTGTGGAAGTTCAAAAGGAGAACCAACGAGTATCGTAATTTCCCTGTTGTCACGATGAACAGGTATGCTCGTGCTTGGAGTGCACTTATGTGTGTTGATATTCTTCCTTCTGTGCATGCACATGAGGTTACAGTGGAGAGGTCGAGGTTGTTATGGGGAATTTTGAATGAGGAATATTATGTGGACCTTGGTGAGTACATGTAATAATGGATTTTGAAGTTTTTGAGGGGGAAGTCGCAGTACTCTATCCCGTATGCCTCTATTATCATGAAGCTTTGCAAGGCATGTGGAGTCCAGTGGCCTTCTTATGAGCAGCTGCAGATGTCGGCCGCTCCTATTGATTCATTGACATTGAATACGATCCACGAATGGACGGGTGGAGAATCCGAGTCACATGGTTTGGGATATCACCTCCCAGGAGGAGTTCCAGCAGTTGGTGCTACCATGGCTAGGTCCAGTCAGGCTCAGGGAGAGGCAGGTTCTTCGAGAGCCCAAGGAGGAGATGGTTCGGGATTGGCTGATGTCCAGTAGATGAGGCTTTCCAGGAGGATGGATGCGATGTATGAGTTGCAGAGTCAATTTGCGCAAGAGCTCACCCAAGCACTTGGGACTGCATTTAGAGGCCTTGGAGCTGACATCTAGTGGCCCGTTTATGGTGAGGATTCTGCTTATGCACCTCCTAACACTCCACCCTTTGAGGGTGATGATCATGATGATTCATCTGAGTAGGTAAACCCTGTGTTCCTTTCTATTACCTTCACTAGGGACAGTGAAGATTTTAAGTTTTGGGGTGGTAGTTAAGGAACAAATTTGTGTGTGTGTCATGTAGTTACATTTTCATGTTAGTTTAGTTCATATAGTTGCATATTTTTTCCATATAATTTTTTTATATAGAGTTTTTTTATAGCTTTAATTATAATGTCATATAGCTCATGCATATACCATGATCCCTTTGTGTTGCTTTACTGATTAATATGTGATATTGATGCGAGTGTAGCGATAGCGTTAGAGTGATGTTGAATCTTGTTAGGTTGACATGCTTGCTAGAAACACTTATAATTTCTCTAAGTCTTAGAGTATGCTTAAGGGCTAGATTTTTGTCATGGTTTGATGGTTTTTGAGGTTAATCTATTGCCTTTGCTTAGAATGCATGATAGGCTCTTAATGATAAAAGACATGAAAAGATAAAAATTGGAAAAAATTGGAATTCATTGCTAGTTGTGGCTAGGCATCAAATGCCTAGTAGCCGGCTCGTATTGTATACGAGTAGTCTAGGGTTGAGCAAGATGGAGCGAAACACACTTGCTCAGAAATTTATAAAAAATAGAAAAAAAAGATAAAAAAGATAAAAAAGAAAAGAAAAAAAATATGGTTTAATGCACAATTGATCACGAGTGAGCTCTTTGGTATTCGAGTTATTAAGTTCTTAGGGGACTTTGTGCCTAGTGACCTAAGGCTTTTATAGTCTGGGATCCGCTAACCTAGCGCTCACTAAATGGGTACCATTGTATAAGTCTTTTATGGAACTCACTCATTGCACGATCAAATAAGCATTTGTTTATGTGTTGAATAAAAGTATGATTCCGTAATAAACTCCAATAATCTTGTAGTGTTATAAGTCATTTTGTGTCTAGAATATATTCTTCGTATAAGCTTGTGATTTCCATGAGGATAATTAAGTTATGGTGATTGATTTAGTTTCGAAGCATATCTGTTAAGCATTCGCACACACCACGTTCTAGTTGTATGTTAGCTTGCGAGATTTAATTGATCTTAATTGCATTTGTTGATATGTCATGTGTTAGTTGGTTTAGTCATCACGATGGGGATCGCTGTATTCATATAGTTTGCATTTATGCATGTTTTATTCTGAGTTTGAGTCTGTGACGCTTGAGGGCAAGCATCGATTCAAGTTTGGGGTGTGATAAGTGGTATTTTATACCACTTAGAGCGTCTCATAACGGCTTGAATTGGTAACTCGAACTTAAGTATTTTGTGTATTTGACGTGTTTTTCTAGTGTTTTTGCATTTCAGGGTATAACTTGCTTAGATAGGGCCTTTTCATCAAAATAAGCCTAAGGAAGTGCTTGGAATCAGTCTCGGGTTGATGTGCGAAGAATTCAGCAAAAACAGAAGCAAAAATAGGAATTTTCCAGAAGTGATGCAGGCCCCGCCTGATGGTAGCAGGCGACCGCCTGCCAAGCGCCCGCCTGGAAGAAGGAGGCGGCCGCCTGGGTGCGAATTTTCAGAATCTGGATTTTATTAATTAGAGTTCAATTGGGCTTCTGTTAGCGCTGGTTCTTTTGGGTTATTATATAAACCTTATGGGAAGACGTTTTCTTCATAGAAGATAATCGAGAGCGGAGGCAAGAAGATTGAGAAGACTGATTTAGCATGCAACAACGAAGAAGAGGAAGTATACGTTTATCTTGTGATTCTTTTGGTTCGTTGTAACAGTGGATGCTAGTTTTATTAATGCTTTGAACTTTAATACTCTTGTAATGTACTTCATTATTTATTAAGTATTTTTATTAAGTTATATCGTTATGTTATTATCATGCTTTCATATGAACCCATGGTGACGATGAGTTCTATTATGGGCTAATCGTGATCATGGGATCCTAGCGGATTTACTATGGATTTCTTTAATTAATTGTTTAATACCTTGGTATGTGATGATTGTATGATATCTAGCATAGGTTGTGCTTATTCGTCTTATGTGCATCGCGAACATGTAAGATAGCCTGTTAATCTCTTGTGAAGTGACAGTGAATCTTGAGATTTAGAACTTGCCATGCTAGCATAGGTTCGTGTATTATATGCATGATTAGTGGGTAACTCTAACCGTTTTACTTGCCCTGTCTAATCATCATGAATAACTTGCGCTTAAATCGTTATATTGTCAAATTCTGTACACATATAGGGTCTCAACATAATTGATGCCTATTCAACTTCTATATTAATTGTGGATGCTTGGTAGAATGGTATTCATACAACAAAAGTTGGCGTTTATCAGTTTCGTGTTGTTCGATTAATATCATCACCATTACATGCTAAGGGTAATAACAATAACTATTGAATGAAGTAGTAATGAAGTTATGATCTCATGTGTGTTTAATATTGTTAATTCAAGTGTTTAATTCTCGTAGTTATTATTATTTAATCAACCTTAATTGTTATTTTCTTGACATTGAAGAATAATCATACATTGGTGAGTAACTGTTAATTAAATATAATTAATCAGAGTCTCTGTGGGAACGAACTAGAAATATAACTCTAAACTTAAATATAACTTTTATGTAATCTGCTTTTGATTTCATTAATATAAATAAAAGACTTGTTTTGTTGCGGGCTCTATCTATTTTAAGTGTTTAAATAAGATATACCATAATTTAGAATAAAGCTTTTTATGGATTGTGATGAGATCATAATAATGAGACCTAAAAGATGATAACTCTAAACTTAAATAGTTCCTGGTCGTAGGATTACTAACTGGTAATTAATAATCCGCAAAGATCGGTACATACTAGGCTTGCTTCATTATGAAGGATGTCTGTTCTCATAGACATTTGTGTGGTGACACTATAGCTAGTATGTAGGTGCTTATTATAGAATAAGTTCACTGAACATGACTCACACAGCTGAACAACTGATGGAGTTCACTCACGTATCAGCAGTTGTTCACATAGTGATAGTTGTACAAGTATCCTTAGACTTGAGGTGATGTTGTACAAGTATCCTTAGACTTGAGGTCATCATAGTCATCTTATGTACACTGAACTATGCTTTGGTTTAGTTCTTAGTCTCCAGGGACAATTATAAGGGCTCTACTGGGTATAGGAATTTGTACAAGAAGATAGTGTATGATCAATAAAGGATCTACCCCTTCCAGTGAAGGAAGGAAGAGTGAATTAAATTAGAAAGAAGTTTCTAATTTACATTAAATAGAACTAAGCATAGTGAATGGGAAAGAAAATGATTAAATAAGATAGGCTTGACACAAGTTCCATGCCTTGTATTTAACCCTGACATTGCAGGGTAGAAGGAATTAATTGTACGGTAACTATTCACTGAATATGTTCTTGGTATTCTAAGCAGTGAATTCGTATTATCCGGATAGTCGCGATATGCTGAGAAGTATCCTTCACGATGTAGAATAAATATGATTAATTAATTAATCATATTTAATAAATTAGAGAATTTATATAAATAATGATAAAATAGTTTTATTATTATTTATTTCTACTACCGGCTTAATATTGAACCTATATGGTCACACCATAAAAGAGAATGATTTAATGGTGGAGGAATTAATTAATAATGGCTGATAATTATTTATTTATAAAATAATTAATTAATTGGAAAATTTAATAATTGATTAAATGAGATTTAATTGATTATAAATTAATTAAGAAAAAGTTCTTAATATTATTAATTAAGAATTTAATTTTTGGAAATTAAATCAAGTGAGAGAATTATTTCTAAAGTGTTTAGAAAAAGGATCAATAATTAAAATGTGTTTTAATTATTAGTGAGAATAATAAATGGTTAATAATAATAATATTTTATGGGAAAATTTTCTGCTGAAAATTTTGCCTATAAATATACTATTATAAACCCTATTTTTGCCTCAACCTAAAAATTTATAAAAACCCTAATTCTCTCCTCCTCCTCCTCCTCCTTCATTATATCGATTTCTTGGAATACCGCCGCAAGATCCACAACACAATATGACATCACTCTAATATCAACTAAATTATACACACAAAAACTAACCACAACAGTCCCTATATCCATCTAAATCAACGAAATCAAAAAATGAACAAAAACATGATAAGATAGTAATAAGATATATATATATATATACATTTACCGATACCATATCCGATTAACTGCTGCTATATTTAAACTACCAATCTAGTAATCATTTCAGCATTTACATGTACATAAAAATACATAACATATATACAAATGAAGCTGATTTATCCAATTTTATCGAAATCAATACCACTAAAATCCGATGACAATCACTCTACTTTCAACTAAATTATACATACATAGAAAAAACCACAACAAAATCTAATTTCATAATAATAGACCAAATGACACAATAAAAACACACTACAGGCACATATATTTTAGGCGAACAAGCAGAAGAAGGGAAAAAGATATACCGATTCAAGAAACGAAACAGAAGCTTTACGAAACAGCAGTACGTAATTTTCTTTTCCATGATTTCAAAGCTTTAATTGGTAAATCTTCATCTTGAAGATGTCACTCAACATACTAAAAAACTTTGACTAGATAATATTCAATCTGTCATGATAACAATGTGATACTTTAAACGAGATAATCTATATAAAAGGACCAACTCAATAAGTGATTCACCTCACAAACCTTACAAAGGTAAATGTGAAGAATATTCACATACATAGCCTTCAATTTGAGCCATTAGCTCCTGTATTCTCCTTTGCCTGATTGCTTCTAATTCTGGGTCAGCCTAAATTCAGCAGCAAATAAAAATAATTAAATGCAAATAGAACCCCTCAGCACCATTTTAATTAGATATAGAATTTAATTTGATACAAATAAGGATCAAATATTATAATCCCAGAACATGGTAAGAATTAAAAAAAACAAAAGTCTGAAAGTGAAGAATTATAAAATCAAATGAAACTTTCCATTCAGCACAGTAGCTCTAAAACAAAAAATCTCATGCATTACTGAGCAGCACAGTAGGTTCTTCTCTATCAAATTTCTCATATTCAGCAGCATCATCATCATCCACAAACAAGCTAACATGTGCAAGAAACAACTCCCGACCACTGGTTAAAAAAAGAATATCAAATTAGAAACTGAAGTTAGTCTTTAAATTTAAGAATGAATTTGAAGGAAATGATTAACCTCGTGTGGTCATACTTTGCTCTCTCTACTTGCTGAGGAGCCAATCCAGCCTCTTTTGTATCCATCTTTTTCTTTTTTCACTGAAAGAAGAGCTCGGTAGTGATCGGAGTAGTGGTGCTTAATTTTGTACGCTGTTAGAATTTTAAACAATTAATACAAAACTATTGTGGAAAAAAGGGGGGACAAGCATAAACATATAAAATAATAAGCTGGTATATATGGGTATCTGCAGCACCATAGAGGGAAACAAACTTGCAACTAAAATGATAGTACAATATTTTATGAGTACATTTAATTTCAGGGCTGAATGACATTGTGATATCTAATTGTAAAGAAATTGCTCTTTATACCCATTATATATAGTTGATGCAGATCCGAAGACGTTAAGTATGATTCCTGAGATCAGACCTTTTTATTTTTTTAAGATCTTTATTGCATCAATCATATTTGCTGCTGAATTCTTTTCTCTTGTTGCTATTTCCCTCTTCATTTTCCTAGACTCCATCTCTAGAGCTCTTACTAATGTGTCCACCTTCTTCATGAGCATCTTAATTTCTTCATCTTCTGCATTTAAATAATCATCTATCTTTTTGTAAGACTTCCTAAGACATATTACCTTTTTCTGCGGTTAGTCATACATAAGCCCTGACACTATATCACACTTCACTTCCATTCTCCTTTATCTTGTCAATGTTCATGTCATTGTTTTCTCTACCCATCTTAGCCTAGTAAGATGAGAATCAATCATTTAATACAAACTATGAGAATCAATAAGGTTGTGCATACACGTATATAACTAAGTATATGTTCCATTTAATGTTTAGCACAAAATATACTAGGGTTCACCAAAAATCGTGCTGAACCTTAGTTATTTATAAATAATATCAAGGTTCTCAAAATATCAAAGTATACTTATGCCTATATATAACCATATAACATGCAGGAACATGAGATATATACTCACAGTTCGAAGCAAACCAATAATAAGTGGAAGTAACTGATCTCGAATATTAGATGTTTCTTCTTCATCAATTTTAACCTGCATCATATCAGCTCTATTTATTTGTACACAGTTTCACCTGTGAAGCTATTAAGATACTGCACAATAACCTAAAGATTTATATCAATTATCGATTTCAGCTAGCAAAATAACATTCAGTGTATTGTTCATTGAGATGTATTATATAGCTATAGTTGTTTATTTAGCAGCTTCTTGAATTATGGTAATCACAAATTTAAAATATATTTTCTCAACAACTTGGTAAGCTTTTCTTCGGTTGTATACTTAAGAACTAAAACCACCGACAGTTTTAACCAAGATGAGAAGATAGCAGAGTTCGGAATAAAAAAGCTGTATCAGAGTCTGATAAACTGCAAATTTGACAACTATGGTTGATATTAAAATTTACTAATAAACTGATAACTGATGCAGCAGGCTATTATAATGTAGAGTTTAATAATGAAACTAGGAATTAAGGAAATAATAAGTTGATCACCTGATTTTCGATCTCATCCTCAATAGCGATAGCGAGTTTATTAGACTCATCTTCCAAAAGTGTCTTTAACTGAGACTTCAGCACATATCCTGGAGGAAGGATATGTCTATACATACACTCCTTTCCCCCATTAGGGCAAGACCAGAATCAACCGTATTACTTCTTTTCAACTGCGTCAAGAAAATGCTTGCACACCTGTAAGAGGATAAATAAAATTGGGCATTTTAAAAATGCCCAAAATTATTTTTTTAATTAGAGGGTATTAATTAAACAAACATCATTAGAGGAGAGAGAGAGAGAGGAACGATGTGTTTGCCTAAGGGGAGACCTCATGCCAGACCAGAGACCAAGAGATAAGTGGGTTGAACGTGAAATGACGCCGTTTACTACCATAATACGAGAAGCGACGTGGCTTAATCTATCAGCCATTTCAGATTGTAGATTCAATTGATGTAAAACCCCCCAATTTGCTTGAAGCTCGAAACCTGAGAGAAAGTGTGTGAGAGGTGTTTAGAGAGAGCGGTTTAGATAGGGAAATTTTGACATCTCTAAAATTTTACCCGGGCTGTTCAAAAGTTTTGAGTCTACTTTACCCCGCCTGATCGAGAGCCCAATCATAGCCCAATATTGCTAATTTCATTTTTTTATTTTTTAATTAATTTTTAAGTTGTGTTTAAATTTTATAAAAATAAAAAATTATCAATTACTAATTGATACGGTTTACAAAATTTAACAAAAAATTATTTTATCAATCTTAGTTAATATTAATATTATTTCTTAATTATATTATCAAAATTGATTAATTTTGAAATCAAATAATTATATATATATATTTAACATTTTGTAAAATGATATTTTTTACCCATTAACACCCTATTGTAACATAAGTTTCCACATGTTACCGTATGTAACATTTTGAAGCTATAGTAACATGTTACAAAGACTATGGTAACATCAAAAATACTAAGTTGCGATAGGCTAAGATGAGCATAGCTAAGGTAACATAATTTTGTAACACGCATGATTAAACCATTGCGATAGGCCATCTATGGCGTAGTGCTCTATCAACTCTTGCTTTTGATACAGAAGATATTACTAAGTTGAGATTATTTCTGAAAAACATTTATATTAGCTATAGAGATCAGACTTTAGTGAATGAAAGATTAAAATCTGAAAATCTAAAGTACAAAAATAGAAATAGCTATCTTGAAGAAGAGTTAGTCAAGATGAACACTATTCAGACAGAGAAATATAATGTTGTGTATGTTAAGAATGAATTGCTTAAACATAATGATTATCTAAAAACTGAATTAGAAAAATAAAGAGAAATCATCAGGACTTGGACTAACTCAGGCAAAACAACTCAGAATATATTAAGTAGTGGAAACTGGAAAGAGGGGTTAGGTTATAAAGATGATAAAAGTGAGAAAGGGACTTTGCCAATTAAGCTAACTGATATCAAACAGACTGAAAAGCCAAAGGTAAATCCTGTTAAATTTGTTACAAAAAAATGTTATGTCTGATTCTGAAGAGATGAAAGACTCTAAAACAGAAGTCAAAGAAAAGTCAACTTCTGACAAATCAAAACAAGATAAACCAGCTTTGGTAAACATTGGCTTAATGACAAAGAAGCAGCTTAAGTATAAGCTGAAAGAGATTAAAAATATGAACAAGGTAAAGGAAGATAGGAAATATAGGAATGGAAAGGAAGGTGTGAATAAAAGTACTAATTATATGCCTGTTCCTAATGCTCCTAGAAAGAAATGCTATAATTATGGAAACTCTAACCATCTTGCTTCTTTTTGCAGGAAAAATAAAGATATAAACACTTTACCTCATAGATCAGGAGTTAAGAGTCAGTATGTTAGGTTTAAACCACAAAATCCTTGTTTTCATTGTGGTAGTTTATGGCATTTTATCTATACTTGTAAGGAATATCATAGTTTGTACTATATTTATTAAAATAAAACCTTCTTTAAAGAAAGTTAGTATAATTCCTTCTAGTATAAATTCGGATGCAACGTCTGATATAAAGTATGATAAAAAGCATGTTAGCATAAACTCTGAAACTAAATCCGCTGCAAATGTTAACAAACTTAACAAGGCCAAAGGATCCAAGCAAGTCTAGGTCCTTAAAACTAATCAATAGTGGTCTTTGTGATTGCAGGGCAACAGGAAAAACATCCTGGTTCTGGACAGTGTATGTTCAGGACATATGACTGGAAATAAAGCCCTGCTATCAGATTTGTGGAGAAAGCTAGCCCAGGAGTTTCTTATGGAGATGGCAACATGGGAAAGACTCTGGGATATGGTAATATCAATCTTGGGAATGTCATAATTGAAACAGTAGCTCTTGTCTCAGGACTTAAACACAATCTGCTAAGTGTGAGTCAGATCTGTGACAGAGGTTATCATGTGGATTTCTTTGAAGAACACTGTGAAGTTGTAAGTAATTCTACAGGCAAAGTGGTTTTGAAAGGTTACAGACATGGTAACATATATGAAGCCAGACTTTCAACAAATTCTGATGGTTCTGCAATCTGTCTGTTAAGTAGAGCATCAATTGAAGAAAGGTGGAATTGGCACAAGAGACTCTCTCATTTAAATTTCAACAACATAAATGAGCTAGTAAAAAAAGATCTTGTGAGAGGACTAGCAAAATCAATATTTGCTCCTGATGGTCTTTGTGACTCATGTCAAAAGGCAAAACAAAGAAAATCCTCATTCAAGAGATAAACTGAATCCTCAATTCTTGATCCTTATCACTTACTACATGTTGATCTATTTGGTCCAGTCAATGTCATGTCTATTACAAAGAAGAAATATGTTATGGTTATAGTGGATGAGTTCACAAGATAGACTTGGGTGTATTTCTTGCACAAGAAGAATAAAACTGCATCTACTCTAACTGATCATGTCAGACAACTGGATAAGTTAGTCAAAGATTCTGTTAAAGTAATAAGAAGTGATAATGGCACTGAGTTTGTAATAACCCCAATTTTTGAGAAATTTTGAAACCCTTATGAATAGTGTTTTTGCTGAACGAGAAAACTTTTCATGCCACGCTATGTAGGGGTTCTGTTATTGATCTTATGGGATATTATTAGTACTCTATGAAGTATATAAGTGTATGTAAAGATCGTCAGAATCCAATTCCGAACACTATGGTTTTTCCCGGAAATCCACAAGATACGGAGAGAATTGAGTATAAGGTAACAGGATAAAAAGGATTTAAATTAAAGGATTATAATAGAGGATCATAAAAAGGAATATAATGTATTGAGAAAGGTTAAGGGAACCTAAGTAATAAGATCCCGGGTATGATCCTTCAAACGATAAACGAGAACAAAAGTTAAGCGAACCGTATAACAGATCAGCGGTCATTAGGCAAACGATTAGGAAGTTAATCAAAGGGATTAGTGGGAATGATGTCATCCAACCAATAGAAAGAGGACAAGGAAGGGAGAATAACATCATGAGGATGATATAAGCATGACATGGGAAGGAAGGAGGTGTGGTTGAATGAGAACCACACAAATTCAAGGGCAAGAAGGTAATTAACTAAAGCAAGCACAAAAACCAAGCAACCAAGCCAAGCAAAAATCATTTTCATCAAAAATCAAAAGCAACCAAGGCTTTGTTCATGAAGCTCTCGGGTGGTTTTCTTAAATTTTGAAGATCCAAGCTCCACCACTTACTATTTAGCAAGGTAATTATCTAAGCTTCCCCATGGATAGTTACATACTTCCTATAAGTTTAAGCTTCTAATTTCAAGCCAATCTTTTTCTATAAATCAAGGAAGAAGATGGTGAATAGTAACCTTCAAGAAATAACTTTAGTTTTCTTGAATTTTTATGAAAGATTAAGGTTATACAAGCAAGGATCAAGGTTCTTTTAGGCATTCAAAGCTCTTGGGTTGTGTTAGGAAGCTTCAAGGAGGTATAAACAACTTTCACCTTTAACTTATAGTTTGAACTTTGAGTTTTGATGAGTTCATGGATGGATTAATGTATATATAGAAATATCCATGTATGTATAGCAAGATCCATGTATGTTAGATAGTTTGGTTGGATTTGTGGTGATTTTGGATATGAATCTTGGTTAATGGTTAATGAATCTTAAGTTATGGTTAGTAGATCATGTTTGTGGTTGAATAAGTTGGAAAACCTTGAGATTATGGACTGACTTTGCCTTGATATAAGTTGTGTTTGAGGTATTGATGATGGTTGGGTGGTTTGTAGTGAATTGGTAAAGAATTGGAGTGGTATAAATATTGGTAATCGCGTAAACATAGTCGTCGTAACGTCCGATTTTCTTTGGACTGTTTTTGTGCATAGCATTAGGACCCGAGAACCCCCTGCTAGATTATGACCACTGCCATGTTTAGATAGCTCATGTTACGAGCTTCGTTTTGATATGTAGTTCGTTCGATTCCGATGCACGGTTTAGGAGAAACGACCGTTTCAAGTAACGGCGTTTCGCGAACGAAACTTTTTCCCTCGCCTTACTTTAAAACATAGGTTAAAGACCAAAAAAAGGACTAATTGAAGTATGAAACATTTTTGGTAAGTGTGTTAGGCAGTTGGTAAGACACTCGCGAAGGAATCGCCTTAAAACTCGTAAAGGTTAAATTATTAAAAATGGTGGAGCCGAGGGTACCCGAGTGACTTAAGCGAATCAGTGAGCGCAAAACGAGCGTTAGAGTCTAAGTTAGTTAAAGTATAGATTTACAAGTGACTTTGGTTTAATTCCAACTTACTTGTTGCTTATAGGTTACCAGACTCGTCCCGAGCCATTCATAACCCCCAGTCGCTCAGGCAAGTTTTCTACCCGTTATACTGTTGTTGTGATGTAAATATATGTATATGCAATATCTTGTGATAGTGCATGATTGTTATTAGCAAATTTTGCGATATATTGGAGCATGCTGATATGGTATATATGCATGTCTGTTTCGTAATCTGGTTATCTATCTGTTGATTTCAATGCTTATAGTTGCATAATACCTATGCTAGAAATAAGCAAGTAGTTGCGTATACCCTTAGTATAGGGGATAAAAGGTGAACATATTTCTAAACCGGGAGTCGATGTTCCCGAGTATATTATATATATATATTTATATATATATATATATGGATATAGTTTTTAAAACTATGGATCGAATAAGGTTTATTCGATACCTTTATTCTATTATTTGAATATTATTTGAATATTCATTCGAGGGCTTATGACTCAGTTTATTTTATTATTTGAATATTATTTGAATATTCATTCGAGGGCTTATGACTCAGTTTATTTTATTATTTGAATATTATTTGAATATTCATTCGAGGGCTTATGACTCAGTTTATTTTATTATTTGAATATTATTTGAATATTCATTCGAGGGCTTATGACTCCTTTTATATTATTTATTGAATATTATTTGAATATTCATTCGAGGGTTTATGACTCAGTTTATATTATTTATTGAATATTATTTGAATATTCATTTGAGGATCTATGACTCCGATTATTTGTTGAAATATATTCTTTATTTTATTAAAGAATAAGGTGTAAATAATCAAACTTATTTTCGATTATTCAATTAAAGATAATACTTTTATATAAGTATATCTTGGGTTATTTAATACTCGTTTCAAGTATAAGTTTTAATACTTCTACTTCAATTATTTTAATAAAGATTATTCTTTATGGGAATATTATTTAAATAATAATATTCAGTCATTTTCTAAATATTCTGGGGACTGATTTACTTCATTAAATCAGCTTTACTCCAAACACTCTTTAAAGTGTTTTCGAGTCTTCAAAATGATTTTTAAAAGTCAGAGCGGATCCCAAAACTTTTTTTTTTATATTTAAGATCTTCCTTTTAAGGGGATTTAAATACTCGCTCAAAAACCTGGGGAATCCGGCTCTGTGGTGTATTTTATATTCGCAACGAGGTTGCAGATTTGGTAAATGAATTGATTACTTGCCCAACGTTCGGGAAGTAAGCCCATCTCATTGAGTCGGCATAAGCGACAGGCCGGGGTACGGTCTATTATTGTGTAAGTGGCTGGGTGGCAGTCCATCAACGCGTGAGGGGCCGGGGTACGGTCTAGCGCGAGGTCCTAATGCGGCCAGGGTGATGACCGGTGAGGAATTCATCCATCTACAGTAGAAAAGGTTACTTATTGGTATCTTTGCCTGATCAGCGAGATATCGGGTTTATGCCAAAATTCTTTTCCTTTCCAAAATTCATTGGATGTTTCAAACTCTGTTCATACTTTACATAACAGAGGTTCCAGGAAATGTTTAAGAGATATATATATGTGGATATATATATATCGGGACTAAATAAAGTATCTCGTAACTTTATTTCATTCAATAATATTTCAAAGATTGAATCTATTCAAATCTTGTCTTGTAGTCTCATCTATGTGATGAACTTTTGAAACTGATTATAACTTGAACGGTGGTAGTTCAAGTAGTATTGGGAAAGATATAAGTATATTGGGGTATTTGGTAACCTCATCTTTTAAACTTATATCTAATTAATAATTGTCTTATGAATGACAAAGATTTTCAGAAAAACGTTGAGACAAGGTTAGATATATGAGATCACCTTGCAACGATATTTTTTTTATACAGTTATACACTGGGACTTTGTGTATATTATGCATGGAAGAGGACTTCCAATATTTTGAAAAGTATATATGTATATATACTGAATATTTTGCGACTTCATCGCATTAAGATATCAAACTTGGTTCATTTCTTTTGACCAAGACTTTCATGAGTATTATGAGTAGGCTCATATATTGTAAATCATTATACATATTATTTTGGTGGGCTTGCTGCTCACCCTTGCTTTATTTCTTCATCACACAACAACAGTTAGGAAAGATGGCCAGACTCCAGCAGACCCAGCGCAAGCGCGTGGGAAGCGTCCCGCGTCTTCCCGTTGATGTTGTAGCTGCTATAGCTGCAGAGGTAGATCTATTGTAGATCAGACCATCTACTTTTGAGAATCAATTATGTATAATTATAACTTGTGGCAGATAATGGCAATTAACTGTAAATTTATCAAGTAATCATTTTGGGTTGTAATAACTTTTAAATTGTGGATTCAAAGACTTGTACTTATTTAAATTTCATCTCTGAGACTATAACGGGTTGTGGTGTGTGTTAGTATGGGGTCACAGCATAAGGTTATTTATTATTAATTA
Source organism: Apium graveolens (assembly GCF_009905375.1). NCBI lineage: Eukaryota > Viridiplantae > Streptophyta > Magnoliopsida > Apiales > Apiaceae > Apium > Apium graveolens. The sequence goes on along the minus strand of NC_133648.1, from coordinate 306,222,294 downwards.
AGTGAAGTGATATTGTGGAAAGAAAGACCGTGACGACCCGGATCCCCGACCCCGGATCTGGGGGTGTTACAGAAATGGTATCAGAGCTAAGCGTTATAAACCTCAGAGATGATGGGACGTTAAGATAATAAGTTCACTAAGATAATAAGAACTCTTGCCAAGTTCATAGTCGGACTACCTAACGTAGTACTGACAGTTAAAACCCTTATGGGAACCCTTATAAATGTAGCGATAGAAGCGTAGTTCGTTATAGTATATGGTAGCGGGACTCCGAACCCTGAAGTTGAGGAACATCAACGCGATGATGTTTTATTACTAATTGGAGATCAGATTGTGGATCCAATAGAGCGTCCTAACGCAGGACCGGATGATGTTGATATTGAGGATGTAGCGGTTGAGGATGTTGTCCTAGAAGGGATAGTTGCTGAGGAGGATCCCATGGAGGATCCTGACGAGATTGGATAAAGGACCACTGATGAATTGATGACCCTGGTTGGGTCGACTACCAGAGGTAGGATTGGCCGGTCACTACCAGAGGTTCGTTCAAGTTTGTAAAGATAGTAGCCCCTTTAACGCGGCTTACTCGTAAGACTGAGAAGTTTGAATGGACAAAGAAATGCGAGAACAACTTTTAAGAACTGAAGCAAAGGTTGGTGACGGCCCCTATGTTGGCGTTGCCGGATGGAAAAAGGAGATTTTGTGATTTGTAAGTGACGCTTCGCATAAGGAATTAGGGTGCTTCTTAGCGCAGCAAGATAATCGCGTCTGCGTCAAGACAATTAAGGTAATATGAAATTCGATATCCCCGCCCATGAGATTAGGCTCGTTGCAATAGTTTTACCCTAAAGATTGGAGGCACTACTTGTATGGAGAGAAGTGCGAGAATTACCTAAGCCATAAGTGCTCTAGTACATTTTCACGTAGAAAGAGCTCAACATATGCCAGAAGAGGCAGTTAGAGCTAACCAAGAATAATGATTGGGAGATTCTTTATCATTCGGGGAAAGCCAATATGGTGGCTGATGCCCTTAGTAAAAAGGAGAGACTCAAGATGATAATGCCTTTTGGAGAGTTTATAAGAGATTTTGAGAAAATGGAAATAGAAGTGAAGGTAACCGGAGCCGGTACCGAAAAGCTGTTTGAGATTGTAATACAGCCCGAATTATTGGAAAAGATCATATTGTGCCAGAAAAAGTTATGAATGAAGGCAGAGAGCCAACAATTAGATAAAAGATTAATATCGAGAAAGATGATAAGGGAATAATGAGGTATTCCTATAGAATTTGGGTTCCGAAAGTTCAAGAGTGTAAGGATGAGAACTTAGATGAGAGCCATAGTTGAGGAATAAGATTTAGAGCAAACCCTGAACGCGATAGTCAGGGAGGTCGCCATCAAGATAGAAGGAACCCATGACATAATGGAGTGGAAAATGAGGATTTTAAATTAAAAGATGACCCCAATTATGGGGAGTAGGATGAAACATTTCATAATAAGGAAACAGAAAGTCGAGTAAGGAAAGGAGACCCGAGACGGTACTCCTATACGGCAATTCATGGACCTGTCTAGACAGAACTTAGACTATTATCCCCAACCACCACTCTGAGGAGACAGTGCGGTGGGAAATTCTTTCATGACCTTTAAGTCGCTAAGCTCTCAGAGTTCCAAGGAACAAGCTGACCCAGTCGAGGCAAGAGCCTGGCTAAAGGAAATAGATGAATCATTTGAGATTCTAAATGATTGACGAACCACAAAAGACTGTTTTGTCACTTACCCTCCCAAGAGAGAGACCACCCGCTGGTGAAAGGCCAAGGAAGGCACGGAGCAAGAGATTATAATAAACTGATTAAAGTTCAGCCAATTGTTTTCGGGATCGTAATTCCCAAGGTTATGGAATAGTGTAAAAGCTTTAGAGCCAGAACAAAGGCAGACGAGTATGATGAATTATGAATCTAAGCTATAAAAGTTGTTAAGATTCGTTCTGAAGACGCGAATCCAGAATGACGGGATATTTGAAATCAATGCTTATGTTGTGTTGGTTCATGAAATAATGATAAGAGAAAGGAAAATAAAAAGGAATTGAAGTGGAAAGGAATAAAAAGGCAACAGAGTTTGAGGAATGATAAGGGAGTTGGGTATGAGGAAACCCTAAAGACTCCTATTAATAGAAATAGAAAAGTATATGATCGTCAGGATGAGGGTGATTCACCATGAGTTAAAGTTGACGGTTGAAGGCATAAGAGATGCATATAGTTTATCCCCTGTAAGTTGGGAGGATTCGAGGAAACCTTGAGATAATTCGAAGGATAAATAATGAGACGCGGATAGACTAAGGGGATAAGAAAGTAAGAAATTAAGAAAATTGGATGAAGGAAGTGACCTTCAAGAAGGTGAAGTGTAAGACCGGTGGCATGATACCCAGAAAGGGAGACGCCAGATATGAAAGATATCCCAACATTGAGGTGACTGTTGAGATAAACAACAAAAGTAAATAAGGAATTATTAAGAAGAAGTTCACGTTGAACACGACCAATATCTTCCAGAACATCCATGTTATCGTTACCAGATTAGGCAAGAAAAGCGGATAACCGTTGTTATCTTTTGGAGGCCATTTTGATTAACCTCATTTTGTATACAGATGTTATTGTGAAATTAGGCATTTACTATCGAGGTGGGAATGATTGAATAAGATACCCATATCAGGGATATATGACTTTATTTATCCATGGAAGGATGCTTGTACCTTTTTAAAGGTGGAATTAAGGATAGAACATCGGTAACTTAAAACGAATCCTAGGGGAATGCATAAAGGTTGGCATTTCACCCTTGATAGGGATAGTATGAGTTTTGACAGTATGATTGGGAAAGGGTTAAGGTAACAACAACCTTTAAGAATCAGTGGAGAAATTTTGCAGAAGTATATAGACAATGGTTCTACTATTAGTAAATGGTATTGTGATATGCCCTGTATCTAGGGAATACAGGAGGAACGATTGAAGGATAACCTTAGAGGTTTTATAAGGAAAAAGGTAATATTCAAAATTCTCAAGAATAGAAATGTGGATAAAGGAAATATGACGTAATTATAATGATGCCAAATGGGGCACGTGTTAAACCACGAGAAAGTATGGATCGAACCAGTAATGGTCGAAATTGTTCAGGGCAATTAGGACTTAAGATAAAAGATGTTCTAATTATGATTGAGAGTCAGTCATGACAGTGATTAACCTCTAAAGACTGAGGGGATAACTTATGGAAAAATGGAAATTTTTTTTTTACTCATCAGATATTAAAGAAAAGTATTTTCACATAAGCTGTGATTGAAATAAGGTAGAAAATTTATTTGGAGGTGGTTAAAATGACATTGACTGTAAGGAACTATTACTATCAGGAAAGGCCAAAGAGGTGGCCGACACTTTAACGGTAAAAGGAAAAATTATAGGCGCGTGTGCCAAAAGAATACAGTGATGATGGTTAAAAATGTGAAGGTTGAATTATGGTTTGAAAGATTGACATTCCTTCTGATGACTGTGCAATACCCAACCATAATAGTAGTTGGTAAAGGTTTAAATTGTGTAATCGCCATGAACGGGCTATCTATCTTAGAAGGTCCTATCTTGAGATAAGCCAGGACCATGTTTCAAAAAGGACCAAACAAACCTTTGAGTTAAGTCTTCTATTGAAGGCATATGATTAAGAATGGTATTAACCTGCTATCGGTGCTTTGATTGAAACTCTTCTGCAATTTTATATGCTTCATGTCATGTATGTATGTCAGGATCAGGAGTGTTCTTCATGAATCAGGAATGGTGATTATGTTACCTCCTTAGAAGGATTTGATACGACATGGATAGACTCCGTATGGTTAGCTATTAAGACTTCATGGAAAATGAATGACTACAGTGGGTCAGTGGTGGACCATAGTAAGGCAGCAATGATTCTGCGAGTAATGAGCTGATTACAACCGTGAGAGTTGTATTGGAATGGGTGTTGAGATTGAGTACCACTAATCGGGTCGTGGTAGTGTATAAGTTATCATTGATAGACTAATTAAGTAGAGTATCTACCTAGTGAATAATTATTCTTTCTTATCAATAGAGAGTCGTATTATTATACGAGGAAGGATGCGGTGCAAGCATAGAATTCTAGTAACGATGATGTATAGAATGAGATCCCAGATTCGATTTTCGATGTCGAGGGAGTTTCAAAGGTGATTATGTATAAGCTCGAGGAAGAGTGTGGGTCCATAGAATGATGGACGGGATAGCGAAAATATTTAAGCATGTAAAATGCGAGGCTATAATGCTCGATGCTGATATAAATACGTATATGTTTTGTTCTCCTATGACAAACCTCTATAGTTCAGATGTAGATTCCAAGCCAGATATTTTGTGGCAGTATATATTTTTTTTCATATATACAATTCTCTTCAGTTCGTTCTTTTCTCTTCTTTTCATTTCATGTAAGCTGAGAAGAACAACCCTTCCAGAAGGGGAGGTATTGCCGAATGACTATCTATCTTTGTGATAGAAGCCTAGTAGGATACCACATGTTGTTTAATTGCTTGTCAAGTACTAAAGGCTGGCCACCTTCTGTACTAACTATGCGATATAACAAGTGTTCATGATCATAGTGATCTCTCAACAAATTCCTTTACTTCTATTTGATTGATCAAATTTTGGAAAATAGAAACAACTGAAAAAGGAGTAATAAAGTGGTGGTAGTATGCGGAATGGGAACACATTCGTGATACTAAGGTTGACGTGGTTATTAAAAGGTTATAGAACGCTAACGAGCAAAAGTATAACCAGTATAATATTAGGAACGGAAGGTAGTAGCGATTACGAACTGGAAAAGAATGGGTATTGAGAAGCAGAAGCTCTAATGATAAAAGCTATAATGAGAGTCTGTACAATAGACTTGAAAGAATTTGGAATGATCACTTAATTCGGATTGAGTTATCTTACGACAATAGATCATATGTCATTATCGAGATGTCGCCTTATGAGATTCTTGAGGGAAGATAATGTCGATCTCCCTTATGTTAGGATGAAGTTGTAGAGCGTAAGATGCTCGGACCCGCAGTAGTCCAAAGGACCAAGGATATGATAGATCTAATCAGAGGACGGCTGGTAGTAGCCCAAGATGGACATGATAAGTATGTTGATTTGACACGAAAGGATAAAGAGTATGAAATAGGGGACCTAGTAATGATATAGGTATCCCTTGGAAAGGATTGATGAGGTTCGGAAAGAAAGGAAAGCTAAGTCTACAATTTGTTGGACCCTTGGATATATTAAGACGTTTGGGAAGTTAGCATATGAGCTAGCCCTAACCCCGAACATGTAGCAGGTCGTAACGTGTTTCATGTATCAATGTTAAGGAAGTGTAATTCAGATGCCAGATAAATAGAGGCATATGAGCGCATAGATATGCAACCCGACGTAACCTATATGGAGCAACTAGAAAGGGTTATAGATCGAAAAGGGACAAGTGCTTAGGAGAAGGGTTATCAAACTAGTCAGAGTTTGATGGTAGAACCACAATGTGGGAAAATTGACTAGAGAGTTAGAAGGCACAATGCTAAGAAAGTATCCCCATTTGTTTTCTATCTGATTCCGGGACGGAATCCTTTTAAGGAGGGGAGACTGTAATAACCCCAATTTTTGAGAAATTTTGAAACCCTTATGAATAGTGTTTTTGCTGAACGAGAAAACTTTTCATGCCACGCTATGTAGGGGTTCTGTTATTGATCTTATGGGATATTATTAGTACTCTATGAAGTATATAAGTGTATGTAAAGATCGTCAGAATCCAATTCCGAACACTATGGTTTTTCCCGGAAATCCACAAGATACGGAGAGAATTGAGTATAAGGTAACAGGATAAAAAGGATTTAAATTAAAGGATTATAATAGAGGATCATAAAAAGGAATATAATGTATTGAGAAAGGTTAAGGGAACCTAAGTAATAAGATCCCGGGTATGATCCTTCAAACGATAAACGAGAACGAAAGTTAAGCGAACCGTATAACAGATCAGCGGTCATTAGGCAAACGATTAGGAAGTTAATCAAAGGGATTAGTGGGAATGATGTCATCCAACCAATAGAAAGAGGACAAGGAAGGGAGAATGACATCATGAGGATGATATAAGCATGACATGGGAAGGAAGGAGGTGTGGTTGAATGAGAACCACACAAATTCAAGGGCAAGAAGGTAATTGACTAAAGCAAGCACAAATTTGAAGATCCAAGCTTTGTTCATGAAGCTCTCGGGTGGTTTTCTTAAAATTTGAAGATCCAAGCTCCACCACTTACTATTTAGCAAGGTAATTATCTAAGCTTCCCCATGGATAGTTACATACTTCCTATAAGTTTAAGCTTCTAATTCCAAGCCAATCTTTTTCTATAAATCAAGGAAGAAGATGGTGAATAGTAACCTTTAAGAAATAACTTTAGTTTTCTTGAATTTTTATGAAAGATTAAGGTTATACAAGCAAGGATCAAGGTTCTTTTAGGCATTCAAAGCTCTTGGGTTGTGTTAGGAAGCTTCAAGGAGGTATAAACAACTTTCACCTTTAACTTATAGTTTGAACTTTGAGTTTTGATGAGTTCATGGATGGATTAATGTATATATAGAAATATCCATGTATGTATAGCAAGATCCATGTATGTTAGATAGTTTGGTTGGATTTGTGGTGATTTTGGATATGAATCTTGGTTAATGGTTAATGAATCTTAAGTTATGGTTAGTAGATCATGTTTGTGGTTGAATAAGTTGGAAAACCTTGAGATTATGGACTGACTTTGCCTTGATATAAGTTGTGTTTGAGGTATTGATGATGGTTGGGTGGTTTGTAGTGAATTGGTAAAGAATTGGAGTGGTATAAATATTGGTAATCGCGTAAACATAGCCGTCGTAACGTCCGATTTTCTTTGGACTGTTTTTGTGCATAGCATTAGGACCCGAGAACCCCCTGCTAGATTATGACCACTGCCATGTTTAGATAGCTCATGTTACGAGCTTCGTTTTGATATGTAGTTCGTTCGATTCCGATGCACGGTTTAGGAGAAACGACCGTTTCAAGTAACGGCGTTTCGCGAACGAAACTTTTTCCCTCGCCTTACTTTAAAACATAGGTTAAAGACCAAAAAAAGGACTAATTGAAGTATGAAACATTTTTGGTAAGTGTGTTAGGCAGTTGGTAAGACACTCGCGAAGGAATCGCCTTAAAACTCGTAAAGGTTAAATTATTAAAAATGGTGGAGCCGAGGGTACCCGAGTGACTTAAGCGAATCAGTGAGCGCAAAACGAGCGTTAGAGTCTAAGTTAGTTAAAGTATAGATTTACAAGTGACTTTGGTTTAATTCCAACTTACTTGTTGCTTATAGGTTACCAGACTCGTCCCGAGCCATTCGTAACCCCCAGTCGCTCAGGCAAGTTTTCTACCCGTTATACTGTTGTTGTGATGTAAATATATGTATATGCAATATCTTGTGATAGTGCATGATTGTTATTAGCAAATTTTGCGATATATTGGAGCATGCTGATATGGTATATATGCATGTCTGTTTCGTAATCTGGTTATCTATCTGTTGATTTCAATGCTTATAGTTGCATAATACCTATGCTAGAAATAAGCAAGTAGTTGCGTATACCCTTAGTATAGGGGATAAAAGGTGAACATATTTCTAAACCGGGAGTCGATGTTCCCGAGTATATTATATATATATATTTATATATATATATGGATATAGTTTTTAAAACTATGGATCGAATAAGGTTTATTCGATACCTTTATTCTATTATTTGAATATTATTTGAATATTCATTCGAGGGCTTATGACTCAGTTTATTTTATTATTTGAATATTATTTGAATATTCATTCGAGGGCTTATGACTCAGTTTATTTTATTATTTGAATATTATTTGAATATTCATTCGAGGGCTTATGACTCAGTTTATTTTATTATTTGAATATTATTTGAATATTCATTCGAGGGCTTATGACTCCTTTTATATTATTTATTGAATATTATTTGAATATTCATTCGAGGGTTTATGACTCAGTTTATATTATTTATTGAATATTATTTGAATATTCATTTGAGGATCTATGACTCCGATTATTTGCTGAAATATATTCTTTATTTTATTAAAGACTAAGGTGTAAATAATCAAACTTATTTTCGATTATTCAATTAAAGATAATACTTTTATATAAGTATATCTTGGGTTATTTAATACTCGTTTCAAGTATAAGTTTTAATACTTCTACTTCAATTATTTTAATAAAGATTATTCTTTATGGGAATATTATTTAAATAATAATATTCAGTCATTTTCTAAATATTCTGGGGACTGATTTACTTCATTAAATCAGCTTTACTCCAAACACTCTTTAAAGTGTTTTCGAGTCTTCAAAATGATTTTTAAAAGTCAGAGCGGATCCCAAAACTTTTTTTTTTATATTTAAGATCTTCCTTTTAAGGGAATTTAAATACTCGCTCAAAAACCTGGGGAATCCGGCTCTGTGGTGTATTTTATATTCGCAACGAGGTTGCAGATTTGGTAAATGAATTGATTACTTGCCCAACGTTCGGGAAGTAAGCCCATCTCATTGAGTCGGCATAAGCGACAGGCCGGGGTACGGTCTATTATTATGTAAGTGGCTGGGTGGCAGTCCATCAACGCGTGAGGGGCCGGGGTACGGTCTAGCGCGAGGTCCTAATGCGGCCAGGGTGATGACCGGTGAGGAATTCATCCATCTACAGTAGAAAAGGTTACTTATTGGTATCTTTGCCTGATCAGCGAGATATCGGGTTTATGCCAAAATTCTTTTCCTTTCCAAAATTCATTGGATGTTTCAAACTCTGTTCATACTTTACATAACAGAGGTTCCAGGAAATGTTTAAGAGATATATATATGTGGATATATATATATCGGGACTAAATAAAGTATCTCGTAACTTTATTTCATTCAATAATATTTCAAAGATTGAATCTATTCAAATCTTGTCTTGTAGTCTCATCTATGTGATGAACTTTTGAAACTGATTATAACTTGAACGGTGGTAGTTCAAGTAGTATTGGGAAAGATATAAGTATATTGGGGTATTTGGTAACCTCATCTTTTAAACTTATATCTAATTAATAATTGTCTTATGAATGACAAAGATTTTCAGAAAAACGTTGAGACAAGGTTAGATATATGAGATCACCTTGCAACGATATTTTTTTTATACAGTTATACACTGGGACTTTGTGTATATTATGCATGGAAGAGGACTTCCAATATTTTGAAAAGTATATATGTATATATACTGAATATTTTGCGACTTCATCGCATTAAGATATCAAACTTGGTTCATTTCTTTTGACCAAGACTTTCATGAGTATTATGAGTAGGCTCATATATTGTAAATCATTATACATATTATTTTGGTGGGCTTGCTGCTCACCCTTACTTTATTTCTTCATCACAACAACAGTTAGGAAAGATGGCCAGACTCCAGCAGACCCAGCGCAAGCGCGTGGGAAGCGTCCCGCGTCTTCCCGTTGATGTTGTAGCTGCTATAGCTGCAGAGGTAGATCTATTGTAGATCAGACCATCTACTTTTGAGAATCAATTATGTATAATTATAACTTGTGGCAGATAATGGCAATTAACTGTAAATTTATCAAGTAATCATTTTGGGTTGTAATAACTTTTAAATTGTGGATTCAAAGACTTGTACTTATTTAAATTTCATCTCTGAGACTATAACGGGTTGTGGTGTGTGTTAGTGTGGGGTCACAGCATAAGGTTATTTATTATTAATTAAGTGAAGTGATATTGTGGAAAGAAAGACCGTGACGACCCGGATCCCCGACCCCGGATCTGGGGGTGTTACAGAGTTCAAGAATTCAATCATGGAAGAGTTCTCCAAAGAGCATGGAATAAAGCAGGAATTTTTTGCACCTGGAACTCCACAGCAGAATGGAGTTGTAGAAAGAAAGAACAGGACTCTTATTGAAGCTGCATGAACTATGTTTGATGAAGCAAAGCTACCAACCTATTTTTGGGTTGAAGCTGTGCAGACTGTTTGTTTTACACAGAATGCTACACTCATAAACAAGTATGGAAAAACACCATATGAGATGGTGAAGAAAAAGAAGCCAAATCTGAAATTCTTTCATGTATTTGGATGCAAGTATTTTGGTCTTAAGACTCATCCTGAACAGCTGTCAAAATTTGATCTAAAAGCTGATGAAGGAATTTTTGTTGGATATCCACTTTCCACAAAAGCCTTCAGAGTCTACAATTTAAGAACAAGGGTTGTCATGGAATCTATCAATGTATCTTTTGATGATAAAAAAGATTACGGGACTTGAAGATTTCAATGATCATGATCGGCTGATATTTGAAAATGAAGGTGTAAATTCTGATTCTGTAAATTCTGATGACCTAAATCCTGATCCTGTAAGTTCTGACGGGTTAAATTCTGATGTCATTGAAACTGTGGTAACTGCTTAAAAGGAAAATGTACCTTTTCAGGGGGAGCAAGTTGATGATCATACCACACCTCAAGACTCTCAAGAAGTATCAGAACCAGTCATTGGCTCTTCAAGTTCTGTTTCATCAAGTTCTGATAAGCCAAATTCTGACAATTTTGGAAACTCTAATTCTTCAATTCCTGAATGATCCGACTCAAATTCTGGAATCTCAGAGAGTATAACTTCAGGGGGAGCATCAGAAAATGCTGATGGAGATAGCATGGATCATGAGGGAGGATCCAGTTGTAGAGATCAACTTCCATCTGCAAGAAAGTGGACTAAATCACACACACCTGACTTAATAATTGGAGATCCTGAAGCAGGTGTTAGAACTAGAACAACAACAACAAATGAATGTCTCTATCATTCCTTTCTATCTCAGACTAAACTAAAGAAAGTGGAAGAAGCTCATCAAGATGCTGATTGGGTGCAAGCAATGCAGGAAGAGTTAAATGAATTTGAAAGAAATAAAGTCTGGACCCTAGTACCAAGACCAAAAGATACATCAATTGTTGGTACAAAATGGGTGTTCAGAAATAAAACTGACAATGATAGCATAATTACAAGAAACAAAGCAAGGCTGGTTGCTAAAGGTTACTCTCAACATGAGGGTATTGACTATGATGAAACATTTGCTCCAATTGCTAGAATGGAAGTCATAAGAATCTTTTTGGCTTATGTTGCTCACAAGAAGTCTAAAGTCTTTCAAATGGATGTGAAAAGTGCTTTTCTCAATGGAGAATTCGAAGAAGAGGTATATGTTGAACAACCTCCAGGCTTTGTAGATCCAAAATTTCCAAATCATGTCTACAGGATTGATAAAGCACTTTATGGCATTAAGCAAGCCCCTAGAGCATGGTATGAGACTCTGGCTCAATTCCTTCTGGAAAGTGGATTTCATAGAGGCACAATTGACAAGACTTTATTCTACCTCAACCATGGAAAGGACTTACTTTTGGTACAGATATATGTTGATGATATCATTTTTGGCTCTACAAATACAAAACTTTGTGAAAGATTTTCCAAGTTAATGCAGTCAAGATATCAAATGAGTATGATGGGAGAGTTGAGTTATTTTCTGTGACTTCAAGTTAAACAAACTGAAGAAGGTACTTTTGTCAGTCAATCCAAGTACACCAGAAATATACTCAAGAAATTTAGAATGCAAGACAGTTCTACTGCATCAACTCCCATGGCCACTGCCACCAAGTTAGATAAAGATACTGGAGCATCAGTAGATATTACTAACTACAGAGGTATGATTGGCTCTTTACTCTATTTAATTGCAAGTAGACCAGATATCATGTATGCTACCTGTCTTTGTGCAAGATTTCAGGCAGATCCAAGAGCACCTCATCTAATAGCTATGAAAAGAATTTTCAAGTACCTCAAGGGTACAACTGATCTAGGATTATGGTATCCTAGGAAATCAAATTTTAAGCTAATAGGTTACTCAAATGCAGATTTTGCAGGATGCAAAATAGACAGGAAAAGCACTAGTGGAAGCTGCCAATTTCTTGGAGGCAAATTGGTTTCTTGGTTTAGCAAGAAACATAAATCAATTTCCATATCAACTGCAGAAGCAGAATATATTGCTCCAGGAAGCTGTTGTGCACAGATTCTTTGGATGAAGAATCAGTTACTGGACTATGGGTTAGAATTTTCTAAAATACCCATTTACTGTGATAATCAAAGTGCGATTGCTATGACAGGAAATCCAGTTCAACACTCAATGACAAAGCACATCAGCATTAGGTACCATTTCATAAGGGAACATGTGATAGAAGGTACAGTGGAATTGCATTTTATTTCAACAGATCAACAACTAGCAGATATCTTCACAAAACCACTATGTGAAGCTACTTTTAAAAGACTGGTAAATGAACTTGGAATGGTTTCAGGTTCTTTCTCAAAATCTGTTTAGTTTTTATTCTCACACATCAGACTTTATGATCAGTGTTTACATATTTTCTTATCTCAATGTAATTTGTGCTTAAATTGTAAGATATTAAACACTGCTTATTATCTGATGTGATTCTATAAACTCTGAAAGTGTTTTGCATGTTCTGTGACTATTCAATCCAATGAGGATTATCTTGTTATATGCTGACTTAGTATTGTTTAACAAACTATGTATCCCATGTTTAAATTAGTTATTTATGTGGAAATCAATAACACAAGCAAATTCTGATTTTGATCTTAGTCAAAATTACTTCCTGTATCTTATTACTAAGTCACAAACTAGATTATTGCTTCTTACCTATCAAATTCTAATGTCAGTAAATCTTAAGGATGAACTACATGCTTGATAAGCCTCACTTATCTGAAGAAAATAAAAAAAATTGAAATCAGGTACTCCTTTGAGATCTAGAGTAAATATGTGAAAGGGAAGATCCAAGTGCATTGCTGGTATTAAGTAATATGCATTAGAAAAGCAAATTATTTTTTCTTGGTGACTTTTCACATTCTCTGATTACTGGAGAAATATTCTGATAAAAGCATTAATTCTGATGGCAGTTGTAACTCATTTACATTGAGAAGCCCTTGTCAAAAGAATTTCAAAAGATGCATAAAATAAGCACAAACAGTTGAGGTGGACTCTTGCATAACTTTATTCTACAATAGACTTCACAATTCAAGATAGATTTTAAGCATTTTTCTTAGTTATGCCTTATTTCTAAGATATACTAAAGTTTATCAGACTTTAATCTTTATCCGATCATTTGCACGTACACACACTATCACTCCATATGAATGATGAAAATTACTGTGGTGATTAAGTTGTTTCTGATAAACAGTTAAGTATTATTTGCATAAATTATGAGGACAAGTTCTGATTATGTTCTGATGATTAAACTCTGAAGAAACCAGTCAGTATTTGTGTGAAGAAACACAAACACAGTCATTCACTTTTTGAGTACAGAAGCCATGTTCTGATGACCGTTAAATTCTGATAATAGTCAAGTTCTGATGCAAATCCTGATGCTTGCGTGGCATTATTTATTTACTTGACTTATTTTTGGTATTTACTGTAATGGTTATATTTCTCAGAAAAATAATTAGGTGAGATAAAAATAGTCATAATCATTTGTTAGTGGGTTGCATGTTGGTTTTGGTATGTGCATCTGTGCAATAATTACTACATGTTTACCGTGCCCACTATTTATGTTTTGACTGATTACACGCTGCCAAGTGTAAAAACTGCCGATTCTAATTCACAAAAAGAGACGTTACCATGTGCAGAGTATAAATATCAGAGATAAAAGATTATACAATCTCTTACCTACTCTTTTACTTTATTCTCTCTCTCTCTCTCTTATTTTCTTACTCTCTTATTTTCTGACGTTCTTTTACAGGCATTTTATCAAATACTTTGTAAACACAAAATTTTCACTTGATTTTTCAACAGAAATGGCACCAAAGGATGTTATTTTTAATGGAGCTAAGTTTGTCCCAAACAACTACTCTACTATCTTGAACAAGGATGAAGCTCCTTCAAAACTTCACTTTGTTCAGGATTTCTTGGCTCACAGTGAGATTGGGTATGCTCTGACCCAACCTCAAGCAATCTTTGGTAAACAAGTGCTGGAGTTCTGGAAGACTGGAATCTATGATGATGGAGGTGAAACTGGGTCTCCAAGCATCATCTTCTCATCAAGAGAAGATGAGTATGTGGTAACTGTTACTACAGTGAGGCAGGTCCAGTTCTGAGGATGCTGAAGATGCTGAGGAAGGGGATCAGGAATCTCTGATCTCATCAGAACCTATTGTGATTGAAGCCTTTCCAGCACCCGAAGAAGTTCTAATTCAGGAATCTGAAATTCCTGAATTCCACAGATAAGAACCTGTACAAGAATATGTGATTTCTCCACCTCACTCTCCAATCAAAGCTACAGATGATGTTGAAGAACAAGAGACAAGTCCTCAAATAGATATTCATAATTTGAATATACCTACTATTCTATATCTAGAAGCTCCAACTACAAAACAGCCAACTCCTGTTACTTCTCCAATTTTATAGGCTGAGATACCAACAACACCAATTCTTGATCTTGGAACTGAAGATCAGAATTTAGACAAAGCTGATTCAGAGTCTCCTCAAGTAACACACACCTTGGTATTATCTGAAGATAAGGAGATTCTAGCAAGTTCTGGAGAGTCAGCTCCAGTAAATACTATAGTGCCTACAGGAAAAGAGGTATTATTCCAGTTTGAGGAAGAGGCTGCTCCAGTTCCATGGGAGGAAACCTTTAGAGGGGCTAAGTGGATACATAAATGGAATGATACTGATTTTATTCCCAGCCCACATGTTCTGACAGATCATGTTTCAAAAGCTGATGAGTTGCTGACAAGTTCTGACTTCAAGCATCAACTAAAGATCACTGCTCTCAGTACAAGAACTCTACAAGGTCAACACTCCAAGACTCATGCAAAGGTTGATAAACTTCAGGAAATAGCTGATAAGCTAGACATGATGTACAAACTAGACAAGAAGAGGTTTATCAGACCAATTCAAGAAAAAATGGATGCTATTGATCTTGTGCAATCCCAGCAGCAGGCCCAACTGGATGAGGTATTACAAAATCAGGCTGCTCAACAGACTCAGTTAAATGAGATCCAATCTTCAGTGGAACTCCTTCTTTCTCTACTCCTGACAGATGATGTCAAAAAGGGGGAGAAGGTAGTTAAGTCCAAATTCTCACCAAGCCAAACACTGAATAAAAAGGATGATCATGGAGATGACCAGGGAAACTCTGAAAAGAGTAGAGGTCAAAGTCAAGGGAAGCAGCTGAGCATAATTCCCACTTAACAGACAAGTTCTCATAGATCTGCTATACAAGGGAGGAAGAAGGAAGGAAAGAAGACAACAGATCAGGATGTTCCTTTGTTGATCATAAATGCTAATACTTCAAATACTGATGATCAAGTTCTGACAACTACTTCTGATGAGATAGTCCAAGCTGGAAGCCAAGAGTCACAGAAGTTTTTGCAGACTTTGAAATTTAAAGGAAAGAAAGCAACATTCTTCTACAAAGATCCCAAAATTCAATCTGTTGATGAAGAATTGGCCAAGAGACTATTCCTTAAGGATAATCCAGGAGTGGATTTAGAGGAATTAAGAGAAGAAGAAGCTAAATTTGCTTCTGAGAAGAGCAAACCCAAGTCAAAAGCTTATGATCCTAAAAAGCCACCAAGGCCAAAAGAAAAGGGGATTGTGATAAGAGAAAGATCTGCCACAGAGATTCCTAGATCAAGGACTAGATCTCAAACTACTACTGATCCCAAAGACAAGGGAAAAGGAAAAGTTGGGGAGACAGTCAAGAAACATAAGATGAAGATTCCTCAAATTCTTATGGATCCTGTGTGCAAGATGGTTCAAGTCTTTGATGATACTATTGCTGAAGATGAAACAATTGAAACTCTGAAGAGAAAGAGGATGATAGAAGAATCTAAGACAACTTCTGACATAGCTCAAGTTGTTCAGAGTGAAGAAGTTCAGAACTTAATAATTCCTGAAGATATTTCAGAATAGCAAGCTACAGATGAAACTGCAAATCCTGACCAATTCATCAAGACATCAACCTCTGACACTGCTCAAGTGGACATATACAGCTTAACATTAGAAGATAAGAAGAAGCTGCTATGGAACAAGTCTATTTCAGTTCATCCTAAGAAAATCACATGTTGAATCAACTTGCAGCATTTGGGGTAAAAGCCAAGCAAGCTAGAGACACTTCTGGATTAGGTTCTGACAGAGAGAAATTCCAGACTGGGATAGAAGTTGATATTAGAGATCCATTCACATTGACTGACACACCATTTGAAGAGATCACACAGAAGCACCTTGACAAAGTGTTTTCTGCTCAAGTAGTGATGGATACTCATGATGATTATGAAGTAAAAGAGAAATTGATCTTATTTCTGATTGATGGCAGAACTTATAGATTATCTGAATCTGATGTGCTGAAGAAATCTGTAACGTCTGGGAAATATTATGTAATTATTTTTATCAATAAATAATTATTATGTGATTTTTATGTGAATCTTGGTGAATTATTTGATGATGGATAATAATATTTGGATGTTTGTTTCTGATAAAAATTAGATATTATAATTTTTAATTATCCATAATTAAATATAGGTAATTCTGGTATTTTTCTGGTAATTTTTGGATCATTATATGATTTTATAAGGATTTATAGAATTGATAATGATTATTTTTATGTAATTATAAAATTACTTTTTAGAATCAAAAATTGTCCCACTTAAACCGTTTTTGGGTTTTTACAACCTAAAACTCTTCCAAAAACTCCTTCCTAACCCAATTTGATAATTCTGAACACTTTTCGTGTTTTGACTTTTTCGATCCGGGGTACGGTTTGACCTGTACGAGTCCCGATGTAAAATTTTCGATACGTTAATCATTTTATAGATCGATAAAAATTTGTATTCACAGAAGGATAGATATTACTACCTCGTTTTCGTGTGAAGTATTTTATAGGAAGTTTTGTTTTGATACTTATCCAAGTTCAGAATAGTTAAATGTTTTATATTTCACTGCAATTACTCTTATTATGCATGTTCTTTTCATTATTGTTCCTATAATTCGATTGCTCTCTTGAGCAAATACCCATTCTTTCGGGTTATTTGTGAACCCTGAATTGGGATGTTTTGAATTCAAAATGATTTGACATCAAAATACTCCATGGGCTGGATAATGATGCTGTGTGGGATTAAGTTTTACTTAATCCTAAGGACCGGGATATAATTGGTGCCTTGAGATGGGTCGTAGAGCCTGGGGACTTGACTGGATCTATACAGGTAGGTATAGATCTGCACTATATCCTGACTGATCAGCAGGATATAGATGCGAACTAGTGTCCAGTCTAATTTGTTGTTGATCGCCATTAACGGCATTCTCTCTCGAAAGGTATGATTCCAAAACCGGACAAAACCCTGATTCAGGAGATAAATCTGGGAATCTCTTGTCACTTTTGGATTTATAATCACACGCTGGCGATAACCAATGTTTATTCGCTCAACTCACTCAAATCAGTAGAATCGTTTAAAATTGTTTAAAGATTTTGTCCGGAAATTTTTCTTTGATATTAATGTTTGAAACTCAAATTATATACTTGCTGGGCATTTTTGGCTCACTCTTGCTTTGTAAATTCTTATTTCTTTCAGAAGCAGATAAGGATAAAAGTGAATAACTTTTGTTAGACAGCAGAAGTTAGAGAAATCTCCGCTGCGAGAGAACGAAGATGTTAGGAAAATATGCCAAGGACATTAGCATAAAGGTATTTGCACTTGTATTGTAGTTAATGTGAATTGTAGAAAGTTAGATTCTTGTTTCATACCATAACCTGTAAACGATCCAGATTCAAAGGGTTAATTGAATATTCTTTTATTTATGTATTGATTGTTTAGTGACACCAAATCTTGACCCCGAATTTGGGTTGTTACAAAATCTGTCAAAGAGCTCAAATATATTCATTATCTACTGGAGGTAACATCTGATGTTACCAGGAAATGGTCAGAATATATTTTGAAGACAATAAGAGATTTACTCAGAATTTCTGGTGCAAGAATGACAGAGTATACTCCAATGATGACAGAGGATGATGGAAGAGAAATTCCTATGAGGAAGAATTCTGCTAAGGTAGAAGTAATTCTGAAAGGAAGATGCTTATGCTATAATGAAGATTCTACACATCCAAGGGTAATCAGACTGGGAGATGGACTTGAAAGAACTCCAATTTCTGCACTCAGAGCTGCCATATATCAGACTGGTGATACTGAAGATGAAGAACTGCAGCAAGTCAAAGCTCAGTTACTTGAAGTTAAAAGAAATGCAGAGACCAAGCTGGTATCAGACTTTGTAAGGAATCATTATGGATTCAGGCTGATTCAGTGAATTTGGTCAAAGTTGCATGGACTGTAAGTTGTATTTAGTTGTGCACATAAACTCCCATTGCATTTATACTTAAATGTTTTTGACATCATCAAATCTAGAAACTTGTATATTTTTATAATTTACAAATTGGAGGAGATTTTTAGATATATTTGTGATGTCATGTCTAATCTGATTTGTTTAGTTTCAGAACTTACTACCAGAACTTAACTGGAAATCAGAACTTACTAAAGACAGAAAGTTATCAGAACTTAAGTCATCAGGACTTACATCAGAACTTAAGTGCGGATACACTTCAGGGATAAAAAGCGGCTGATTTACAGGAGAGGATCTGGATTAAACAAAAGAAGATATGCTTGGAGAGTTATACAGCTAAAGGACTACAGTAGATAATCTCTAATTGTTGTATTTTAGGAAACAAAACATATCATATCAATTAGGAGATATCTTGTAATTGTGTAATATATAAACACATATTAGAGTTTACACTATAAGTGTTATCATTCACGAGAATTGAAAGGCATATGTCATAGCCTACTCGTTTATTCGAGTATTTAACTCAACTCAAATAAGAATGTAATAAGTAAATAGTGGATCAAGCATCAGAGAGATCTCACAAAGTAACATCTGTCAAAGAATAAAGAAACATTGTTCATCTGCAGACTTGAAGATTCACTGGAAGAAGTTCAAGAATTTGATCATGCCTCAGTGATGTAAATCAAGATCGTGGATTCAATCAAGTGACAGAGATCTCGTCAAGGTATCATTTATTACAAGGATTCAATCAGAACAACAGAGTCAAGACATGAAGAAACGTCACGAAAGTTAGTCACTCATGAACCAGACAGTACATCGAGTGTCAGCATTGAAGTGACGGAATTGATTCATAAGTCTCAGTGACTTTCAGAAGATTGTCAGAAGAATGGTTGCTGCTCAGCGTTAGTATTAATTCTCCATTAATTAATTAAGTCATATAATTTAATTAAGAAAATAAATTATATCTGCAAGGATTAATTTATTAATTAATTGAATTAAATTGATTAATTAATTTAGAATTAATATTAAGGAATTACAGAATTTTAATTGGTTTAAAATCTATTTAAATTGAAACAAGGCAAACTGATTGTATTAGTATGACAATCGGTATGACAATCAATAGTCATACCGAAAGTCATGCTAATTCATTTAATTGTCTTGTTAGAATTTTTATTAGATTAAAAATCTGTTATTAATCTTTGCAAGACAATCTGAATTGTACTTGTGTAACAATCGGTATGACAATCAATTGTCATACCGAAAGTCATGCTGGTTCAAAGGATTGTCATTGCAGTTCATTTGCATTCGGCTGTTTACTTAAAAAGAAACAAAAGAAGCAGAAGTGAACATCATCCAATTTTTCAGCAAAAACAGAACATACAGAAGAACAAAAGAGAAAAAGAAGCAGAAAAATATTACATCCATTCTGCAACTTCAAGATCAATTTCTAGATTGTAAAGTTATATCCAATCAACTAGAAATACTTATCTTGTTCTTGTGTATCAATCTAGCGGATTAAAATCCCTAGAACTTAATCTCAAATCGCTTTTAGCATTTGATCTTTTAATTACAAAAATAGAAAAAGTTCATGTCAAATTTATTCTAAATTTGTAATAATTGATTTGAGATTAATCCCTTGTAACCGATACCGTAGTTGTAACACCTTTCAAGTTTAATAAAAGTTTTATTTAACTTGAATTTTGTTTCACAATTTTATTCCGCATTTTATTCGACGAAACGGTATTGTTTGCATTCAACCCCCCCTTCTACAAACAAATTGGGACCTAACAATTGGTATCAGAGCCTTCTGATTAACGTACAAATCAAGATCCTAGACTTTTGTGTTTCTTTCACTTCTTGAATTTTTATTCACTCAAAAATTCATAATGACTACACAAAAAGTTGGAACCGTTAAAATTCCACTTTTCGATAAAGAAAATTATGTGATGTGGAAGAAGAAGATGCTACTGTTTTTACAGGTTGCTAATCCCAAATATTTGCAAGTGTTGAAGAAGGGTCCAAAAATTCCTATGGTTATTGAACCAGAGGTAATAGAGAATGATGTGGTGATCACCGAAGCGAGAACTTATGTGAAGGATCCTGAGGACTTCTCTCCTGCTGAAATAGAAGAAGCTTCCCTGGATGCTAGCCTTCAATTAATCTTAGTAGATTCCCTTAATCCCCTAATGAACAGACATGTGATGAATTGTAAAGATTCTAAACATATCTGGGAAACTATTGAGATTATTAATGAAGGCACAGAGGAAGTTAGGGAGAACAAACTAGAAATCCTAACCTCTGAGTATGAATACTTCAAATCTAATCCAGGAGAAGGAATCACTGAAGTGTTTGAGAGGTACAATGCATTGATCAACAACCTGAACATTAATGGTAAATACTATTCCATCAGGGAGGTCAATAAAAAGTTCCTTTTAACACTGCCAACTCATCTCGAACATAGAATCACTGCCATAAGAGAAGCAAGAGATCTGAGTGAGATTTCTTTGGAAAGGCTCTATGGTGTGTTAAAGACTTATGAGTTGGAGCAGATTCAGCAGAAGGAAGTTTACGGGAAAGGAAGAGTGGTCAGCACGTCTACTGCTCTGGTAGCTGATGAACAACAACAACAACAACCACTATATCAACAACAATCTCAACAGTCAGATAGAATGGTACAGTCTTCCAAGGTTGAAGATAATGTGATAGTAGCAGAATTTGATTCACCTACTACAAATCAATCAGGAGATGATTATTATTCCTTGGAAGAACTGGAGCAATTGGAGGATGAGTCAATGGCCCTGATTGTCAAGAGATTCTCAAATGTCAGATTCAAAAGGAATCCCAAGTTCAAGTACAAGTCCAACTACAACAGATTCCAGAAAGGTGGATCTTCATCCTCTAACACCAGCAGTGGTGGGTATAAAACAGGGATGGTTGATCGAAGCACCATTCGATGCTTCAACTGTAATGAGTTGGGACACTTTGCCACAGAATGCAGGAAGCCAAAACAAGCAAGGAAGAACTCTTACGATTCTAATCAGAAGAGTAAATCTGAAAGGGCGTACCTGGCAAAGGGAAGAAGCTGGGATGATACTGACAGTGAAGATGAAGAAGTTGGGAATCTTGCTCTCATGGCTAGTGATGCAAGCACCTCATCGTCAAGAAAAGAGGTAAAACTTTCTGATGCTGAAATGGTTTATCATCTAAGAGGTAACTTAGATTGTGCTCGTCGTGATAATGAATTGTTAAATCAACAAATCAAAGACCTTGAGAAAGAGGTCAATGAATTAAGACTTGTGCACATTAATCAAGATAAACTTAAAGACCAAGTATCTTTTCTAGAGAATAGAGTTGACTGTTATAGACAACTCGAAACTATTCTCAAAGACAAGATCACCGGTCTTGAGGCTAAGGTTAAAGCTTACTTTAATTCTTGTTCGAAGTCCAAAGAGTTTTACAATAAGCAAGCTGTTAATCAAACACATGGAATAGGTTATGATTACAATGCTGCTATTGGAAAATTAGGCATAAACTCCCCTCCTCATGTATGTGCTAAAGGCAGGGAAGTACCACATGTGCTTAAGGGTGTTGATGAACCCCTCTATAAGGAATCAATTGCTGAACCATTTGATGAGACCTCTTTTATTATTCAAGAAGAAATCCGTGCTGAAGATAATGCTAATGGGAAAGCTGTCTCCAAGTCAAGTGTGTCAAAAGTTCCAGTCAAGGTTGTGAAAGCAACTGAGACTAACTCAGACACACATGAGTTGGATAGCACAAATGCCATGTCTACCATGCATAAGTTGCCTATTGTTAATCCTTCTCATAAAGCATGTGGTGTTCCTGATTGTATGTCTTGTGCTTTTAATTTGTTGTTTGCTTATTTTAATGGTAAGCATGCTTCTAATGATAAGACTACTCCTCGTCAGCATGTGAATAATAGAAAGCATGATAGGTCTAAGACTACTAGTCCTCCTAAAGCTAGAAAGGAGACATTTGTGCCTAAGCCTAAACATAAATCTGATAAGGCTGTTTTAAAGGTCAAATGTTCAGTCATTGAGAATGTTGAGAATAGTGAAATTAAGAATGTTGTTTTGCCTGATAAAGGCCAATTTTACAAGTATGCCGGACCCAGCCAAGCTTGGGTTCCGAAGAAGTTCTAATCCATTTGTATTGCAGGGCATTAAACAGGTACAACCGGTAGTGTGGATTCTTGACAGTGGATCGTCAAGACATATGACCGGAGATAGAGCCCTGCTATCAAATGTGGTTGAGAAAGCTGGCCCAGTGGTTACCTTTGGAGATAACAGCAAAGGTTTAACGGAGGGATATGGCTGTTTGCAAGCTGGAAATGTTATCATTGAAAATGTATATCTTGTGCAAGGACTTGAACACAATCTGCTTAGCATTAGTCAGTTCTGTGACAACGGCTACAATGTTTTATTCGACAAGCTGAAGTGTCAGATTCTGCACAAGAAAAGTGAAAAACCCTCCTTAATGGGAATACGGAAAGGAAATCTGTTCGTAGCTGACATGAACTCTGGAAGCAATCTTGAAGTCAATTGTTTCTATGCAAAAGCATCGTCAAATGAGAGTTGGCTATGGCACAAGAGACTTTCCCATCTCAATTTCAAGACAATGAATTCTCTTGTCAAAAGAGAATTGGTAAGAGGTCTGCCTCAGCTGGAATTCTCTCCAGAAGGACTATGTGAGGCTTTCCAGAAAGGAAAGTCAAAGAAAGCAAGTCACAAAGGCACTGACACATCTTCCATAACTGGTGTTCTGCAATTATTGCACATGGATTTATTTGGTCCAGTTAATATCCTTTCTATGTCAAAGAAGTGTTACTGTCTTGTGATAGTTGATGACTATTCCAAGTATTCGTGGGTTTTATTTCTTCACTCTAAGGATGAAACACCACAAGTTGTGATTGATCATATCAAGATGATTGAGTTAGATTCTAACGTCCCTGTTAGAGCAATAAGGTCAGATAATGGAACAGAATTCAAGAATGCACTTCTAAATGGATTCTGTACAGACAAAGGGATTACCAGACAATTTTCAGCTCCTAGAACCCCTCAGCAAAATGGAGTGGTAGAAAGGAAGAATCGTACATTGATTGAAGCTGCAAGAACGATGTTAAATGAATCAGGTCTTCCAATGTACTTTTGGGCTGAAGCTGTCAATACTGCATGTTATACTCAGAATCGAACTCTAATCAACAAAGACTTCATGAAAACTCCTTATGAGATTTTGAATGAACAGAAACCTTCTATCAAATACTTTCATGTATTTGGTGCCAGATGCTTCGTGCTCAAGGATGGAGATGATCGTCGTGGTAAGTTCGAGGCAAAGGCATATGAGGGTATTTTTGTTGGATATGGAAGAAGATCATATAGAGTGTATATCATTGATCAACACAAAGTAACTGAAAGTGTCAATGTTACATTTGATGACACTAAACTCCCTAGTATCCAAACTGAAGATCCTTCTGAGAAACTGAAGTTTGATGATACGTCAGATTCAGAGTCAGAACATGGTCAAGAACCTGAGGTTGTTGCTGTTGAAGAACCTGTTAATCCTGATAATACTCAAGGTAATAGTGATGGAAACTCTGGAAACAATGGAGATACCACTGCTACTGACGGAGAATCTTCAAGTCAACATGGCAACAACTCAGGGGGAGATGCTGAAGGATCATCTAGTAGGACACAACATCACAATGAATTTCAAGGCGAATCATCAAGATCAAATCTTCCAAGACAGACTGTCTGGAATAAAGCTCACCCTTTTGAGTTGATTATTGGTGATCCAGATGTTGGAGTCAGAACTAGACGTGCTACTCAAAATGAGTGTCTGTTCTCAGGATTTCTTTCTGAGATGGAACCTAAGAAAATTGAAGAAGCACTAATTGATCCAGATTGGGTGATTGCTATGCAAGATGAACTCAATCAGTTTGAAAGTCAACAAGTCTGGAAACTGGTACCTAGGCCTGTACACAAGAAAGCTGTTGGTACAAGGTGGGTATTCAGGAATAAACTAGATGAAGATGGTGTGGTTACAAGAAACAAGGCAAGACTGGTAGCTAAAGGGTATTCTCAAGCTGAAGGTATTGATTATGATGAAACCTATGCTCCAGTGGCTAGACTTGAGGCCATCAGGATATTTCTGGCATTCGCAGCATTTTCAAACTTTAAAGTTTATCAAATGGATGTCAAGAGCGCCTTTCTGAATGGAAAGCTGGATGAAGAGGTATATGTAGAGCAACCTCCTGGTTTTGAAGATCCAGATCATATGGATTTTGTCTTCTTTCTTTTCAAGGCTATCTATGGGCTAAAACAGTCACCAAGAAAATGGTATGACACTCTCTCTGAATTTCTTATTGAAAATAGCTTTATTAGAGGTGTCATAGACAAAACTCTCTTTTCTAAAAAACATAAGAATGATACTATATTAGTCCAAGTCTATGTGGATGATATAATATTTGGGTCTACTAATGATAATCTCTGTAAGAGATTTGCTAAGTTAATGCACAGCAAGTTTGAAATGAGCATGATGGGAGAGCTGAAGTTCTTTCTTGGATTACAAGTAAATCAAAGGTTAGATGGAACATTTATTTGTCAATCCAAGTATCTCAAGGAACTCCTCAAAAAATACAATCTAGAGGATTCTGCATCAGCAAGGACTCCATCAACTACAGCTGTCAAGCTTGGACCATGTGAAAACTCCATTAAGGTAGATGTCACAAGCTACAGAGGTATGATTGGCTCGTTACTCTATCTTACTGCGAGTAGACCAGATATTATGTATGCTACATGCCTATGTGCAAGGTTCCAAGCGGATCCTAGAGATATTCATCTCGTTGCTGTTAAACGAATCTTAAGATATCTTAAGGGAACACCAAATCTAGGTATTTGGTACCCTAAAGAATCTGGTTTTAACCTTGTCGGATATACAGATTCAGATTATGCAGGAAGTGTTGTTGATAGGAAAAGCACCTCAGGAAGTTGTCAATTCTTAGGAAGCAGGCTAGTCTCATGGTACAGCAAGAAACAGCAAACAGTTTCCAACTCAACGGCCGAGGCTGAATATATTGCTGCTGGAAGCTGCTGTGCTCAGATCTTGTGGATTAGGAACCAACTACGAGACTATGGCTCTGTATTGAACAAGATTCCTATTTTATGTGACAACACAAGTGCAATAGCCATCACCAACAACCCTGTGCAGCACTCGAGGACAAAGCACATTGACATCAGGTATCATTTTATTAGAGAGCACGTCATGAATGGTACTGTTGAACTATTTTTTGTTCCAACAGAAGAACAAATAGCAGATATTTTCACTAAACCACTTGACGAATCCACATTTACCAGATTAGTTGGTAAATTGGGCATGTTAAATAGTTTTTGTGATTAATTTAATTAATATCTGGAATCTGTTCTTGAATGAATTTACAAATGAATTTTTCATAAATGAAAAATTCATTTGCAAATTTATTTTATCATTTTATCATATTTCTTGCTTATTTCTATGTAATATATATTATCTTATCTATGTTATTTACTCTACTTGTTAATTTAAAATATCTCAGAATATTTTATTTCCTCTAAAAATATTTTTCTATGAATTTTATTTGCTAAAATTCAACAGAAATCTATTTTTGGAATAAAAATAATTAATTCTGAAATATTGTCTTTATTTTCTGTAAAAATTTTAAGTATTTATTTCAGTTTTACTATTTTGTAATAAAGTTTCAGTACATTAATAGTAGTCTGTACATATTTGAGTGTTTTTCTACTGCAATGACAATCGGCAAGACAATTGAATTGTCTTGCTGAAAATCATTTCAGTACTTATATATATATATACTTATTTTCATATTAATTCTGTGTGAAAACCTTTTATTTCCAGAATGACAATCGGCAAGACAATTGAAATTGTCTTGCTGAAAGTCATTTGCGAATATAATTGTCATTTCAGTGTTTTTCAGTTTAGTTTTATACTGGCAAGACAATCGGTATGACTATTGATTGTCTTACCAGTTATAAACATTATATATATATCTATTTTATTTTATTTTGCCTGGTATGACAATCGGTATGACTATCAGATTGTCATACCAGTTATAATTTTAATACTTATTCGTGTATTTCATTTCCTTCTTTTTGCCTGGTATGACAATCGGTATGACAATCCCGGATTGTCATACCAGCTGTTATATAAAGCTTTTTGCTGTGTTGTTTTACACCTATTCCACTTAACAGTTCATTTCAAAAAAAGTGAACAGTTTACTCTTCATTTTTCTCTCTTCTCTCTCCTCGAACAAAAACCACAAACCTGTTATTTCCTTGCTCGAGTTTTTACTCAGCAAACTTAATCATCACTTTAGTGATATATACATATAAGTATATACATAAACAAGTGCTGTTGAATTTTCTGTAAATTCAGTTTGCCCCTTCTATTCCATTTTAATTTTAATTTCTTATTTGTGTCTTTTGGTGTGTCAAAACTGTGTTAGTGGTTTAAGAATTTTAACGAGATACATTTCTGTCTAAATTTTTCGATTATAATTAATTTAATTCGAATTATTAAATTAATTTAATTAATTCGAATTTTCTTAATATTATTCTTAAAATTCTGAAAGTGTGTGCCTTATTATTATTTTAAAATGGCTCTCAATTTCCAACTTGTCGCGCATAATCTAGTTGGTTATTTCAATCCGGAAAAATGTGATGTTGAAAAATTTAAGCCTTGGATTAGATTTTTAAATGACCATTCGATTGTTAGCTCTGCTATTAAATCAAATGTGATTTTAAATATCGATCTTCTTAGACTGATTTGCACAACCTCTACTGTGGCCGATGATTCAAAATCTTTTTCATTCACCGTGGCAAACACACAGTATGTAGTTGATGAAACAGTCGTCAATCGTGCGCTAAATTTTCCACTTGACAATTTCTGTAATTTACCCTCTGAAAATGATATCACAAATTTTTTCAATGCTATTCACTATCAGGGGGTGATCAATTTAACCAAACTTTCTAAATCAAATTTGGTGTCTGAATGGGATATATTCTTCGATACACTTTCCAAAGTGTTTGCCAACTGCACAAAATCTAATTTTCATAACATTACTTCCACCCTGCAGTATATTGGTCTTGCGGTTGTTTTCAATCAAAGGATCAATTTTGGCAAACTACTTTTTCCCATTCTCTTGAGACGTCTAACTTCTGCTTTACGTGATCATTCTACAAATCGTAGGGTATCATGTTACTATGCTCGTTTTCTTATGCTCATAGCAGATCATCTACTCACCCCTGAACACAAAGCACTTTTTGCTAACTCTGCTGTAACCGAACCCCCACCAGTTAGCAAAAAGATTTACACTCGCCAAGACACAACCTTCAAATTTATGCAAGTACCAGTACTTGTATCTGCTTTCATGGCCAATTATATTCCCTTGCCTATTTTTAATCTTCCCGGCCATGAACAGCAACCTCAACCTCCAGTGGTTCAAGCCACCCAGGCTCTTCCATTACAGGTAGTAACTCCTCACTCTCTCTCTCACTCTCTTCCTACTTCTGTTAACAGACCCTCAGTGGTTGATAGGGCTGACCATGAAGTTGTAGAACCACAGCTTCAATCCCAGGTCATAGAGCCAAACACAGAGTCTCATTCTATCTCACCCTCTCCCCCACTGTCTAAAATGTTACCCAGAAGATTATTAGGAAGTAGTAAAATGTCAAATATGAGTGAACCCTCAGCTCTGCCTCCTCCTAAGAAAAGAAAAACCTATTCTGAGGCATCTGAAAGCTTATCCTTGTCCTCCCAACAGGACATGGACTTTGAAATGGCCAATGAACAGTTACTAGAGGCATTCTCTCAACAGGATGCATCTATTGAAATTCGCCATCGGGCCATGGCATCTTGTACTGAGTCAAGCACAATTCCATTACTCACAATGGAACCATACACTTCCCCAGATAATACTCAGGACACCCAGCGAGGAGTGCACGTAGAGTCGGTTACAGTGCCTGCCATAGTTACGGCAGAAGAGCAGTCACATGCTTCAGAGGGAAAATCTGACTCTCCGCCATCTTTAATAGAGTCATTTTCTCCCCTCCCAGATCCAACAACTCTGGCTCCCTTATGGGATTCTCCACTCGCAGATTTATCTGGAGAAAGTGGAGGGCAACTCGGTCAATCTATCCCTGAAGCAATTCAGACATCTATTCCAAAAGATTTGATAGCATTGACTGAGGATCGGGACTCTCGAATTCCCATTGCACCACCACTGACCTCTCTTGAAGAGGCTAGGGTGATTTTTAATACAGGTACACAAGAACAGCAATTGGAAGACTCCTCACGAGCAATCATATTGAGAGAAACACATGCACGTGAGATGAGTGAACCAAATACGAGTGAACTTCAGGTGAGAGCACACACAGACACTGATACTATCAACCTGTTAGCTCAGATTGCTGCCCTGAAAGAAGAACTTGCTAAAAGTCAAGCTGAAGCTCAAACATTCAAAGCACAGGTGGTTGAACGGTCTTCTTCTTCCACCTCTGTCGATAATCAGCTTGCAATCATAAGGAATGACATCTCAGATTTAAAGACTACTGTAATACCAAAGCTCAATTCTATTCAGGACACTCCAAATTTATCAGCTGATGACATATCCAACTTCTGCTCCCTACATACAAGAATGACTTCTCTTGAAGACCTCGTTGAGATGAATCATTCACTGGACAACTCAAGATTTCTAAAGATAGAGACGGGCATGGAACATCTAAATGAAGGCATGAAGCACTTATATTACATGATCAAGAATTCTCATTGCCCTAATGAAGAACAAAGAGCTTATTTTGAAGGACCGTCTGGTGGAGGATCAGGCTCTGGAAGTGGTGGAGGTTTCAAAGGAAAGTCAGTAGAGGATCCCTCAACTAAGGGGGAGAAGAAAGGGAGTAGTTCCAAAGGGAAAGAAAAAGATACTTCTGCTGGAGATAAAGGAAAGGCTGATGATGCCTACTACAGTGGAGAACAGGATGACTTCGATATTTTTGACATTCCCACTGAACCAGTTCAGGAAGATAAAGATGGGTTATTTGAAGCTGAAGAAGAAAGTGATTTTGAAGATTGGGAAGAAGAAGATACAGTGGATCCTAGGTTTGAGAAAGAATTTCAGAAAGAGCAGTCAGAGATGCAAAGAAAAGAAGCTGAACTCAAGAAGGTCTCACAGATCATTGATAGGAGAAAAGACATACAAAGAACAGAAACTCTTCAAAAGCAACGTCTTCATGACATTAAAGCTCAAGAAAGGAGAAGAGATGTCAGACTGAAGATTGGTGGAAAGTGGGATGAAGCTAGGAGAGTACTCGATATGCCTCAGCTATGCACTAACAATGATAGGCAGTTCTTACATCTTCTTGACAAGCTGGAAATCTCAAATCCTAACAATGACATGTACATGAATGCTATCAAGACTGAAGTCTCAAGGATCACAGCTGCTTTTGATAGATCCCTAAATGAGATGAGCATTTTTGTATATTGTCAGAGTGAAGGATCATTCAAAGTGTCACTTCATCTATTTGAGAATCGTTCGTTGTCAGAGATTTGGGTTCTTTTAAACAAAGTGAAAAGAAGCTCAGAGTTGAATGAAGTTCTTCGGGAAAGGCTTAAAGAGTTTGCCAGCAGGGCTAGTCCTCAAGTGGTCAACAATCCTCATCAAGTGAGATTCTTTAAGTCTGATTGCCTTCAAATCTGTCAGCTAGATGTACAATCTCTTAAAGACTACTCAGCTAAGCATCTGGTCTGGATGGAACATCATTTGAGAACTGCTGGATATTCATCCATGTTGAAGACTCAAGCTGCTGACTTGATTCAAGCTTATTGTGAGAAGAATGTTAAAAGGTACAATCAACTCAAGAATAAGTTGAAGACAGTTGGAGTTCAACCAGTCAGACCTGCAAGCTTCACTTCAGAAAAGGATCGTGTTTTTGACAAGGAATTGCTTCAAGATTTAGAAGAAGGTGAAGTCAGAAGAGAAGACAACTAAAGTCAATTAGCTCAAAACTCAATGTAATATGATTAGAGCGTTATGAATCAAGATAGACTAATGTAGTTATATGTTCAGGCTAGAGGAACATCTATCTTGTATTCACTTGTAAATTTCATTTGGAATCTGGAAAATGTTAAATATAATCCAGAACTTTTCTGCTATTTACTTTACATTACTGTTTATATCTTTTTCTTATTTGTTAGTTGAGTTATCCTCTAGGTATTTGTTGTTATTGTCTAACAAGCAAATAGGGGGAGATTGAAAGGCATATGTCATAGCCTACTCGTTTATTCGAGTATTTAACTCAACTCAAATAAGAATGTAATAAGTAAATAGTGGATCAAGCATCAGAGAGATCTCACAAAGTAACATCTGTCAAAGAATAAAGAAACATTGTTCATCTGCAGACTTGAAGATTCACTGGAAGAAGTTCAAGAATTTGATCATGCCTCAGTGATGTAAATCAAGATCGTGGATTCAATCAAGTGACAGAGATCTCGTCAAGGTATCATTTATTACAAGGATTCAATCAGAACAACAGAGTCAAGACATGAAGAAACGTCACGAAAGTTAGTCACTCATGAACCAGACAGTACATCGAGTGTCAGCATTGAAGTGACGGAATTGATTCATAAGTCTCAGTGACTTTCAGAAGATTGTCAGAAGAATGGTTGCTGCTCAGCGTTAGTATTAATTCTCCATTAATTAATTAAGTCATATAATTTAATTAAGAAAATAAATTATATCTGCAAGGATTAATTTATTAATTAATTGAATTAAATTGATTAATTAATTTAGAATTAATATTAAGGAATTACAGAATTTTAATTGGTTTAAAATCTATTTAAATTGAAACAAGGCAAACTGATTGTATTAGTATGACAATCGGTATGACAATCAATAGTCATACCGAAAGTCATGCTAATTCATTTAATTGTCTTGTTAGAATTTTTATTAGATTAAAAATCTGTTATTAATCTTTGCAAGACAATCTGAATTGTACTTGTGTAACAATCGGTATGACAATCAATTGTCATACCGAAAGTCATGCTGGTTCAAAGGATTGTCATTGCAGTTCATTTGCATTCGGCTGTTTACTTAAAAAGAAACAAAAGAAGCAGAAGTGAACATCATCCAATTTTTCAGCAAAAACAGAACATACAGAAGAACAAAAGAGAAAAAGAAGCAGAAAAATATTACATCCATTCTGCAACTTCAAGATCAATTTCTAGATTGTAAAGTTATATCCAATCAACTAGAAATACTTATCTTGTTCTTGTGTATCAATCTAGCGGATTAAAATCCCTAGAACTTAATCTCAAATCGCTTTTAGCATTTGATCTTTTAATTACAAAAATAGAAAAAGTTCATGTCGAATTTATTGTAAATTTGTAATAATTGATTTGAGATTAATCCCTTGTAACCGATACCGTAGTTGTAACACCTTTCAAGTTTAATAAAAGTTTTATTTAACTTGAATTTTGTTTCACAATTTTATTCCGCATTTTATTCGACGAAACGGTATTGTTTGCATTCAACCCCCCCTTCTACAAACAAATTGGGACCTAACAAGAATATTATTCATTATAACCCTAGCAGCTCTTAGTAATATCATACATCACTGAGAGAGTAGATTAAATCTACTGTAATAGAGTTTGATATATTGAATAAACTAGTTTTCGGTTACATACTTGTGTTTATAATCGAATTGATTGTATATACTATATTCAACCCCCTTCTATAGTATCATTGAGGCCTAATAGGGTCATATCTGTTTGTTTTGTTTTTTTTCAAATACTCCTGATGCTTACACGTGTCTTGGAAGGTTGTAAAAATTAAACACGTAGCAAGTAAATTGGTATAATCCTCTTGTTGCCCCATTCTAAACTGCCTTTCCCAATTTAACGCAAAAATGTGCGATTCAATAAAACCCATAAAATTACAAAAATAGTTTTAAAATATTACAAATATCTCGAAGTAAATAAAAACGTAAATTTCGTAAAGTTAAAATAATTTCTGAAACACGATTTATAACCGCTTTTATCAAATAAATGAATCAACGCGCGTTTGAAATTAATCCCGAAAATTCCCAAAATAATTTTAAAATTCTCGAAATATTCCAAACTTAAATAAATCTAAGTTTTATAATTTTTGAAGAATTTTGGAATTAAATACGAATTTTGCAAATAAACAAAATCAGAAAATCATATAGGGCTAAATAATTGATGAATATTGATTTATAAATTTTGAAAGATCCCAAAATAATTATTATAATTATAAAACCATAAAAATAATTTTAGAGACATTCCAAATATTTATGCAAATAAATTTACATTAAATTCATTTTTAAAGTGAAACAATTCAATACAACTTCATAATTAATTACGCGGACAACCCGATACACCATAAATCATACATAGATAATAATAAAACAATACATAGCGATCAAAACCAATACACATATTTTATTAAATTATTTATTTAATATTTATACTTTTAAATAATATAAAAGTATACGAGTCGTCACAATAATGTTGAGAGAGACACTAGTTGAAACATGGAATTAAAAAGACGAAGAGATAGGATCATTTCCGGATGGATAGTGACCAGAGTTAGGATAATCAGTGAATTATTTTAGCATCTACTCACCATTACACTACTCCCTCTAAAATGTTTATCATTCGAATTGCCTTGATAAGTCATATCAGGCAATCCTTGTAGTTTTCTACTTTGAACTTCTGATATGACCAACAACTTAAATCATTTTCTCCGAATAAAGACTTACCAAAGTCTTTTGTTGATCCATGAACTTTCATTCATAGATTATGATCTTCTTGTTCGGCTCAGAGCTATTTATACTTTATTTCAACTATCCGAGGATTATTTAATAAATTTTTCTCATTTAATCGACCAATATTCATAATGATTATCTCCATTTGATTCTTCTTTCATACATACTCTTCTCAGTCAAGATTATAAATATTTAACAAATTGTTAAAAATATGGATGATCTAATATCCATAGATTCCTCGGGAATCCTTTTCTTCTATTCGGGATGAGGTTGTATATTGAACTTTGAAATCATAGTAAGGGTATCAATTTGATATTGGAATTCCGAATTCCGTTATATTTGAGAATATGATAAATTATGTAGACGAGGGCACCTCTGAGTGTAACATTTTATTGGAAAGAAATATTTTATGAGGGGATATGGATTGTATCGATGCCAAGACCACTCAATTTAGAGTTATAATTGCCTTTCTCGGCCCAAATTTGAAAACTCTTATTTCAAAATCGTCATCCATGTAGCCATAAATTTCTTCAGTGGTTACGATGTTGAGATTTTTACGAACAAACTGAAATATGCTTAGTTGCATATGTTCTCATGAACAACTAGTTAGTTTTCCTAACTAGTCGAAATTTTATTTAATACGATGGAAACCTAGCTAATCGTCCTAGCTAGTTGCTATGTGCAAAACCAATTGAGCTGGCCATTTTCTTAGCTGGTTGATAATATTGCTTGATATCGATTAGTTACTATTTTGCTACCTCCACTTCCAATCAAGATTTTATTATTACACCATGCATTATATATGCAAAATTAATTGTTGATGAAATTTTCAAAGAATGATTTAATTGAGACCTAAATAGGTCTCCCACTCAAACGAGGATTCATATCTAGTTTTATGAAATATTTTGTTCATGAAAAGTTCTATTCTTTCGTTTATAAAATGAATATCCATTTAAAATCATAAAGTGATTGAAGAACAATATATTTCCTTATTTGTTAATCATTTGATATATTTCCTTCTTCCAAAATAGCATCATTTTGAAATCTTAATGGTTAACCTTTGGTTGATGATGTTATTTGAGATTTCTTTCATTATTTGATAAGAATTGTATTCTTTCAATGGGAAAATCTTACAAATATTATCCGTGTGATATTATTATTTAACAATCATTGCTTTCAAGGGATATTATCAGTAATATCATAATATAAAATTTTAAGGATATGGAAGAATAATCCTTGTTGTATTCTTTCTTCCAATTCGTATATCTTTTGAGGGTTGCGACGTTTTTATTCAGAGCTCATTATTTCTTGAGATATTCGATTTTTAAATCCAATTATGATTGTCTAAATGACATTGATATGATAAAATCATTTATATAGAGAGCGACTATTCTATGTTGAATGGGTGGTACAGGGTGTACAGTCGCTCTAATACGAGGTCGAAAACTGAGTGCTTGAGTAAATTATTTCAAAAGTGGAATGTCACGCTTAGAATATCTTGTAAGAACCTTAGGTATGTTGTTAAAAGGACGTTAGGAAGGATACTGCTGTAATTAGTGAAGGGGCCCTTTTACGAAATTCTGTCGAGATGAGTACTTAATGGATACGGGAACGACCAAGCATGTATGAATTTAAGGAATAGGGTTTTCAAGAGATAAATGTAAGGTCGGTAACAACCCGAAAACAAAAACTACTAAAAGAGAGGCCCTAATTATAACAATTCGTCTAAGAAATTTAAGGACCGTGGCATAAGATGTCCTAATCATGACCTAGAATAACCGCGTCGCATTAAAAAAATAGAGACTTTAAGTTATGAGGAAAATTGTGAATTTTTTTTCTTCCATAGACTGATGTGTAGACTTACACTAAACACGAGGTAGAGTATATAGTCAAATTGATAAGAATTATGATTGAGAATCTATTATCATCAAGGAATGGCCAATGTGGTGGCCGACATTTTAAGTAGGAAAAGATGAATCATGGATAACAAAATTTAGAACAACTGATGAGAAGGATTGAACGAATGAAGTTTCAAGTTAAGATAATGCGAAGAGGACCAGAGGAATTCATTAAATATGAGACTCAACAAAAATTTATCGAGAAGCTATGATTGTGACAAGAAAGGATAATGAGAAGAGAACCCTTATTATGTAACAGGAAAGAATTAGAGATGTCTAAAAACTTAATAGGATATAATTAGTGATCGGATATGAAAAGGGATGTCATTGAGTAGGTACGTAAGTACTCGATGTAATATCCGGGATATATCGTGTAATTATTTTTGCTATTATATAATTATTATGTGTGTTCAGTATCTATTCTGTGAGTTACTTGTTAAGTGTTATCTGTACTTGAATATTCAAAAATAATATTAATTGAGTATTTTAATTTTTATATGTCCAAAATAAAATATAGATAATTGTCATATCTTCCTAATTATTTTTATGTTGGTTTATGGATTTATAAGAATCATCTGAAATTTCTAAAATCTTTTTTCGGGTAATTAAAATCTATTTTATAAAAACGGGAACCAACCGACGTCAACCGTTGTTACGTTTTTGGAACCCGAAACTCTTTTGAGAACTCCTTCCTAACCTAATTGTAATATTCCGAGCATTTTCCATGTTTCGACTTTTTCGATCCGGCGTACGGTTTGTCCTGCGCGGGTCCCGGCGTAACATTTTCGATACAATATTCGTTTCGGTAAATCAATAAAACCCGTATTTTCGATAAACGGGAGCTTTTTTATTAAACTATCACAATTATCACTTCGTAATACGTGTAACCAGGCGCTGAGACCAAGACCGTAGTACAAATTGTACTGATTTGGATAATTATCCCGAAAACCGATACCGTTTGGATCAGTTTTTACAAATAAACGTACCGTTTTATATCCGGAATGATCCAACGGGATACTAATTTTCCGTAAGTATAAATAGCCTTTTACCGTATTTTATTTCATATCAAAATCAATTGCAGACAGATAATTATATAATTTTCAGAGAAAAACCCTAATTTCCTAAAACTGTTCTAAGAATCAAACAAGCATTTGGAGGTGTTATTGAATTCGGTTTGGAAAGCTCGAGTAACCAATTTGAAGGTCTTGAAGAGCTCTACCAGATTCTGTAATCCATACACCTGCAGAAATCAAGGTTATTTTTCTAAAAATTTATTTATTTTTGAATTTATTTTATTAAAAATATGAATTTTTGTTCGAATGATTGTTTGTATGATTTGATGAGTGCATGTTGTAGAGCTTGTTTTCCTAATGATTTTCATATGTCATACGTCTGATTTGGAGTTAAATAACATGTTCAAATTTGAGTTTGATTTTCGAATTTTAAAATTAGGGTTTATAACCCGTATGAATGTTCTTAATTGAAATTTGGGGGTTTCTTATTCTGTGATAGATTGATGTTGTGTTATAGTGGGTTGTGTTCTCTGTGAAATTTGCAATCTAGTCGTATAAGTTTCATAAACCAACGAGGTCTGTAGAGAAGGGAGTTGTGTTTTGAAGTTTTCCGATGTTCGCCGGAAACTGGAAAATTTCACGGCCAAATTCCGGCCAACTCAGGGATTGTTAGGTTGTTTTGATTGCATGGTTGTGTTCCTGGTAACCTGTAGATGTGATCTGCAGGTGTTGGTGGGGTGAGGACGCCGGGAACGTGTTCTCCGGCCATCCCCGATTGTTTTCCGGCGACCCCCTGGAAAATTACAGTTTAGTACCTATAGTTTTGAAAACGATGCAGTTTGGTCCCTGTAGTTTCCAGACTTTGCAAAAATTGGAATTCTGTTTTAAAAATGTTTAAAAATCATATTTCCTATTTATTTTTGTTATAAAAATTCGTTTTTAATTTCTGAAAATTCTAAAAATTATTATTTTAATTCTGAAAAATATTTTTAATTCACAAATAAATCTAAATTAATTAGTTAATTAATTTCAGTTAATTTCTAATTGATTAATTGGTCAATTAATTTGAAAATTAATTGATTAATTGATTTAATTAATTATTAATTGATTTTAATTAATTATTTAATTAGATTTAATTATTTAAAAATGATTTAAAAATTCTGAAAAATAGTTTCGAGCTTTAAAATATTATTCTAAATTATTTCCAAGGCTCGATAATTATTCTAAAATTATTTCGGAGCCAGAATTGGCCAACCGAACCCTGTTTATTAACCCGAAATTGATCCAACGACCCGTTTTAATTCCGAAAAATGTTTTAAAAGTCATTTTAAATACCAGAAAGCCTATTTATAACCCGAGACTTCTTTATAAATGATATATCATTGATTACGTGATGTATTATAAGCTATATGTGACTTGTTAATTGACTATCGGTCTATATATTCTGTGTTTACTTGATTATTGCATAACTTTCAATCCGTTAATCGGATTTGGGTAAAACGAAGAGTAGATAGAAGTATGTGTTGAATAGAATTCCATGAGTAAATTATTGATAGATGCTTATGATATGTGAGCAGAAGAGGCAAGACGTAGGAAAGGGAAACAGATAGTTGAGGAGTAAGACACTTGTGATTGGAAGCGAGTGCAGTGTAGTAAGCTAATATCAGGCAAGTGTTCCGAACTTTCTCGAAAAATTGTAATACGTGATAGTCTTGTTGATATTGCAAGTGCTTTGAAGCACTGAAACCTAAACTCTGATTCCAGTTATTGTTCTTGAGCCATGAACCTTATTCTTTCTAGACCATTGATTGTTGTATACCCAAACACGAACCTCAAGTATACGATACTACTCCACGAATACATGCAAACAAAATCCCAAACACTGAACTGAATTACTTGTACATTCAATCATTGTATCCTATGCATTGAAAGCCCAAATCTTTGAAACCCTGAAATGTTGATTCCTTTGTTATCCAATTCTTTCATTACCCAGCATCCAAGCTTTTAAATTGCCTTATTGATCCTTACAAGGATTGAAACCCTTTCATTGTTAAACATTTATTGTTGTTAATGATTTCAGTTATTGTTTATTATTGCATATTCTGTTATTATGTTAGAATTGGATTGTTTATATAAAATTGTGGACCAGATTCATGGTCAGACCATATAATGGTCAAGTTAGGCCAATGTGTGCCTTGGATCCAGTAGTTAGAGCAATGCTGTGTGCCTTGCTCGGGGTTAGTGCGTGACAGATCAGCAGCCTAACCTTGGTTTTTAAATTAAAAGTATAATATCCAATTCTAAATCATAATCCAATTTTCACTTGATATCATAATCATATTCACCTGATGATCATTATTCTCAGTTTTGTCATTGTGACTTACTGAGCTAGTTAGCTCATTTGTGTGATGTTGTTTATATTCTTTCCAGTTAAAAAGGAACCAGTTGGTAGCGAGGATCCCCAGTCCAGCGCGAGAGCTAGGGGTTCGGGTTGAGAAAGCTGAGCTAGTAGGCTTCTTTTGGGATAATTTAAGTTTGTAAAAGTTTGTAATAATGTTTAATATTCAGTTTGAGTTTGAAATAGTTGGGATTTGAACGGTTTGTAATATATTAGTGTGTTTGGCTTGTGTGCATACTTTAACCTGTTGCGGTCCGTGGTGGTTGGTAAGTAGGGTCACTGTGGCGCCCTCCAAACTCGGGTCCGAAGTTTGGGGTCTACACACACACCTTAATTATAACCTGCTTATAACAATAATAAAGATAATAATAATATATGCAATGATCCTACTTACCAAACACCACGGACCGCAACAGGTTAAAGTATGCACACAAGCCAAACACACTAATATATTACAAACCGTTCAAATCCCAACTATTTCAAATTCAAACTGAGTATTAAACATTATTACAAACTTTTACAAATTTAACTTATCCCAAAAGAAGCCTACTAGCCCAGCTTTCTCAACCTGAACCCCTAGCTCTCGCATTGGACTGGGGATCCTCTTTACCAACTGGTTCCTTTTTAATTGGAAAGAATATAAACAACATCGCACAAATGAGCTAACTAGCTCAGCAAGTCACAATGACAAAACTGAGAATAATGATCATCAGGTGAATATGATTATGATATCAAGTGAATAATGGATTATGATTTAGAATTGGATATTATACTTTTAATTTAAAAACCAAGGTTAGGCTGCTGATTAGTCACGCACTAACCTCGAGCAAGGCACACAGCATTGCTCTAACTACTGGATCCAAGGCACACATTGGCCTAACTTGACCATTATATGGTCTGACCACGAATCTGGTCCACAATTTTATAAAAACAATCCAATTCTAACATAATAACAGAATATGCAATAATAAGCAATAACCGAAATCATTAACAACAATAAATGTTTAACAATGAAAGGGTTTCAATCCTTGTAAGGATCAATAAGGCAATTTAAAAGCTTGGATGCTGGGTAATGAAAGAATTGGATAACAAAGGAATCAACATTTCAAGGTTTGAAGGATTTGGTCTTTCAAAGTATAAGATACCATGGGTTGAGTATATAATAGTTCATTTCAGTGTCTGGTATTTAGTTTATATGTATTTGTGGAGTAGTATCGTAGATTTGTGGTTCTTGTTTGGGTATACAATAATCAATGGATTAGAAAGAATATGATTCATGGCTCAAGAACAATAACTGAAATCAGGATTTAGGTTTCTGTGCTTCAAAGCACTTGCAATATCACAGGATTATCAAGTACTACAATATCTCGAGAAAGTTTAGAACACTTGCCTGGTATTAGCTTACTACACTGTACTCGCTTCCAATCACAACTGTTTTACTCCTCAACTACCTGTTTCCCTTTTCTACGTCTTGCCTCTTCTGCTCACATATCATAAGCATCTATCAATAATTTACTCATGGAATTCTATTCAACACATACTTCTATCTACCCTTCGTTTTACCCAAATCCGATTAACGGATTGAAAGTTATGCAATAATCAAGTAAACGCCGAATATATAGACCGATAGTCAATTAACAAGTCACATATAGCACATAATACATCACGTAATCAATGATATATTATTTATAAAGAAGTCTCGGGTCATAAATAGGCTTTCTGGTATTTAAAATGATTTTTAAAACATTTTTCGGAATTAAAACGGGTCGTTGGATCAATTTCGGGTTAATAAACAGGGTTCGGTTGGCCCATTCTGGCTCCGAAATAATTTTAGAATAATTATCGAGCCTTGGAAATAATGTAGAATAATATTTTAAAGCTCGAAACTATTTTTCAGAATTTTTAAATCATTTTAAATAATTAAATCTAATTAAATAATTAATTAAAATCAATTAATAATTAATTAAATCAATTAATCAATTAATATTCGAATTAATTGACCAATTAATCAATTATAAATTAACTGAAATTAATTAACTAATTAATTTAGATTTATTTGTGAATTAAAAATAATTTTCGGAATTAAAATAATAATTTTTAGAATTTTCAGAATTTAAAAATGAATTTTTATAATAAAAATAAATAGGAAATATGATTTTTAAACATTTTATAAACAGGAATCCTAAATTTGCAAAGTCTGGAAACTTCAGGGACCTAACTGCATCGTTTTCAAAAGTTGGGGTACTAAACTGTAATTTTTACTCCCCGTCGCCGGAAAACACAGAGGTGGTCGGAGAACACGTTCCCGGCGTCCTCACTCCACCAACACCTCCAGATCACATCTACACAACACCAGGAATACAACCATGCAATCAAAACAACCCAACAATCCCTGAGTTGGCCGGAATTTGGCCGTGAAGTTTTGCAGTTTCCGACGAACATCGGAAAACTTCAAAACACAACTCCCTTCTCTACAGACCTCGTTGGTTCATGAAACTTATACGACTAGATTGCAAATTTCACAGAGAATACAACCCACTATAACACAACATCAATCTATCACAGAATAAGAAACCCCCAAATTTCAATTAAGAACATTCATACGGGTTATAAACCCTAATTTTAAAATTCGAAAATCAAACTCAAATTTGAACATGTTATTGAACTCCAAATCAGACGTATGATATATGAAAATCATCAGGAAAACAAGCTCTACAACATGCAATCATCAAATCATACAAACAATCATCCGAACAAAAATTCATATTTTTAATAAAATAAATTCGAAAATAAATAAATTTTTAGAAAAATAACCTTGATTTCTGCAGTGAAACGAAGCTCAGAATCTGATAGAACACTTCAAATCCTTCGTTTTGGTTACTCAAGCTTTGAAAACAGAGATCGGTAATGCCTTCGTTTTGCTGTTTGATTCTTAGAACAGTTTTAGGAAATTAGGGCTTTTCTCTGAAAATTATATAATTAACTATCTGCAAATGATTTTGATACAAAATAAAATACGGTAAAAGGCTATTTATAATTACGGAAAATTTGTATCCCGTTGGATCATTCCGGATATAAAACGGTACGTTTATTTGTAAAAAATGATCCAAACGGTATCGGTTTTCGGGATAATTATCCAAATCAATACAATTTGTACTGCGGTCTTGGTCTC
The DNA here is from genome assembly GCF_009905375.1 of Apium graveolens. Taxonomy (NCBI): domain Eukaryota; kingdom Viridiplantae; phylum Streptophyta; class Magnoliopsida; order Apiales; family Apiaceae; genus Apium; species Apium graveolens. Next base: position 306,180,475 of record NC_133648.1, on the reverse strand, counting down.
AGCGCCTGGTTACACGTATTATGAAGTGATAATTGGGATAGTTTAATAAAAAGCTCCCATTTATCGAAAATACGGGTTTTATTGATTTACCGAAACGAATATTGTATCGAAAATGTTGCGCCGGGACCCGCGCAGGACAAACCGTACGCCGGATCGAAAAAGTCGAAACATGGAATATGCTCGGAATATTACAATTGGGTTAGGAAGGAGTTCTCGAAAGAGTTTCGGGTTCCAGAAACGTAACAACGGTTGACGTCGGTTGGTTCCCGTTTTTATAAAATAGATTTTAATTACCCGGAAAAAGATTTTAGAAATTTCAAATGATTCTTATAAATCCATAAACCAATATAAAAATAATTAGGAAGATATGACAATTATCTATATTTTATTTTGGACATATAAAAATTAAAATACTCAATTAATATTATTTTTGAATATTCAAGTACAGATAACACTTAACAATTAGCTCACATAATAGATACTGAACACACATAATAATTATATAATAGCAAAAATAATTACACGATATATCCCGGATATTACATCCTTCCCCTCTTAAAAGGATTTTGTCCTCAGAATCTCTAAGAAAATAAATGAGGGTACTTTTCTCTCATATCAATTTCTAACTCCCAGGTTGACTCTTCAACCTTTGGGTTTCTCCACAATACTCTTACTAACTTTACCACTTTATTTCTCAATACTTTCTCTCTTTTCTTTAGAATCTCTATCGGACTCTCTACATATGATAAATCTGCTTGAAGTTCTATTGGCTCATATTCTATTATATGCCTGGAGTCTGGATTATATTTCTTAAGCATTGATATGTGAAAAACATTGTGAATGTGCTCCATGTGCGGAGGTAACGCCAACTCGTAAGCTACCTTGCCAATACGCTTTAGGATTTCAAAAGGTCCGACATATCTTGGGTTTAGCTTCCCTTTCTTCCCAAACCTCGTTAGTCCTTTCCACGGTGATACTTTCAATAATACCAAGCTTCCTTCTTCAAATTCCATGTCTTTTCTTGACTGGTCTGCATATTTCCTTTGACGATCTTGTGCGGCTATTAATCTTTTCTGGATAATTTCAACAACTTCCTTTGTCTGCTGCACCAATTCGGGTCCGAGTATTTTGCGTTCTCCTACTTCGTCCCAATATACTGGAGATCTACATTTGCGTCCATAAAGGGCTTCATAAGGTGGCATCCCAATACTGGCGTGATAACTGTTGTTATAAGCAAACTCTACTAGGGGTAAATGCTCATCCCAACTTCCTTTGAAATCAATAGCACAAACACGTAGCATGTCCTCGATTGTCTGGATCGTTCTTTTACTTTGGCCATCCGTTTGGGGGTGATAGGTCGTACTCATATTCAATCTTGTTCCCAAACATTCTTGAAAACTCTTCCAAAATCTTGAATTAAATCTTGGATCTCGATCAGATACAATAAACACTGGAACTCCATGACGAACTACGATCTCTTTCAAGTACATATGAACTAACTTATCGAGCGAAAATCGTTCATTTATAGGCAGAAAATGAGCTGACTTGGTAAGTCTATCTACTATAACCCAAATGGCATCATGATTAGCTCTTGTCCTTGGTAATCCAACTATTAAATCCATGGCAATATGTTCCCACTTCCACTCTGGAATCTCCAATGGCTGTAGCAATCCGCTTGGTCTCTGATGCTCCGCTTTAACTTTTTGGACAGGTATAGCATTTGCTAACCCATTCCACAATTTCCTTCTTCATATTTGGCCACCAATAATTCTTCTTTAAATCTATGTACATTTTGGTACTCCCTGGATGGATGGAATATCTTGAACTATGTGCCTCTTGTAAAATTTCATTTTTCAGCTCCGTTACTGGTGGAATCCAAATTCTTGAAGAAAACCTAAGAATACCTTGATCATCTTGTTGCGTGCATAATTCCTCACCTACCAAACTATTTATATCTTGATCCATTACCTCTTTCTGGCATTTCTTTATTTTCTCCAATAACTCCGGTTGGAAAATCATTCTGTAGACTTTTGCTTCCTTGGGCTTGCAAATTCTAATCTCCAATTCCAATTTTTGAAATTCTTTATATATCTCTTCAGGTATGGATAATACATTTAACTTTTCCTTTCGATTTAACGCATCTGCTACAACGTTCGCCTTACCGGGATGATAATTAATCGAGCAATCATAATCTTTGATCAATTCTAACCATCTCCTTTGTCTCATATTAAGTTCCTTCTGGGTAAATATATATTTCAAACTTTTGTGATCCGTGAAAATCTCACACTTTTCTCCATACAAATAATGTCTCCAAATCTTCAAAGCGAAAACTATAGCTGCTAACTCCAAATCATGAGTAGGGTACTTCTATTCGTGTGGTTTCAATTGCCTTGACGCATACGCAATCACCTTGTCGTGCTGCATAAGAACACATCCTAATCCTTTGTAAGAAGCATCGCTATAAATTACGAAATTCCCTTGATCGTCTGGAAGTGGCAAAATAGGTGTTGTGATTAATCTCCGCTTCAATTCCTGAAAACTTTCTTCGCACTTGTCATTCCATATAAACTTTTCATTCTTTCGTGTAAGCTTTGTCAATGGTGTTGTAATTCTTGAGAAATTCTGAACGAATCGTTGATAATATCCTGCAAATCCCAAGAAACTTCTTACCTCAGTGGGTGTTCTCGGTCTTTCCCAATTTGTAATTGCCTCGATCTTTGCTGGGTCCACTTTGATCCCTTCGTTACTGACTATGTGTCCTAAGAACTGAACTTCTTGTAGCCAAAACTCACACTTCGACAATTTAGCATATAACTTCTTTTTCCTTAAAATCTCCAAAGTTGTCCTCAAATGTTCCGCATGATCCTCCTCCGTCTTTGAATAGATCAAAATATCGTCTATAAATACTATATCGAACTTATCCAAATATTCCTTGAAAATTTTGTTCATCAGGTACATAAACGCTGCTGGGGCATTGGTCAATCCAAAAGACATCACTAAAAACTCGTAATGCCCATACCTTGTTCTGAAAGCTGTCTTTGGTATATCTTCTGGTTTGATCTTTAGTTGATGATATCCCGATCTTAAATTGATTTTGGAGAAATACTTGGCTCCCTTCAATTGGTCAAACAAATCATCAATTCTGGGTAACGGATACTTATTCTTGATCGTCAACTTGTTGAGCTCCCTATAGTCGATGCACAGTCTCATGCTTCCATCCTTCTTCTTGACAAATAATACCGGTGCACCCCACGGGGATACGCTGGGACTAATTACTCCTTTCTCTAATAGCTCCTGCAATTGCTTTGCTAACTCTTTCATCTCAACGGGCGCCATTCTATACGGGGCCTTGGATACTGGTTCGGTTCCAGGTGCTAAGTCAATTGCAAATTCAATTTCTCTATCTGGAGGAAGTCCTGGTAACTCATCAGGAAATACGTCTGGAAATTCATTTACAACTGGAATATCTTCAAGTTTTGTTGGCTCCTGACTTCTGTCGATCACATATGCTATGAAATGCTCACATCCTTGTCGTAGTAACTTTTTGGCTTGAATCATCGTTAAGAACTTCTTTACCTGCTTCTGTCCCTTGAACGTTACTATTCTTTCGTCTGGCGTTTTCACCATTACTTTCTTATTTCGACAATCTATCTGAGCATCATGCTTAGATAACCAATCCATTCCTAATATAACGTCAAATTCTCCTAACTTAAACGGTATAAAATCTACACAAAACTTACTACCAGAAATCTCAATCTCACAATTCCCACAAACTTGGTTAACAGTTACACGTTCTTGATTTGCTAATTCTACAGTCATTATTTCATTTAAATACTCAACTAGACAATTTAACTTACTAACAAAATCTTGTGAAACAAACGATCGAGTTGCTCCCGAATCTATTAACACTTTGGCACATAAAGAGTTCACATTAAGCGTACCTGCCATGACATCCGTATCCTGGATCGCATCCTTCACCGACATGTCAAAAACTCTAGCCCTCGGAGTCTCATTCACTGTTGGGGTAGATCCCATAATCCTTAATGCATTACTGACTGGGGCTGGTGTCTTGCAATCCCTGGCCATATGTCCTGGCTTCCCACATTTAAAGCATGTAAATCCAATGACTGGAACTTTCACTGCTGGATTCCGGATAGGCTGATCCTTATTCGCTGGCTCTCTTGCTGGCTGATTTCGGCACTCCCTCGAGTAGTGCCCTTTCTGGTTGCATTTAAAACATACCACATTCAACTTGTTACAAACTCCTCCATGCTTCTTTCCATATACTTGACAATCTGGAAAAGTTAATCTCAACTGATTCGGCTGATTCACATTAGCTGAACGATTGCCCTGGCCTCCGTCTCCTACATTTTGTCTCCTGAAATTAAAATTTCTCCCTGGCTGAAACTTGCCCTTCTTAAAATTTAGAAACTTCCCTGTTTGTGACTGACCCTCACTTCCCTCAACTTTCCTTTTCTTGCTTTCCTTTTCTTTATGGAACATCTCACTCTCTGTCTCTGCGATCATAGTTTTCTGTACAACCCCGGCATAGGTATCCAATTCAAAAATAGCTACCTTCCCTCTGATCCATGGCTTCAAGCCTTGCTGGAATCTCTTAGCTTTCTTTCTATCAGTATCAACATACGACGGCACATACCTTGATAATTCCTCAAACTTCCCCTCATAATCTGTTACCGACATGTTCCCTTGCTTTAATTCTAAAAACTTCAGCTCCATTTGATCCTGAACAAACTGAGGAAAATACTTTTCTAAAAACAATTCCTTAAACCTTTCCCAAGTAATAACATCTGTGCTTTCCAATGTTTTCACCATTTCCCACCAATAGGTGGCCTCATTCTTCAGATAGTAACTTGCAAATTCAACCTTCTGCTCCTCTTTCACTTTTACCAAGGCAAAAGCCTTCTCTAATTTCCTTTAACCACACATTTGCTTCAAATGGCTCTAAGGAACCCTTGAATTCTGGTGGGTTTACTACCTGAAAAGTTTTGAAAGTTACCTGGGGATTGGTCTGTCTCTGTTGTTGTTGTGCCAGGTGAACTGTTTGTTGGGCCAAGATTTAAAGAATCTGGATTCACATTCTGGTTTATATCATTTTGGTTGTTATTGTTGTTGTTGTTGGTTTCTTCATTCTGGGTGTTGGTGCGGGTATTTCTTCTGGGAGGCATTTTCTATAAAGAATCAATCAATTTATTTAGCTTTTGAATCAAATCTTTGTATAAAAGAAAAGTTTTGTGAAATAGAAATATCTCTTTTTGAAAACAGTTGTAACTAAGTAAATTGCATGCTTCTTTACAGAATATAAACAGTTATGGAAAACAGGGTACATGGTATCACAAGGTATACTGGTGCAATAAATAAGGCAAAGTAAAACAGGTGCAATAAAGTAAATGACATTGTTGGAAAGGAAAAGGTACTGATATACAGATCAAAAGTTTTAGGTAGTACAAGCGTAAAGACGCTTCGAAAGTAAAAGCAAAAAGGGTACAACAACCTACTCACTAGTCAGTATTGCTAGTCTATAAATACAACTCAAAAGTCTACTGATACACACTACACACTACTGTCCATACTACATAACCTTAACAACACTACTCAGCATCTCCATCTCAAAATCTCTAACTCATGGCAAATCTGGACCTCCTATCTCCTCAAGCTCCTCTAGAACCCACTTAGCCCACTCCACTAGGAAATCAGGGGTGATGTCCTCATGTGTAGCCTCAGCAATCCTTACAGCAGCTGCTCTATGAAATGCCTGGAGCCTCTCCCTAAGTCGCCTCTCACCACTCCCCATCTCTCTGGTACGCATGATATGCAATAACTCCTGGATCTGACCCTGTAGGAATCGCTGCTCCATAAGGAAAGCCTCAAACTGATGATATGGGACAGGATAGGAAGAGAACTGGAAAGGTACTCCTGTGACTGAATGACTAGTAAAGCCTGAATCAACAGGTGGGGGTCCTCTAACAGGTGGCCTCATGCCTGGAGGTGGAATAGCCTGCAATAGTACGGGCTGCAACACCGGTGGAGGTAGAATAGCCAATGCTGGTGGAATCACAGGACGTAGATCCGATGCTGGTGCTCCAACTGAAGGCTCTGAGTGATCAGCTGATACGGGAATAAAAGAGTCGGCCATCTCTGCTAACTGAAATTATATCGTAATATAAGAATCTCATACCACGACGCCAACTATACTAATACCGGTTATACCATAACACTCAACCTCTCGATGTTCTATCATCCTATACCTTACTTCTAATCCTATCCCTCTACCCATTCCCATCAACCTAGGCTTGTGTCAGTGACTTATAACCTGTAGCTCTGATACCAAACCTGTGGCGCCCTCCAAACTCGGGTCAGAAGTTTGGGGTCCACACACACACCTTAATTATAACCTACTTATAACAATAATAAAGATAATAATAATATATGCAATGACCCTACTTACCAAACACCACGGACCGCAACAGGTTAAAGTATGCACACAAGCCAAACACACTAATATAATACAAATCGTTCAAATCCCAACTATTTCAAATTCAAACTGAGTATTAAACATTATTACAAACTTTTACAAATTTAACTTATCCCAAAAGAAGCCTACTAGCTCAGCTTTCTTAACCTGAACCCCTAGCTCTCGCGCTGGACTGGGGATCCTCTTTACCAACTGGTTCCTTTTTAACTGGAAGGAATATAAACAACATCGCACAAATGAGCTAACTAGCTCAGCAAGTCATAATGACAAAACTGAGAATAATGATCATCAGGTGAATATGATTATGATATCAAGTGAACAATGGATTATGATTTAGAATTGGATATTATACTTTTAATTTAAAAACCAAGGTTAGGCTACTGATCAGTCACGCACTAACCTCGAGCAAGGCACACAGCATTGCTCTAACTACTGGATCCAAGGCACACATTGGCCTAACTTGACCATGATATGGTCTGACCACGAATCTGGTCCACAATTTTATAAAAACAATCCAATTCTAACATAATAACAGAATATGCAATAATAAGCAATAACCGAAATCATTAACAACAATAAATGTTTAACAATGAAAGGATTTCAATCCTTGTAAGGATCAATAAGGCAATTTAAAAGCTTGGATGTTGGGTAATGAAAGAATTGGATAACAAAGGAATCAGCGTTTCAAGGTTTCAAGGATTTGGTCTTTCAAAGTATAAAATACCATGGGTTGAGTATATAATAGTTCATTTCAGTGTCTGGTATTTAGTTTGTATGTATTTGTGGTTCTTGTTTGGGTATACAATAATCAATGGATTAGAAAGATTATGATTCATGGCTCAAGAACAATAACTGAAATCAGGATTTAGGTTTCTGTGCTTCAAAGCACTTGCAATATCACAGGATTATCAAGTACTACAATATCTCGAGAAAGTTTAGAACACTTGCCTGGTATTAGCTTACTACACTATACTCGCTTCCAATCACAACCGTTTTACTCCTCAACTACCTGTTTCCCTTTTCTACGTCTTGCCTCTTCTGCTCACATATCATAAGCATCTATCAATAATTTACTCATGGAATTCTATTCAACACATACTTCTATCTACCCTTCATTTTACCCAAATCCGATTAACGGATAGAAAGTTATGCAATAATCAAGTAAACACCGAATATATAGACCGATAGTCAATTAACAAGTCACATATAGCACATAATACATCACGTAATCAATGATATATTATTTATAAAGAAGTCCCGGGTCATAAATAGGCTTTCTGGTATTTAAAATGATTTTTAAAACATTTTTCGGAATTAAAACGGGTCGTTGGATCAATTTCGGGTTAATAAACAGGGTTCGGTTGGCCCATTCTGGCTCCGAAATAATTTTAGAATAATTATCGAGCCTTGGAAATAATTTAGAATAATATTTTAAAGCTCGAAACTATTTTTCAGAATTTTTAAATCATTTTTAAATAATTAAATCTAATTAAATAATTAATTAAAATGAATTAATAATTAATTAAATCAATTAATCAATTAATTTTCGAATTAATTGACCAATTAATCAATTATAAATTAACTGAAATTAATTAACTAATTAATTTAGATTTATTTGTGAATTAAAAATAATTTTCGGAATTAAAATAATAATTTTTAGAATTTTCAGAATTTAAAAATGAATTTTTATAATAAAAATAAATAGGAAATATGATTTTTAAACATTTTATAAACAGGAATCCTAAATTTGCAAAGTCTGGAAACTTCAGGGACCTAACTGCATCGTTTTCAAAAGTTGGGGTACTAAACTGTAATTTTTACACCCCGTCGCTGGAAAACACAGAGGTGGTCGGAGAACACGTTCCCGGCGTCCTCACTCCACCAACACCTCCAGATCACATCTACACAACACCAGGAATACAACCATGCAATCAAAACAACCCAACAATCCCTGAGTTGGCCGGAATTTGGCCGTGAAGTTTTGCAGTTTCCGACGAACATCGGAAAACTTCAAAACACAACTCCCTTCTCTACAGACCTCGTTGGTTCATGAAACTTATACGACTAGATTGCAAATTTCACAGAGAATACAACCCACTATAACACAACATCAATCTATCACAGAATAAGAAACCCCCAAATTTCAATTAAGAACATTCATACGGGTTATAAACCCTAATTTTAAAATTCGAAAATCAAACTCAAATTTGAACATGTTATTGAACTCCAAATCAGACGTATGACATATGAAAATCATCAGGAAAACAAGCTCTACAACATGCAATCATCAAATCATACAAACAATCATCCGAACAAAAATTCATATTTTTAATAAAATAAATTCGAAAATAAATAAATTTTTAGAAAAATAACCTTGATTTCTGCAGTGAAACAAAGCTCAGAATCTGATAGAACACTTCAAATCCTTCGTTTTGGTTACTCAAGCTTTGAAAACAGAGATCGGTAACGCCTTCGTTTTGCTGTTTGATTCTTAGAACAGTTTTAGGAAATTAGGGCTTTTCTCTGAAAATTATATAATTAACTATCTGCAAATGATTTTGATACAAAATAAAATACGGTAAAAGGCTATTTATAATTACGGAAAATTTGTATCCCGTTGGATCATTTCGGATATAAAACGGTACGTTTATTTGTAAAAATTGATCCAAACGGTATCGGTTTTCGGGATAATTATCCAAATCAATACAATTTGTACTGCGGTCTTGGTCTCAGCGCCTGGTTACACGTATTACGAAGTGATAATTGGGATAGTTTAATAAAAAGCTCCCGTTTATCGAAAATACGGTTTTTATTGATTTACCGAAACGAATATTGTATCGAAAATGTTGCGCTGTGACCCGCGCAGGACAAACCGTACGCCGGATCGAAAAAGTCGAAACATGGAATATGCTCGGAATATTACAATTAGGTTAGGAAGGAGTTCTCGAAAGAGTTTCGGGTTCCAAAAACGTAACAACGGTTGACGTCAGTTGGTTCCCGTTTTTATAAAATAGATTTTAATTACCCGGAAAAAGATTTTAGAAATTTTATATGATTCTTATAGATCCATAAACCAACATAAAAATAATTAGGAAGATATGACAATTATCTATATTTTATTTTGGACATATAAAAATTAAAATACTCAATGAATATTATTTTTGAATATTCAAGTACAGATAACACTTAACAATTAGCTCACAGAATAGATACTGAACACACATAATAATTATATAATAGCAAAAATAATTACACGATATATCTCGGATATTACAGTCACTGCATATATTATTATTATCTTTATTATTGTTATAAGCAATTTATAATTAAGGTGTGTGTGTGGACCCCAAACTTCTGACCCGGGTTTGGAGGGCGCCACACTCGACATAGTTGAAGATTAAAATATGAAATAGCTGAAGGGTTTCGAGCATATAAACGCAACAGAAATGATGTAAAATTAAATTAAAACTAGAATAAAATCGAAACCCTACGCAGGATCCATGCGAAAATAGATATTTAATTCGTAGTAAGAATCTTTACCTTAAAGAAGCTTTAAGTGTTCATTAATGGAGGATTAATGGAGCTCCAAACCTTGTTGAATAACCACGTATCCCGTTATCGCGATCTACGCTCTACGGTATCCACACGAATGCTTTTCTTGAAGGATTGATGTGTACAAGCACCCGGAAACTCCAACTCTACCTCTCTTCCTCTTTCTCCTTGAACGACTAGGGTTTTGTAAACCAAGTCTCATCTTCTTATTTTATAAATCAGCCCTCAAAGAGTATATATAGAGAGAAGAATGAGTTTTTCTAATTATAATCTAATTATAGTTAGTACTAATCGGAAATCCCGATTTATTATTTAATTAAGTCACACCTAATTAATTAATAAGTTATTTCGGAATTGGTTTAAGTAATTTATCTATTTTATTTATTTAATTAATTAAGTCATACTTAATTAATATCATAAATAAAACAAATTACTTATTTAATTTAAATTCATAATTTAAATTATTTCTCCTTCAAGCGTTCTTTCTGTGCAACCCTGTAAGTTATTATTACATTGTCAATAATTTTAATATCTCATATTAAAATTATAAATAATTAGCGGCATCTACTAATACATCATTGTTACCCGAGTAATAATAATTAAATCGGTGATTCGATTAAACCTTTTGTGATAATTTACAATGTAATATAATCCCTTTAACTAAATATTATAGATTAAACTAGAGGCATGTAAAGTGTCATCCTCATCATAGTTTAATCCAAATTTCCTTAATCAATGAGTAGACTATCATATCAAATCAACATTTGAGTGTGGCCACGCATTTCATAGTATAGCTCACACAAGAGGCCAATAATATCTCGAACACGAAAGAGATAATTGATGATAGAGGGATCCCATGGCAATTGCACCATGCAAGAACCCGAGATTTAATTTCGCAACTGGATTATTTCCAAAGTATTTTGTGAAAAATATTGAGCAGAGGCACGGCTCGGAATTCTCAAATCGACAAGTAAAATGAGAGAACTATACAAACTGTTGAAGATACGTCAAGCGCTAAGGCTTAAATTAAAGGCAACTGGGAGAATCGCCTATCGTTTAAAGAAAATTTTATGTAGTTACACTTACCACTCAAGCATAGAAAAAGAGCCACTGATATCCCTTACGAAGGACAAAGTAGAAAGATGAAGGATGTAACTGTTAGAACTGACAGAAGGCAAAGAAGCTCGTGCACGCCCTTTAAAGGCCATTTGTAGCAGTTTCCAATAAGCACAGATACATCTAAGGCGATAACAAGAACAAGGAATACGACTTCGAAGGTATCATAGTACTAGAAATGTTATATGGAAAATGATTAAAGTATTCCGACAAATAGCGGAAGCTGAGCATTCCAAAATTCTAAATGTATTATTTAACTGCGTACGAAATAAGGCTTCCTTCGAGATGGCAAAAGAAGTAGGATGTTTCTTAGGTAACTATAGGAAGAATAGTTAAATCTGATGCCAACCGTTTGACAAAAGATGAGCGTGTAAGGCTGCAACCAGAACTTCTTGTATAAGTAATCAAAACGGATATTATACCGGAAAAAGCAAGCGTTGACAAACAAAACTATAGCACTAATATGAGTGATGGAAGAATAGTGATAATTAAAAAGAACTATTCAAATAAGAGAAGTTACACCATATTCTATGTTATAGATTTTTAAAAGAAGGCGAAATGACCAGTTGACATTTTATTAACTTTACCAAAAATGACAGTTATCATGCGAACGATGAATTGAATTCTTAAAAAGCTTTATACCGGAGAAGGTTGTTGTTCTCCTTTATGTTGAGAAGAATTTGGTAAGAGAAGAATACTCGGACTCGAGGTGATTTAAAGAACCAATGAAACCAAAGGTCTTATTCTGACCCGACTAGTGACAGCCCAGGACAAACAGGAGAAGTGTGTGACCAAACTTGTCAGGACATAGAATATGAAGAAAGAGACCTAGTATTGCTGAAGCTGACTACATAGAAAGGATTAATGAAGTTGGAAAGTATCCCCGCCTGTTTTCAATTTGATTCCGGGACGGAATCTTTTTAAGGGGAAGACTATAATAACCCAAAATTTTGGGACTTTGAAAAACAATGAATGAATAGTAATCTCGATGATCAAGGAAAAACTTTAAAGTTCTAAGTTGATATTGTGGATATAGGTACCAAATGAGTCTATGTAAAAGTCATTATTTTTTGAAGAAAACCAATTTTGCAAAACAACCTTATTTTACCAACTATCGAGGAATACGAGATTCACATTACGATCAATGATTTAAAACCCTACGAATAAAACCCAAGCATAAGAATACAAAATATTAGGATCTATAAGAAAGTATTACCCCACAAATCGCTTACTAGGAATTATCACAATTAAGAGAATGCGACTAAGTGAATACATAAGCGAACAAATAAACATACCAAACCCATGCAACTTCCCATACCCATGCAAATAAATTAGCATAAGATGCAATTAGAGAATGTTAATTAAATAGTAAAGGAAATAGTAAGATGATATGATGAATGGTGAGGAGAATAGCGATGCATGTACATGGCAAGTATGTAGCCTTGGAAAATCAATACACCTTGGTTGATAAAATATATACAAATATTTTATGCATATCAATGGATCAAAACATCACTGATACTTCAAGCAACCTATAAAAAGACAAGAAGCATTCTCTCCCCCATTTCCCAAGCTTCCATTCGGCCTTCACCATAAACAAATAAACCAAATTCAAATCTTCAACTTCAAGCCATGGATAATTTTTCAAATTAATTCCCAAGCTTGCTCATCATCAAACTAAGGTAAGATAAATCTTTCATGGCTTTTCTTTAAGGTTTACTTGGTTAAATAAAATGGTGAAAGTGATGATGAATAGTAGCAAATAGTAACTTTAAAGTATTTTCTTGATTTCTTGGAAATATTTAGGCTTCTTAAGGTCACCAAGGACTCACCAAGAATCATCCATCAATAAGATAACCTCCCAAGCTACCAATATAGGTATAAAACTTCGTCCAAACTTTGTTTAAGCTTTAACTTTCAATAAACTCATAGATCTTGAACATAAAGATAGTTTTAATGGTTGTTTTAATGATTTAAGAAGTATTAGTATATTGGATGTTAGAGATGATGTTAGGGTCTCAAGAACTAGATGTTCTTGATTTGATTAAGTAGTTAAGATGTTTGTTGTATTAATTGTTGTTGATTTATAATTAGTAACTTGGAGTTAAAATGAAATACGGATAGTTAATGTAATGCCGTTATAATGCCTGAATCGTGATACTAAGTTTTCCACAATAAGAATTAATAATGATTGATCTTGTTGTAAGGATAGTTTAGACGCTTGAATCGCTTGATTTTGATTTACGGTTCAAAAGTTAGGTCTGTTTAGTGAAAACGATTTACACGACAAAAACTGCTACGACTTATAAATTTTGGAAACATAAATGATCAACTTAAAACTATTCTAAAATTATGAAAATTTTATAGAGAGTAAAAAATAGAGTATAAAAACTTCTACAAAAATTTCAAGTGAAAATGTTGATGTTTCAATTTAATAAATATGTCAGAGCCGAGGTCGCGCGGAATAAGAATACCATACCCAATCCACTGCTATAAACTGGTGCTTCGGGAAATTTAACCTTCTGCTCAATAAACCATATTTAAGTATTTTACTCTAAATGTTTTCTAGATCGTGCACGCAAAAATGGCGCGTTGATTAAGTTAACGGTTAGAAAGAAATTAACATTTTAGTGAAAGCGTTATGAATAAGAAAAACTTCGTAGTTGACCGAACTTTTAAAATATTTTTCATTGATATAAATTTATATTTTCAAAATGAAAATTTTATGATAAATATTAAAACACTTAAAAAGCTTCACGAGGTGGTTTCGTATATAAATATTAAGTTTTCAATTTATTAAAAATGTTTCATTACGAGTCGCGTAATAGTAACATTCGGTAAAATTAACTCAGGGAGACCACTTTGACCGTCCATTAGGACCAAAGGTGATAGTTATTTCGAGTAGGTCGAATATCGAAAATGGTACATTATTGTACTTCTTAAAAATATAAGTCGTTGATAGTATTAGGAGTACTGATTGAGATTACAATATTTGTTGATTAGAAAGCCTGAAATGACAGGAAGTCGGAGAACGTATCTTGGACTTCAGGCAAGTTTATAAACACTACTTTATATACTATTGTGTTGTGAAGATTTGATTTATTGCATTTTGTATAAATGCCATGTTTGCCATGATAGCAGATTACAAGCTTTTAAGTATAAATATTGATTGAAATTATAATGCATATATCGTGAAATATATTAACGCTAGTGAGTAGCGTGATGTATAATTTATAGACCGAGAGTCGGCCAGCTTGTATTAATTAAAAACCCAGAAATCATTACGCAGATGTTTTGGATGATTAAAGTCCGTGATTATTTTATTTCAAGGACTCGGTGTCCTCTTGCAGAGTATTAAATATCTCGAATTTATTTAAAACGATTTCCAAAGATCGTATTTCCTCAACTATATTTAATTACTTGAAAAATGGATATTATGTCAGATATTAATTTAAAAAGCTAAGTATTCTTCGATGATTATTTTATTTTAAATTCAATTAATAATATTTATTAAATATTAATTTAATTTCTTAAACATAAAATTGTTGAGGAATATTATTACAAGTATTCTTTAAAAATCAAATTATTTGAGGTTATATTATTTTTTAATTATTACATATTTATTAAATGATTAATATGATTTCAAAATCATAAAACCTATTTTAAAAATATTACCTGAGTATCAGAAAATCATACTAATACCTTCAGATCGTCGAAAAATGTTATCTCGACGTATTTTATATATTTTGACTATAGTGTCAAAAGAAAATCCCCCTTAATTATATATCTGTTGACAACGATCAACTCACATTATCATAATACTTCCTCCGAAAAATTCTCAGAAATATGTATGTGTGTGTTTGTGTATAAATATATCAGTATGTACCTATCAACAAGCAATATGATTAGGGCACAATATAAGTTCCAGATATATGATAGGATTCTTAAAGGACAATGAGGGGTAGACTACAGTACTTTGTGGACTGGGGAGAATACTATTTACTACCACATGAGAAGGTACCGTAAATACCAATGAACATGTGGAGTACGCGTACCTGAAAAGGATGGATGCAAAACCGTGTCCTGAGGGGGATGGACACGAAGTGTGTACCTGAGGGGGATGGACATATAAAAGGCCCGAATGCGGTTAGGGTGATAACCGATAACAAAGGGTATCGTCCTTGGGACACACTTCTTCCAGCACTACCCTGGGTTACTGATCTGCGATTCCTAGCAATATGCCCCACTTTGCCGCAACTAAAACAGGTTAATCCTTGGGTCTCAAACTTGCACTCAGTGGAATAATGACCCTTCTGGACACACTTAAAACAGTTGACATTTTCCTTGCACTAACCACTGTGCTTCTTTCTGAATGTCTTGTAGTCGATCATTGGCTTGTTAAACTTTTTTGGGATAGAACTAACTAAAGTAGTACTGGGCCTAGCCTGGGGGAAATTCTGTCTCCTGAACTTCCTATCCTTATTCTTTTCAAACCGGCGCTGAAACTTTTGACTTACTCCTCCTGGTTCTGACCTAGCAGGTTCACCTTCAAACTTCCTTTTCTTCTCACTCTGCTCCATAGCAGCCAACCTCTGGTCACTTTCTATCACTAAGGCATCCTGAACTACCGAAGTATACGTCTTGAGTTGTAAGGATACAAATCCACTCCTAATCCCTGGCTTCAACCCTTGTTGAAACCGTTTCGCTCGTTGAGCTTCCGAACTCACATACTCTGGTGCTATACGGGCCAATTCCGTGAACTTATCTTCATACTCTGTGACACTCCTGTCTCCTTGCTTCAACTCCAAAAACTCCATCTCCATCTGACTCTGGAAACAATCCGGAAAGTATTTTTCCAAGAAAAGTTCTGTAAATCGGGTCCATGGAATAGGACCTTTTCCTTCTAATGCTCGCGTAAACTCCCACCAATAGTTTGAATCATTCTTAAGAAAATAACTAGCATAATCTGTCTTTAAATCCTCACCCACCTTGGTGAGTGCAAAAGCCTTCTCTATTTCCTTCAACCATATCCTGGCAGCAACAGGATCTACTTCATCTTTAAATTCTGAGGGTTTCACATCCTGGAAAGACTTAAAACTAACAACTTGGATTATCCCCCTCATCTCATGCTGTTGTTGGATTTGCAGTTGCTGCTATTGTATTTGTTGTTGTTGTATGAGCTGTTGTTGCTATTGTTATTGTTGCTGGAATTATTGTTGCTGCTATGGGAATTGTTGTTGTTGTTGGGCTAGCTGAGTAGACTGCTGAGCGAACAAATCTATCAATTCACTCATGGAGGGATCCCCAGCAGATCCGTTATTGGGTTGAGAATTCTTCTTTGATGGCATTCTCCTGAAATATAATAGTCATATAAAAAAAATGGATTGCTCCAAGCAGTTTATACATATATATCAGGACAGTGTTGCTACCAAGACAATATCCTCATCCTTAGTTTAATTGGATCCATCATGAGTGAATGATCATGATCTAGAAATGCCAGCAATAGAAGCAACAATGATAGTAAAAACAATAATAACAACGCACAAGTATAAAAACTGATCAACAAAATAAAGCAGCTACTATATAACAACCAACAAAAATCCAAATGATACAACTGAAATCCAACTGAAAAGAAACCATCCAAATACACAACAAACTGGTTGTCTTAGCAGCCTCCGCCTACTACAAACTATCACAACATAATGTACATATATAAAGAAAACAACTACAGAACTCCTGGAAGCCAACTCTGAGCTCTGTATCTCACTGTTGCAACCCCGATCTAACCACTGCCACTGCCACTGATAGAACCTAACTCAAACACCAACCAGTTCACCAGGTCCTGGTACTGAATGACCCTGAGCTCTGAGCTAATAAAATGGTCAATAGATCTAGCCCTCTCAACAGCAGTCTGGGTCAAAGATCGCACACGGGCATGCACCTTAGGTGATGGGGCAGGGATTCCCTGGAAGGGTCCAACTGGTATATGGTCAAGCTGTGCAGCCAGCCCCGGGCTCTGCTCTCTAATGAAAGATCTATTCACCGCTTGGTGAACATGGTAGGGAATCGGGGAAGAGGTACCGGTAGGGGCAGATAAAGGAACCGGAGGTCTCGAAGAGGAAGAACTAGGACCACAACTGGGAGGAAAGTCCCTAAAAGCAGACACAGACCTACATACCCAGCAAGGATGGGCACTAGGTCCAGGGATATCCCTCGGTATGAATGAAGGAACTGGTAGGGGAGGCAAATGAGTCTCCTCAGCTATAACATCCACGGTCCTCTCTGATTCAGAGCTATCCGAGTCTGATAGGTTCTCCCGGGATAGAGAACTAGAGATCATAATAGGCCACTACCAACAGGATAAATATATAGGAAAGACACAACAAGGTCAAGGCAATTATATCAAAACATTAATAGATTCCAGGGCAACGCCGTCGGAACCCTCGACTGACTCTAAGGGTTTGCTCCTTGATATGAGTTCCCGACTCACCTTAAAACACAATTATATACCTTTTTGACTCAATCCCTAACCTGAATTAGGGACTTGAACCTGTAGCTCTGGTACCAACTGTGACGGCCTCAACCCCGGGGTCAGGAGTTGACGTCACTAAACATAATTACCAGAAATATAAACAACAGGATTATTATTAATATTAAACTACTATGACCCCAAACCAAGATCCGATCCAGTTTCAAGTAAGATCCAAGCTATAAATTATAATAAACCATTTATTAAAAAGACTGACACACTAACTTATTCAGCAACTCATCAGACCCTATATGGTCTGATACTAACTACCTCTGAGGAACCGGGTCCTGAAGGGGCGGAGACACGGTTCTGCCAGGGTCTATATATATATATATATATATATATATATATATATATATAACAGGTTGCAAGGGTGAGCATAATCACTCAGCAGTACCAACATATGAATATTAAGATAAAAACAGTAATGTAAACAGTTATAGGAACAGAACTACAATCAACATAAAATCTGAGTTTGTAGATCATTTCAAACAACAGTATATAGAGAAAAGCTGAGATAACTGGATATCACTGACTAGAATGCTTTTAACAAAACAAACGTAGTAATGTGCTATGTAAGTACCAGAGTCCAATTTTAGCATGCTATTCACATTTATAAATCCACGGTATCATTTACTTATACCCTTACGACAATCACAAAGTTAAATCAGATATGTAACGGATATGTGAAGATAGCTGATCAGGCTATCAACACCAGACGACTCTAACTGTCATCCCATATATCTGTTCCGGAACTTAGAGACTAGCTAGGTCTCTGACTTGCTGGACTAATCGGTTATATAATGCGTGCAACCGAATTAGCCTCCTACGCCACCTCAATAGGCCTACTTTGGCCCCTATGTATCCCTTATCTGATCATTTTATCCAGTTTTCAAAACATTTGTACCTATCTCATTTCAAAACCATTCGTTTTAATAGCACACGTAAAACTAATTCACAAATCATTTTCATCCGAGATAGGTACCTTTCGAAGTTACTTTTCCCCAAAACAGGTTTAAAATAGTGATTTATAACTACAGGGGATACGTAACTTAAAACGTTTATGTTCCTTTACGAGAATAAAACAACATTTTATTCATACGTACTAAACCATTAAAGAATGGTCAGGGGTACTTTCCTCGCAACGCTTTCGGAAACCCTAAGTAGCTTTTACGCTGACTTTGGTCCTGGCGATACTCGACCGGGATCTACAATAACAGAATACCCTAATCAGTTATACCGACATGCTTGATATCCTCGAATCCTAATAACCCAATTCGATAACCCGACTCGTATAATAATTATACACGTAATCACATAGTCTGTAGTCACATAAAGATAAAACATTTTGTATAATAAAGTACGTTTTCCTCGTATTTAAAATAGATTCTTAGAAAAATTTCGACAGCGACACCTTTATTTATAAGCCTTCCCGTCGAAACATAATCGACGTTAATCCCAACCAATGACAATCCAACTTTCACAATTTCACAATCAATCACACACGAAATTAATTATACGTCTCATTTTATTTATTTTATAAAAATTAGGACTCAGATAAAAATCATCACCTTCCACCGTCGACTCGCCGAGGCTCATCGTCGACGACGGTGAAGTTTTACGGGTACGCGATTAAGTTTCGGGTTTCCAACATAAAATTCCACCGATTAATCAAAATATTTTCTACACGAAATATTCATATCACGAATATTATTCAAAATTAATATATAAAAATAAACATAAGAATTTTTATCAAGTCACAGCAATAAGAAACTAACCAAAACACACGCGCATAACAGATATTTATACACACGTGGTCGCCTCGTCGAACGGAGCCGGCGACAACTGGAAAATAGAGGGACAGGCAGCAAAAACAGGGAAGCAAGGCACACAACTTGACTGATTATATACATATACATATGTATATATATATATTTACAAACCAAGAAAGCACGGGACTAAGCACCCAACCGGAAAAGAATAAAAAATAGTGGCCGGAAAAATCACCACAACAGGGAAGCCGAGGAAATAAGGAGGGGAGGGAAGAAATATGGAAGAAAAACGAGAGAGAGAGAGAGAGAGAAGGCAGAGATCCGAGACAACAGGGGGTGGGCGGCTTTGGGTAGTTAATTAATTTTTCTTTGTTAACAGATGTTGCAAAAGAAGGAAAGCACGTGTCCCTTAATTTGTTAAAAACTGACACGTAGCTTAGGATAAATACGAAGATTCTAAGACCTGACTTAACCCGAAATTCGATTTTAGCGAACCGAGTCCCACTTAAAATGAATTCAGAAAATTACGGAAACAGTCTTAAAATGATGTAAATATCCTCAAGTTAATAAAAACATAAGTTTCGTAATTTTAAAATAAATTTTGAAACACAATTTATACCCGCTTTTAACAATTAGATGAATCAACGCGCGGGTGAAATTAATCCCAAAAATTTCAAAAATAGTTTTAAAATTCTCAAAATATTCTGAACTTAATAAAATATGAGTTTCGTGATTTTTGAAGAATCCTGTAATTAAATATGGATTTTACACATAAATGCAATCAGAAAATTACTTAAAAATAAATAATTAATGAAATATTAATTTCTCAATTTTATAAAATCCTAAAAATAATTATTGAAATTATAAAATTATAAAACTAAATTTAGAGACAATCAAAATATTTATGGATTTAAATTGTAGTAAAATCACTTTTAAAAGCGTAATAAAACAATATGTGTAATATCCGGGATATATCGTATAATTATTTTACTATTAAATAATTATTATATGTGTGTTGAGTATTTATTCTGTGAATTAATTGTTAAGTGTTATATGTGTTTGGATATTCAAAAATAATATTAATTGAGTATTTTAATTTCTATATATCCAAAATAAAATATAGATAATTGTCATATCTTCCTAATTATTTTTATGATGATTTATGAATTTATAAGAATCATATGAAATTTATAAAATCTTTTTCCGGGTATTTAAAATCTATTTTATAAAAACGGGAACCAACCGACGTTAACCGTTGTTACGTTTTTGGAACCCGAAACTCTTCCAAGAACTCCTTCCCGACCGAAATATAATATTCCGAGCATTTTCCATGTTTTGACTTTTTCGATCCGGCGTACGGTTTGTCCTGCGCGGGTCCCGGCGCAATATTTTAGATACAATATTTGTTTCGGTAAATCAATAAAACTCGTATTTTTGATAAACGGGAGCTTTTTGTTAAACTATCACAATTATCACCTCGTAGTACGTGTAACTAGGCGCTGAGACCAAGACCGCAGTATAAATTGTACTGATTTGGATAATTATCCCGAAAACCGATACCGTTTGGATCAGTTTTTATAAATAAACGTACCATTTTATATCTGGAATGATCCAACGGGATACTAATTTTCCGTCATTATAAATAGCCTTTTACCGTATTTTATTTCGTATCAAAATCATTTGTAGACAGATAATTATATAATTTTCAGAGAAAAACCCTAGTTTCATAAACTGTTCTAAGAATCATACAAGCTTTTGGAGGTGTTATTGAATTCGGTTTGGAAAGCTCGAGTAACCAATCTGAAGGTCTAGAGGAGCTCTACCAGATTTTGTAATCCATACACCTGCAGAAATCAAGGTTATTTTTCTATAATTTTATTTATTTTCGAATTAATTTTAGTAAAAATATGAATTTTTGTTCGGATGATTGTTTGTATGATTTGATGATTGCATGTTGTAGAGCTTGTTTTCCTGATGATTTTGATATATTATACGTCTGATTTGGAGTTCAATAACATGTTCAAATTTGAATTTGATTTTCGAATTTTAAAATTAGGGTTTATAACCCGTATGAATGTTCTTAATTGAAATTTGGGGGGGGTTTAATTTAGGGGTTATTAGCTGTTGATTTATAGTGGGTTGTGTTCCTTATGAAATTTGCAATCGATTGGTATATAGCTCGTTAAAAGAGGATTAGTGAATCGAAGGGAGTTGTGTTTTGAAGTTTTCCGATGTTCGCCGGAAACCGGCGATGTTCTTGGCCATTTTCCGGCCAGGACAGGGATGATTAATGAGTTTTGATTACATGTATAAGTTGCTGGTAACCTGTAGATTGATTCTGGACAGTTTGGTGGCCTGAGGTGGCCGGAATCGTGTTTTCCGGCCACACTCCGGCGAAGTCGACGGCGGGGCTGGCAAAATTGCAAACAGGCCCCTTTAGTTTTAAAAACGATACAGTTTGGTCCCCCAGGTTTCCAGAATTTGCAAAAATAGGATGCCTGTTTTAAAAATATTTAAAAATCATATTTCCCATTTATTTTTATTATAAAAATTCATTTTTAATTTCTGAAAATTCTAAAAATTATTATTTTAATTCCGAAAATTATTTTTAATTCAAAAATAAATCTGAATTAATTAGTTAATTATTTTCAGTTAATTTTTAATTGATTAATTGGCCAGTTAATTCAAAAATTAATTGATTAATTGATTTAATTAATTATTAATTGATTTTAATTAATTATTTAATTAGATTTAATTGTTTAAAAATGATTTAAAAATTCCGAAAAATAGTTTCGAGCTTTAAAATATTATTCTAAATTATTTCCAAGGCTCGATAATTATTATAAAATAGTTTCGGAGCCAAAATTGGCCAACCGAACCCTGTTTATTATTTCAAAATTGATCCAATGACCCGTTTTAATTCCGAAAAATATTCTAAAAATCATTTTAAATACCAGAAAGCCTATTTATGACACGAAACTTCTTTATAAATGATATATCATTGATTATGTGACGTATTATGTGTTATATGTGACTTGTTGGTTGACTGTCGGTCTGTGTATTCGATGTTTACATGTTTATTGCATAACTTTCAATCTGTTAATCGGATTTGGGTTAAACGAAGGGTAGATAGAAGTATGTGTTGAATAGAATCATATTAGTTGAATATTGATAATGCTTATGATATGTGAGCAGAAGAGGCAAGACGTAGGAAAGGGAAACAGGTAGTTGAGGAGTTAGACGATTGTGATTGGAAGCGAGTGCAGTGTAGTAAGCTAATACCAGGCAAGTGTTCTGAACTTTCTTGAGATATTATAGTGCTTGGTAGTCTTGTTGATATTGCAAGTGCTTTGAATCACTGAACCCTAACCATGATTCCACTTTTGATCTTGAGCCGTAAACCTGATTCTTTCCAGACCATTGATTGTCGTATACCCAAATATGAACCACAAATATACGACACTACTCCATAAATGCATACAAACGAAATACCAAACACTGAATCGAATTACCCACATACTCAAACCATTGTATCTTATGCTTTGAAAGACCAAATCCTTGAAACCCTGAAATGTTAATTCTTTTATTATCCAATTCTTTCATTACCTAACAGCTAAGCTTTGGAAATGCCCTATTGATCCTCATGAAAATTAAAACCATTTCATTACTAAACATCCAGTATTGTTGTTGTTTCTGTTATGGTTTAATATTGCTTATTCTGTTATTATGCTATAATTGGATTGTTTTTATAAAATTATGGACCAGATTCATGGTCAGACCATATAATGGTCAAGTTAGGCCAATGTGTGCCTTGGATCCAGTAGTTAGAGCAATGTTGTGTGCTTTGCTCGGGGTTAGTGCGTGACTGATCAGCAGCCTAACCTTGGTTTTTAAAATAAAAATATAATATCCAATTTTAAATCATAATCCATTGTTCACTTGATATCATAACCATATTTACCTGATGATCATTATTCTCAGTTTTGTCATTGTGACTTGCTGAGCTAGTTAGCTCACTTGTGCGATGTTGTTATATTCTTTCTAGTTAAAAAGGACCAGTTGGTAGCAAGGATCCCCAGTCCAACACGAGAGCTAGGGGTTGAGGTTGAGAAAGATGAGCTAGTAGGCTTCTTTTGGGATAATTTAAGTTTGTAAAAGTTTGTAATAATGTTTAATACTCAGTTTCGAGTTTGAATAGATGGGATTTGATCGGTATGTAATATATTAGTGTGTTTGGCTTGTGTGCATACTTTAACCTGTTACGGTCCGTGGTAGTTGGTAAGTAGGGTCACTGCATATCATTATTATTTTTACTATTGTTATAAACAGGTTATAAATAAGGTGTGTGTGGACCCCAAACTTCTGACCCGGGTTTGGAGGGCGCCACAATATGACTCAATACTTAATTACACAGTCCAATCTTTTGTACCAATAAATCATAGATAATTAATAAAAATCAACACACTGCTACCAAAACTAATACACATATTTTATTTAATTATTTATTCAATTATTACACTTTAAAATAATAATAAAAATAATAGAAAATATACGAGTCATTATACGATCCGTCAGGAGTTAGATCATATTCCACCGGGTTTCTGAGGCCGGACAGTTAGACAAAGATGTCGTACCATATGTGATATATGTATATAGAGGCAGCTATAGTTATAGCGAGACTAGATATGTGTGTAGTACCCCTTTTTGGCCTGTATCGGTAGCAGTTATGATAGACCTTTTGTATCAATCATTAATAGTTGAGGGTGGTGTTTGTTTTATAAAATAAACCTTTTTCAATCTCTTTTTTTCATTTATTTAATTTCCAGCCTTTACAACATTCATTTTAACTTTGTTATTTTACAATCTTTTCATATTTTTAAATTTTGTTTAATTTTAAAAAGATAACTGAAGTGTTTAAAATGATATTGTTCAGACTATTCGACATTATTTCAAATGAATTGTTAAAAATTTTAAATTATTTAAATTTTCTATTTTAATACAAGTTAAATTATTTCTTATCTGTACTCAATCATTTAACAAAGTTACTAAAAGAACTGTTTGTTTTATTATCAAAAAATGGCACCAAAAAGAAAGACCAGAATTGAGTCATCCAATGATAATACTGAAGGGAAAAACAATAACCATCATATGGACCAAATGTTTCACCTAATGCAACAGCAAATGGTAATGATGCAGCAGCAAATGTAGCAATAGCAACAACAGTTCCGGCAGTAGATGTTACAGCAACCACCTCATCTTGAGACACAAATACCACCAGTTGTACCTGTTGTTACTTTTAAACAGTTTCAGTCGGTAAAGCCTCCAGAATTTGAAGGTACATCAGATCCCACTAAAGCTTGGGCATGGCTGAAGGAGATAGAAAATGCGTTCGCACATGTAAAAGTGGAAGCATATCAGAAAATAGATTTCTCTAGTTACTTCCTAAGGGGAGAAGCTAATTACTGGTGGAGTTCATAAAAGCTCTAGAAGGCGATGCCGTCATAACTTGGGATAGATTCACAGAGCTTGTTTTGGAAAAGTATTTCCCCGCTATATCAAGAACCAGATGGAAATCAAATTCTTGGATTTAAAGCAAGGGAATATGTCAATAACCCGCAGCCAAGTTTACATAATTGTCTAGGTTTATTTCGGAACAGGTTGATACTGATGAGAAATGGGCTAAGAGATTCCAACAGGGATTGCATCCATGGATTCGTAGTAGAATGACAGTATTTGAACTGACTACATATACAGCCGTGGTCCAGAAAGCCATGATTATTGAAGAGGAAAGTGAGAAGTCCCAAAAGGAGAAGGGACAAGGAAGTTTTCAGAACCGTTTCAACAGGAGGCCGGGATTTCAAGCCCGGAAAAATACAATTTTTAAAAGGATAGAGCAACGCAATCAGAGAACTGGTAACCGATTTTAAGTCCCAAACCAACAAAGGATCATCAGACCACCACTACCCGATTGCAAGACATGTGGAAGGAAACATACATGGATTTGTAATAAGCTGAATGTCACGTGTTTCAAATGCAAGCAAAAGGGACACTGTTCTGGTGAATGCCTAACAAGGAAGACAGAGATTACCTGTTTTCAATGCTGAAGAAAGGGACATATTTCTAAGGATTGTAGAGGAGCAACTATGGCAGCCAGTATTCCAAGAATCTTGGCACTACCTCCACCACCACAGCAGAATCAGCCTAAGGCAAAGACCTTTAATATTTCAATGAAAGAAGCTGTGCAGAATCCAAACGTAGTGGCAGGTACGCTTCTTGTTAATTCTGTAGATGCAAAAGTATTGATTGATTTTGGAGACACAAGATCTTTTATTTATGAGGAATTTATTCATAAGTTATATTTTGAAATCCAACAGTTGGGTGAGACGCTAATTATAAAATTAGCGAATGATGATCAAGTCTCCGTAGACCGAGTGTGTCCAGGATGCGATATCGAAATAGCGGGACATCACTTCTCTGTTGACTTGATACCTTTCAAGTTGGGAGAATTTGATGTTATTCTATAAATGGACTGGTTAGCCGGTAATAATGCCCAGATTGATTGCGTGAATAAGAAAGTGAATCTGCGAACTCAAGAAAATACAACGGTAATATTTAAAGGCGAGAAACAGAAGCAAAGGTTCCTAATAATGATGCAGACTAAACGATTATCACGCCAAGGGTGTAAAGTTTATCTCACTTATGTATTAGATACGGAAAAGGCAAGTCCGAAAATCGAAGACAGTCCTGTGGTATGTGAATTTCCTTATTTCTTTTCCAATGAACTTCCAGGACTACCTCTGAATAGGGAGATCGAGTTTACTATTGACCTGGCACCAGACACTGAACCAGTTTCGAAAGCTCCGTATCGAATGGTACCAGTTGAAATGAAAGAGCTGGAAACCCAATTACAAGATCTACTAGATAAAGAAATTATAAGGCCTATTGTATCCTCATGGGGTGCACCGGAATTGTTTGTGAAAAAGAAAGACAGCTGTATACGACTATGTATCGACTATCATGAGCTGAATATGTTAACTATCAAGAATAAATACCCTTTGCCATGGATCGATGATTTATTTGATCAACTGAAGGGAGTAGCATGGTTTTCGAAGATTGATAAAACGTCAGGTTACCACCAGTTAAAGATGAAGGCGGAAGATATTCCTAATACTACTTTTCGAACCAGATATGGACACTATAAATTCCTCATAATGACATTTGGATTGACCAATGCACCAACGATGTTCATGGATTTGATGAACAAGGTGTTCAAAAAGTATTTGCATAAATCTATAATTGTATTTATTGATGACATCTTGATCTACTCAAAGACTGAAGAGGAACATGGGGAGCACCTAAAGATCACTTTGGAAATTTTAATAAAAGAACAACTTTATGCAAATTTTTTGAAATGCGAATTCTGGTTAAAGGAAGTATAATTTTTAGGTCATATAATCAGTACTGAAGGAATTCAAGTCGATCTAGCAAAAAATGAAGCTGTTTTAAATTGGGAAAGACCAAAGACCCTGACAGAGGTTAGAAGTTTCTTGGGATTGGCTTGTTAATTTAGAAGATTTGTTAAAGACTTTGCGAAGATAGCAACGCCATTAACCAAGTTGACTCGGAAGAACGAAAAGTTCGCATGGAATGAAAAATCTGAAGAAAGCTTTCAAGAGTTGATGAATCGACTAGTAACTGCACATATACTTGTGCTACCAGATGATCAATGAGATTTTATCATTTACAGTGACGCCTTCTATCGAGGACTAGGGTGTGTATTAATGCAGCACGACAACGTAATTGCATATGCTTCTAGATAACTCAAACCTCATGAACAGAAATATCCGACACACGATCTGGAATTAGCCGCCATCGTGTTCGTACTGAAACTCTTGAGACATTATCTTTATGGCGAGAAATGTAAAATATACACGGATCATAAAAGTCTGAAATATATTTTTACGCAGAAGGAACTCAACATGAGACATCGACGTTGGCTAGAGTTAATCAAAGACTACGACGTGTGAATCAACTATTATCCAGGTAAAGCAAACGTTGTAGCAGATCCATTAAGTCGAAAAGAAAGATTAAATATGTTAACATCTTCAGAATAATTGATCAGAGAGTTTGATAAATTGGAAATTGAAATTCGTACTCCAGAAAAATCCACTGAAATGAACTATGAATTGACTTTTCAGCCAGAATTGTTAGAAAAGATTAGAAGATGTCAAGATAAAGTAATGAATCATGAAGATGACAGCCTGACAGGAAAAGAAATTACAAGTCAGAAAGATGACAAAGGAAGTTTACAATTTTCTTCAAGGATCTGGATACCCAATGCACCAGAATTTAAAGAAGAAATTTTACGAGACGCTCATAGCTCAAGATATACAGAGATTTGAAGGAAAACTTTTGGTGGCCAGATATGAAGAAAGAAATAACTGAATGGGTCAGTAAATGTTATACGTGTCAACGAGTCAAAGCAGAGCATCAATGTCCAAGCGGATTATTACAACCACTGGATATTCTAGAATGGAAATGGGAACAACTAGCAATGGATTTCGTGGTAGGACTTCCAAGAACCAGAGCAAACCATGATGCGATTTGGGTTATTATCGACAGACTAACAAAGCCAGCACATTTTCTCCCAATCAACGAGATATTTTCGCTCGATAAGTTAGTACACTTATATCTTAAGGAGATTGTGATGCGACATGGAGTACCTGTATCAATCGTATCTGATCGAGATCCATGTTTTAATTCGAGATTCTGGAAACAATTTTAGGAATTCCTAGGTACTAAACTAAATATAAGCACCACTTATCATCGATAAATGGACGGAAAAAGTGAAAGAACAATCCAAACAATTGAAGATATGCTCCGAGTATGTGCATTAGATTTTGAAGGTAGTTGCGATGAACATTTACCGCTAGTGGAATTCTCTTACAACAACAGTTATCATGCGAGTATTGGAATGCCACCTTATGAAGCTTTATACGGAAATAAATGTAGATCACCAATATACGAGGATGAAGTTGGTGAAAATAAGATTTTGGGTCTAGAACTGATTCAACAGACTAAAGGAAAGTGGAACTTATTCAAAAGCGACTAGAAGCAGCACAGAATTGATAACGCAAATATGCAGATCAAACCAGGAAGGATATGGATTACCAAGAAGGGGAACATGTACTACTAAAAGTATCACCATGAAAGGGATTGACCAGATTTGGCAGTAAGGGTAAACTGAAGCCACGATATGTTGGTCCCTTTGAAATTTTGAAGAAAGTCGGAAAGGTCGCATACGAGTTAGCCTTACCGCCCCATATGCAACATATTCGTAATGTCTTCCATGTATCAATGCTTAAGAGATATAATCCTGATTCGAGGCATGTACTAGAATATGAGCCGATAGAGATTCAAGATAATGTGGCTTATATAGAGCAGTCGATAAGATTTCTAGATCGGCAGGAGAGAGTATTGAGAAATAAATTTGTACCACTAGTAAGAGTCTTGTGGAGAAATCCTATAGTTGAAGAGTCAACATGGGAACTTGAAATTGAGATGTTAAAAAGATACCCCCAGTTATTTTCTTAGCGGGATTCTAAGGACAGAATCCTATTAAGGTGGGAAGGATGTAACGACTGAGAAATTACGCTTGTATTATATTCTAATAAAGTTGATTTATTTGTTTTATTTTGTCATTAAGTGTATTGAGTTATAAAACCCTAGATGTTATATGCTACGTGTATTTCGTATTGTCTGCATATTTTTCGGGAAATTATCGGGTGCTTTATTATAAGTTCAAAGCTTTTATATCAAAAGTTGTACGGCCCAAATAGTATTTTAATAGCTGATAATTCATATAAAATCATTGGCATTATTCTGCCTAGTATAGCTTATACCATGTCGATATTCTGAACAACCAGTCATTTTATAAATTATCTCATTTCGCGAAAAATGACTTTTACGGGCCCCTTCGGGTGTCAAAAGCCCCACAAAAAATCACATATATATTTTTATAGGATTATGGGATTATCTAGTATTTCATTTCTTTGCATTTTAGTATTATTCACAACCTTTGGGAATTTTCGGCATATATTTTATATTTGTTATATATTTAAAATTAAAAATTAATACCCAAAAATTGTTAATTAGGGGCCAATTAATTTTATTTAGGGATATAATTAGGACCTAAATTTTAATTAGGGGTATTTTTATTACTACTATAAATAGCTAAATTTTTATTAACTAATTATAAAATAATCATTAAAAATAAATAATTCTGAAAAAAAATCAGTGGGGGTGAAGTTCTTGTTCTTGGTTTTGCTGGGAAATCAAATAGTGATTGTGAGAGATTTACTGATCCTCTGATTTAGCTCTAGTAACCAAATCAATCCTCTCGAGGAGACGGATCTTTTGATACCAAAATCACAAATCGAGGTTGGGTTTTTGCTAAAATCGATTTTTATTATTCTTGATCTTGAATTCGGTTTTTGATTTTAAGTAATTGTTTGGTTGTTTTGATGTTGGATATAGTTGTATCTTTGTCTGAGGAATGGATTTATATGTTTATATTGATTGTTTGAGTCCAGGATTGATATAGCCGAGTTTTAGTTTTCTGTGATTATCTTTTGTTGAATGATGATTATGGTAGCATACATAGATTATAGGAGTTTAAAGATTTAATTTGGTGCCTTAAACGTTTATTTTGGGACTGTTTTTGCTAAGATCGGATTATAGCAGGAATAGCTTAAAGCTTTCGTCGGTTTTAATGGAGTTTGGCTGGTGAACGGGTTCTGGGTTTGGGTGAATGGGATTTCTGTTGTTTATGGACTGTAGGGATAGTTTGCAATCGTTTGGGATAAAAATCAAGGACAACCGGGACGATACGGAGTCGAATCGAGGTTCGATAATGTCTAGAAAAGGGATTAAGATAAGAATCCTTAATTGACGAGAGAAAAGATTATGAGTATCAAGGACAAGAGCTTATCATAACGTGATGTGTAATATTGTAGATCGACTAACTAAACCTGCTTCTAGTCACTGAGAGAAACATTTTGATAAATTTGAAAACTGGTATATACGAGGTTGATTATAATGAGACATGGAGTCCCTAAGTCGATAGTAACAAATTTTGACGTTTGATATTACTTCGAGATTTTAAAAGAATTTCCAGGAATGCTTGGGCACAACGCATAATTTAAGTATACCTTATCACACTTAGACTGAAAGTATAGTAAGCACGTGTTAAAAATACACCTAAGATATGATACAAGTTGATGTGTCTAGGGTTTAAAAAGGAGTTAATACATTGGTTCACCCTTGGTTGGTGATTTTCTTCATCCAAATTTTTGCAATGATATTTATGTATTCCTTGAAAGGAACATCTATTTTTCAGAGGGTTATTTTTATATCATTCTGTATAGTTTTGTAATTTTGAACCCTTCTTGCATCATCCCTTGATCTTTATATATATTCCCTGTTATCATTGAGATGAACAACCTTATTTATATGGGGGAAAGGACTATCTGTCTCTGTGATAGAGGTCTAGTGGGACCCCACTGGTTGTTCTATTTCTTGTCATTAGAGTACTTAAGGTCGGCCACCTTGTGTACTTTGATGATCTTTCTAATGAAAATGTAATGAAAGTTCAATGATCATATTGATCTCTCAGTTCACCTTTTTATAAATTATTTTCCCTATCAATCGATCCTACAAATTCCCTTGGTTGACACTTAATAATTTTTATGTATATTCGAAATGTGTAAGACCCCTGGAATAGTTAGTACTTCAAAGTTGCAAGAGAGTATACTAGGTTTCAGGAAGAGAGGCAAGTTGACCCTATGTTATATTGTTCCATTTTAGAGTTTGAAAATATTAGAGTTGTGCTCATCAATTAGTGTTAACCCCTAAATTATAGTATATTCTTGACATTTTCCATATCCTTATTCGAAATTCTTACAGCCTCGAAGATCAACATATACTGAATTATGAGCCGATAGAAGTAAAATCTGATTCGACATACGAGGAGCAACATATACTAACTGTAGGACAGAAAGGGCATCGTTAAAGAATAAGAAAGTCAGTTTGGTCAAAGCTATTTGGAGAAATCACGTTATAGAGAAAATAACTTGGGAACTCGAGGAGGAGATGCATAAAAGTTGCTTGTACTTGTTTAACAGTGTTGATTCCGAAGACAGAATCCTTTAAAGGGGGAAGACTGTAACGACCACAAATTTTTAATTAGGTTATCTCGATAGTTCGGTTAAATATATTTTGTGAACCTAAGTGGATTGTTGAATATATCAATATTTTAGTAAATGTTTGAATCGTAAGAACGCGCTAAAGATTTTGCAAGTAATTTCGAGATTAGATTTTTATTAAAAGTGGCTTAGTAGCAGAAGGAGACGCAATAGTCCTATTATTATTACTATTATTGTTATGATTATTATTATGATGAATATATCATTCAATTAAAGTCAAGGAAATGTGGTATTTGATATTGGTTACGTTTGAGGTTTTGTTAATTTATTAACTAATTCTTAAGTTGGTGAAAGGACCGCAATATTTTTTTAAAAAAATATACTAATAAATAAATATATAAATAAATTATTTATCATTATTAGTATTACTATTTTCTCTAGCTTTTGATGTGCGAATTAGTTTGGAGGTTAAAAGATTAGAATGTCTTAATAAGTTATACTCGATAATATTATTAATTTAATTTTTGGTCTTGCCGTGAGTAAATGGGAAATTTATACGAGTCTGTTAATTTTCCGTTTTTGCATTTTATTCACAATCCTTTTATTTGGTAAATTGGGTTTAAAATATGTACATATTTATCGTCGATATTATAATTAATGATAATTTTTTTAGAGGATTGATTAATTTTAAGATTTACAAGATTTTATTTCTTCATAAATATGGAGAATTATTCAATCCTTATTTTTATTTTTTATTTCAACTAAAGGGAGAAAGCTGGGGAAGACCATTCTAGAAGTTTACATTTATTTTATTTTATTTTATTTAGGATTTGGTTAGAAGAATCTAGAAACCCCTACACTTATCTTTTCCAAGAATATAAATATTTTGGTGAAACCAAAATCCTCATTTTCACTTGCACATAAAAATATCACACACCAAAAACACACACATATTATCCCAAATTTTCTCTATCAATATTTTCCTACGAATTTAAGTTTAACAATGAAGTATCTTCAAGAGGCTTTATGGCGCTCAGCAAATGATCATCAAGAAGGTAGTACTCTAATCTATCTTTTAATTTTATAAACGACTTAAATCAAATTTAATTATTGTTTTATTTATTTTGTGAACAAGAGTAAGACTATATAATTTTTATGAATATGAAATTTTTTAGTTTGTGCCTAGTAATACAAGTTCTAGGGCTATTAATTAATTGAGTGTTATTGATAAAAGATTTGGAAATGGTTATTTCAATTTGTTTATGGTCGGGTATTGCCCAAATTTGGGCCTTTTTGTTTTGGTAATTGATTGGTAAAATTATTGATGTAAGTTGCTTGAGGATTAAAAACTAAAGGGAACCATGAGTGTTTTACTACCGGAAAGTCACCGAAATGAGGGTCACCACCTCGTCCGTTTCTGGTGACGGTGAAGGTAGCGGGATAGGGGTAAATGACATCGGGATGAAGAGGAAAAGAGAAGAGATCAAATGAGGAGATCGATACGGTCATCTTGGTGGAGAGAACCGACGGAAACAAGGGAGAAGAGGGGTGTGTTTTAGGTATGTCGAGGCTCCGTCGGAAAAACAGAGAGCCGCCACCGTTGGTGGTGGTGGCGATGTTGTGGTTACGGCAAACACGGAGGAAGCAAAGCCGGAGAGAGAGAGATGATCGAAGTTCACCGAAAATTTAGTTTGGCTTCGAATTCTAAAAAATGGCTTGGATAGTTAGATAGATCCGGAGATTGCGAGTTTTAATCGATAAATAAATCTACGTTTGGGAACTCAACTTGAGGAATGCCTCTTAATAGGTCTTTCCTGACTAGTTCATTCATAGTCTTGAAGTTCAAATGAGACAGCTTCCTGTGCCATAGCCAACTTTCATCTTGACTTGTTTTGCTGAAAAGTTAAGTGATGGAATCTGCATTTGATGAGTTGAAATCAGCTAGATACACATTTCCTTTTCTCACTCCTATGAGAACCACTTTGTTGATCTTATTATTTATAACAACACAGGCTTCTAAATTGAAGGTTATAGAGTAGCCCTTATCATATAGTTGGCTGACACTCATAAGATTGTGTTTGAGTCTATTCACTAGAGCAACTTATTCAATGATGACATTCTCCTTAGAAATCAAGCCATTTCCCGCAGTATACCCTTTACTGTCATCTCCAAAAGTAATACTTGTGCCAGCTCTCTCCTTTAACTTAGTGAGCATGGTAAAGTCTCCAGTCATGTACCTTGAGCATCCACTGTCTAGA
This sequence comes from Apium graveolens, assembly GCF_009905375.1. Classification (NCBI taxonomy): domain Eukaryota; kingdom Viridiplantae; phylum Streptophyta; class Magnoliopsida; order Apiales; family Apiaceae; genus Apium; species Apium graveolens. The sequence continues at coordinate 306,146,552 of NC_133648.1, read as the reverse complement.
TACCATAGACTCTTTTTATTCCCTTCACACATCAAAATCAAATCAAGTTAATTTTGGTACCCAAGTTTCCTTGGTTCCTGTCTTGTTAGCCTTCTTTTTAGGTTTCTTGGAATTTTCCTCACTTGACTTAGATGATTGAGATTCAACCTTGCTCATTAGAGTGGGGCTTTGAAAACCATTCTTAACTGCAGAATTATCATGCAAAGGTTGGTTAACATGAAATGGAATATTATGTGCAAACATGTTATTCCACTATGGCATGCTAAATGGCATTTGAGGCATATTGAATGCAGCATAGTAAGGATTTTGTACAAATGACATATTAGCAAATTGTGCATTCAAAATTTGTGCAGACAAAACATTCATAGGCATTGTGGGTATGTTAGGAAATGAGGGAGGTGCAGACATGGGTGCAGGCATAGCAGATTTGTAATTAACAGACAAATGATTAACCCTACCACACTTAACATATATTTTTCTAGGTGCATATTTATCAGGTGTGTAATTGTTATATTTGTTAATTCTAACTTTCCCATTCCTGTTATTTTTCCTTTTGGAGTCTTCCTTGACCTCAATTTTCTCCAATCTATCATTCAGTTGCTTCATGATAGATGCCCCACATTAACTCTTTTGTTTTCCTTGACTTGATTCTCCTGCTTGGAAACTGATCCATATTTCTCATTGAGTTTAGCTAGGCTATATTTGCTAATTGGTTTCTTTTCAATCGACGGATGTGGTTCCTTGTCTTTCGACAGTTAATCCCTTTTAGCTTTCGACGGATAAACTTCATCATCCATTGATTCCACATCCGCTGATAATCCTTCTACCAACACAGTATCCGGCTTCTCCTTGTTCTTTTTCCAAGCTTCTTCACAGAATGATTCTTTACATTAAATCTTATCAATTTAGGCACTTACATTACTTGATGATTTCCAAGCTTTGATTACCTCTTGCTTTCGTTCAAGTTGCTTTCTTAAAATTTCCTCGTTCTTCAAGGATTCAGTCAATTCATCTTTTGCAATCTTGCACTCTATCTTCAGTTTCTCAAACTCAACAAATTGGGTTTCTAACACAGTTTTCCTCTTACTTAAAAATATATTATTATATTTAGTTTTTGTGTTTTATTGAGTGAGTGATTTAAGTGTAACACGCAAGTGATATAATTATGTTGACATGTCATTTATAGCATCATTACACTCATCTTTAAAAAGGTGTGCTAGATTATTAGTGATTACCTTATTGCTTGAAGATTTGACCTCTACTTCATCTGATTTGGCCATTAGAGCTAGATTGACATAGCTTGTTTCTTCATCTTCATCTACCCCATCAGCTGCCCAGTCATTTTCTTGAGTTAGGAAAGCCCTTTCCTTTTGTTTGAGCAGTTCAAAGTTCTTCTTTTTGTAATCCACAGACTCAAACTTCTTTTTCTCAAAATTAGGCTTTCTGCATTCATTGGAAAAATGACCACTCAAGCCACATTTGAAACACTTGAATTTAGATTTATCCACCATGTTTCTATTTGGCTTGGTTGCTCCAAAATTCTTTTTGAATTTGAGCTTGGAAAATCTTCTTGATAGGAAAGTTAGATATTCATCTATGTCCTCCATTTCATCCTAACTAAGATGATCTTCATGCTCAGTCACTAGCCCTTTTCCTATGCCTTCATAAACCCTTAAGTTTGGTGCAGATTCCACAGTTTCAACCTTCATCTCTTTCACTCTCTCTTGTTCAGCTACTAATGCAATAGTTCATCCCTTCTTCCTTTCTTTCTCTAACTGCTCATCTTGTTCCAACTCAAGCTCATAAGATTTTAGAATGTCACACAGTCTCTCCAAAGTAAACTCCCTATAATCTTGAGAGTTTCTAAGAAAAATAGTCATAGGCTTCCAGTCTTTTGGTAGAGATCTAAAAAATTTCACGTTTGAATCTTTTGTCCGGTAGATTCTTCCATGCAGTTTCAGTGCATTTAGTAGTTTTTAAAACCTACTAAAATTGTCACTTAAAGACTCACTTTCTTCATAATGAAAGTGCTCATACGGCTGTATTAGAAATTGCATCTTATTTTCCCTTACTTGTTCAGTTCCATCACATATGATTTGAATTGTATCCCAAATATCCTAAACAGATTTACAATTGATAACATTGTCAAACATATCACTATCAAGACCATTGAACAGAATGTTCATAGCCTTTTTATCTTTGTGCATTTACTCAATATCTTCATTTGTCCATTCTGATTGTGACTTTGGAATTGTCTTCTCGTTGCCAACAGCTCCTTCAACATCTATTGCAGGTATGCGAGGAACATGAGGGCCTTTCTCAATGCAATCAACATACCTTTCATCTTGAGAGAGAAGATGCAGGTGCATTTTCACCTTCCAATGATGGTAGTTGTCTTTGTCCAGAAAAGGGATCTTCACTCCAACATCCTTTCTACTGATATTGTTAGCTTGTTTTGATCTTTAAACTCTTAGTATGTCAAGAGTTTGCTCTGATACCAATTGTTATTCCCAGACAATCTACCAATAGAATTACAAAAGGGGGGTTGAATGTAATTCTTGGTTTCATTTGGAAATTAAGAAAACTCTTTACCAAAATATATATGTGCTTGAATATACAAGTATGCACAAATGAAATATATATGTATTTAAGAAAAAAAGTAATTAAATACAAAGATATATGTATGCAAGTCTAATCACATGTTTCTTCATCTCTCTATCCAGCATCTTTGTATTTCTTCAAGCAAGCATGGAAATGGAAATACTTCTTTGTTCTCATAAACCTGCAAATAGGTTGCCACATTCCTTTTGTATACAATCAACCCATGTGAATATCAAGTCATTATCAACTGCTATTTGAATTTTTTATCCGTTGAGACTTTGTAGATAATCCATTGAGTCTCTACTGGATCATCCGTTAAAAGTATCTTGAGTCATCCGGTGAAACCTTGTAGAATCACCCGTTGAAAATATTTTCATAGAAGTTGACACAATTTCATTTATGCAAAATTACAAGGCATCTAATATTTATAATTAGCCAACCTATTTTGCATATCATTCTACTTGTCGACATGACTTAGAATATCCTACAGGAATGTGCTACAAAAGCTTATTTAAACATAAGCTACTCTTTCAACGGATGACAAACAAAGATTATCCGTTGAAAGTTACAAACATACTTAATTAAATCTACTAAGGTGTTTTGGTGTAATATCATTAAGAATACAATATATTCCTAACATTTTAAAATTCTAAAATATTTTATACTATTATGGGTTTTTCGGATAAATTACAAAGCTATATTACCCAACAAGTTACATATAAGGAGATTAATTAAATGTTCAGTAATTAAATAATTTAATTATTTGATCATTTTCTTCGTAAAAGCGTGGACATTGCAAATTAATAGTTTATAAATCGTATGAAAAAATATGACACATGCACTGCTTTTAATACAAATAAAATACAACAACCGACAAGTATGTATAAATAAAATGTGATATTATTATGTTAAATTATATTTATAAAATAAATTAAAAAACTAAAAAATTACGAGCGCACATTGCGCTGGAAAAAATCCCTAGTTAAAAAAAGGTCTCAAATTTTTTTGAAACAAATGGCTCTCGATGTTTCTTTCCGAAAAAATGACCCCAATTATCATTCTATAACCTAATTTCAAACGGTGAAAGAAGTTTATAACCATTTTTTTGAGGAGTCAACCAGAAACACCTAGAAGACGACTATAGCGCCCTAAATGCCTACATGTCACGTCATGAACAAAGACGCATCGTGTACATGCGGGCTACCAGAGGGAGTATCAATAGGATACTCAGAGGCGTATTGTTTGAATACACGGACAAGATACCAAATATGTACAGCTAATACACCGTACGAAATCACACATCAGCCAGTAATGTTGATGCACAATGCGTGAACCAAGGATGCACCCAAACAATCCAAACTTCCAAATTGTACTAAATTTAAATTGACGTGATAGTTTGATGCTTGAAGCATCAAACTTCCTCGTACTAACAAAGAACTCCCTTTTCCCAATTTTCTCTCGGTGTGTAAGGATCTGGTGGATGAACCACAGTCCCAAATTCTCAAATAATTACCATACATTTTTGTAGATTGTTGTAGACCCTTAGTTTTAGTTTTACTATTGATTGTGGGGCCCTAAACCTGGTATAATAAATTTTATATCCAAATCGATGTGCCCTACATATAAAATATGTTGACACTAAATTATGTGAATTAATGGAATAATGGGAATTCGCCGCCATCTCGAATAGATAAAATATGGATATGCTGATGGCGGATGTGCAATGAGAGGGTAATTTTGTCGGTAATCCCGCCAATGGGTATATTGGGCGGGTTGGGTACAAAAGTAGTGTAGTTTGGGCAATTTTTCATTTCAAAACAAGTTTTTGTTAAACCGGAAAACGTACTCTCCTTCCACGTTTTTAACTTTTTCTTTTTTTCTTTTATTTTTTCTTTGATTTATTACATTTGAAGACTCTAAAAATATTTGAAGACTTTAAAAATATTTGATTACATTTAATTAATTACTTTCAGTCACATTTGAAGACTCTGAAAATATTTGATTTTACGTTTTCAACAATAAAATACAACTTAAAAATACATTTTCATTTATTTTTAATTAATATTTTATATTTTCATACCTTTTTTACTGGGTTTGAAAAAGATTAAAATCTTAAATTAAAATTTTTAAATTCAAGCGTGAACCATAATTTAATAATTATTAATTTTTTAAGGGTTCAATAAACTCTTTTAGATTTTAGAAATTTTAAAAAATTAAATAAAAACACGTCTAATTTAACAATTTTTAATATATTAAGGTTCATCAGTCCCTTTTGGGTTTTAAACATATTAAAAATAAATTAATAAATGGTACACCAATTTAAGGTTTATGATTTAGATCACCGGCTATGCAATCACATGCTAACAGCTCTTTCTATAAGACCGTAGGCAAAGGGTTTATGCCATAAACTCTAGGAACAAAACACTAATTATTAACTTAATTATTAATTGTTTTTAATATTTTAGGTTTCACCAATTCTAAATTTATATTTTAAAAATATCAAATTATGTATTGATATTAATAAAATACAAACAAAACACCCCTCAAAAAAACGCTTTAAACTCAAAAACATTACATTATCTAGTATTTTTGGTAAAAGAAAAAAAATTGCAAAACGGAACTCCATTTTGTGTTTTCCTTCCAAACAGAACTTTAACCTTTGTTTTGACATAAAAAATATAAAAAACAATTATTGAAAAACAGAGTACGCACTTGCGTGTTTAAAGTTAAAAAATAAAAAATGGAACAAAATAAAAAATGGAACGCGCAATTGTGTTCTCGTCAAATTAGAAAAACGGAAAGCCAGACTCCGTTTTAAAGTGACATTTGGAGTAATTTTTTTTTCAAAAAGACATTTAGTATCATTATACCCAAATAGTGACATTCGAGAAAGAGGAAAAATTTATAACAGGAGGTTGTCATTTGGCAAATAAAAAAATTAATCATGAGGGTGTCAATTAACATATAGAAATTAGAAACTAATATTTTGATGGTTCTCTGTTACAAAAATTATAGTCACGTAACATATGCAGGAAAATGAAGCAAAGTGACAAAAAGAACAAGTTGGATGGAAAGAATAATATGAAGCAGCAGTCCTTAAATAATTTAAATATTGTTTATAGGGTAATAAATGAATCTAGTAATTGGGGAATAATTGTAAAAAAATGGTATTCGAATTGAGTGTGCAAGCGCTTAAATTAATTAAAGCGTTTGGGCAAGGAGGCTTCTTCAACATCCTCTGACGATGTGGACGTGATTGACATTTGGTACAGACACCGTGTTGAATTTTTCTTAAATCAATTACATTTACATTTACACCCCCACCCACCGTCCGATATCTCTCAAATCATCTTTACATTTACATTAAAGTTTGTTCTGCATTTGATTAGAAAGAAGCTTATTTGTAGTCTAGTACTGGAATCAGGTAGAGAGAGCTAAAACATAGGACACGGTTGTTAAGTTTAGAAATCATCATGGTGAGTGACAGCCCATTTGGCCAACTCAGTTTGCATTTATCTGATACCGATCTCCGAGAGACAGCTTTCGAAATCTTCGTTGCAGCTTCTCGGAGCCCCAAAGGTGGCAGCTCTTTAAATTATGTCTCTTCTTCTTCTTCTTCTTCTTCTTCTTCTTCTTCTTCTTCCTCGTCGTCAACCGGGTCGTCTTTGCCTAGTAAGGTAAAGAAGGTGTGGGGTTTGAATCCGGCCAAGAACTTGGTGGGGACTCACCAAAACTCCGTAAAACGAGTAATGACGATTGGAGAGGTGATGAGGGTTCAAATGAGGATTTCTGAGGAATTTCATTCCAGGCTCAGACGTGCCTTGCTTAGAATTACAGCTGGACAGGTATTCTTAATCAATCTCTTGCCACTTATATGTCAATGTATACTAGCACTGTCATTTCGGTAACATGAAACCAGATGCTAAAAATTTCAATTTCAAAGGAGTTCTTTCCTCATGCATATATGCATACTTGACTCTAAATTTTAAATCAAGGATACATTTATACATCCATACCACATCATCATCATGTAACCATAAATGATATGCATATCGGTAAAGTTTAAATACGATTTTCGAGGGAAAGACAAAAATAGTATAATTTGGAATTATTTGGTTTCAAAATTGAACAAGTATTGTAGTTGAAGTTCTATTTTAGCACCAAAAAATACTTTCTAATGCCAAATTATTGCAATATATATAGTAAATTTGCATCTAGCATTGGACTTGCTCCGAAAGATATTCATATATAAATGTGTGTCTTCGGTTCAGATACAAACTAAAGTTCAGCTTACAAATTAGAAACTAGTATAATATCTTAATTTACTAGTAATTGATTGTTGCAAGGAAAAAAAACTAGCAATCTTGATTAACATATTGTATTTTGAAGGTAACTAATAATTTTTACCTAGTTCTAGTTTGTGTGAGTGTAAGCTAAAACATACAGTTTGCAGCAGAATTAATATGTAGTTTACAGAGGTTTTAGTTTTTCAGTTAATCTTGTTTTAGGATGAAAAGTTGGATTGTCACAATTTAAGAATCAACTCTAATATTTAGTATATACTCAAACAAACTATTACGATTTACATGGAGTACATTGTCACCTAGTAGAACTAGAAGATATGGAAATGTAGAAATAAGCTCAATAGCTGATTAAATATCAAATAATGCCTGCTTTACAATATCTTATTCTTGATCTTGTATCAGCTAGGAAAGCGGATGGAGTCACTTGTTCTACCTTTAGAGCTACTACAGCAACTTATAGCTTCAGATTTTTCCTCTGTAAGAGAATATGAAGCAAGTCAAAAACGGATATTGAAGGTTCTTCAAGCTGGTATCCTCCAGCATCCTCACATGCCCCTGGATAAGACGAGTACTTCTACTCAAAAACTTCGAGAGATTATAGATAGGGGCTTGGAGAAATCCATTGACACTAGAAGGCATAGTGAAACAATGCAGGCTCTCTGGAACAATGTTATGTCACTTGCCTGTAGATCATTTGATGGGTCTGTCTCTGATATATGTCATTGGGCAGATGGGGTCCCTTTCAATCTCAGACTATATCAAACACTTTTAGAATCTTGCTTTGATATCGATAAGACAACATCAGTTATTGAAGAGGTTGATGAATTATTAGAGCTCATAAAGAAAACATGGGGGATCCTCGGAATAAACCAAGCATACCATAATCTCTGTCTTTCCCTGGTGTTATTTGACCGTTATGTTGCTACAGATGAAGTTGAAAATGACCTGCTCTTTGCTGCTGAAAAATTGCTTTTAGAAGTAGAAAACGACGCGAAGGGTGCAAAGGACCCTTCTTACTCCAAGATGTTGAGTTTTGCTTTGAGCTCTGTTCTGAGTTGGACTGACAGAAAACTTACAGCTTACCATGACACCTTCTACAGAGGTAACATTGATGTAATGCAAACTGTTCTATCTCTCAATGCCTTGACCAATGATATACTTGTTGGAGACAAATCTCGTGATTATCGGAGCAAAAGCACAGAAGTTGACATCTCATGTGACAGAATTGACAATTACATAAGGTCATCAGTATGCAGTGCATTCTTTCAGGCAAGTTCTACAATTTTCTGGATTATCTTGCTTTTATGGATACAAAAATAATAATGAAAGAGAACATGTCAAAAATAAGAACCAGTAACTAAGGGATTGAACCTTTTCTTCAAAAAAAAAGAAGGCCTGGGGCCTTATTGTCTTGATGTTAGTTTACCTGCATCAACCTGAATAATGTAATCTAGGGGGGAGGATAACTCTTTATAGGAAAGGCTTAAATCACATTGCAACCCGTACTTCAGATTAGTATATTTAAATAATCAGCATCCGTGGTTTGTTTCTATATTTCAGTATCGTATTTTATACTCCTTAGTTGTTGGTCTCCTTGGTTTTGCTAATAGGCTGACTTCTCCCAGTTCATCTGTAAAAAAATCATTTTGACATCATTCTGGTCTATTGCAGTTCCCTCACATTTTATACAGTGAAATATATACATTTATGCTGGTGGTTTTTTTTCATAAATCTACTTCAAAATTAAATTTTCATTATTTTCTAATATGACTATGACTCAGATCTTCTGTTTGACTTGCCTTAAATCAGAAAAAGGAGAAAATATATTTAAGCAGACGGTCGTCAAGACACCCGCAGAATGCTCTTCCTATCCTTTCCATTCTTGCACAAGAGACATGTGATCTTGCTTTCAATGAGAAGGAAATATATAGTCCTTTATTGAAGAGATGGCACCCTCTTGCCACTGGTGTAGCAGTAGCAACCCTGCATGCTTGCTTTGCAAAGGAACTAAAGCAATTTATTTCTAGGATCAGTGAACTGACTCCTGATGCTATACAAGTGTTGATTGCTGCTGATAAGCTTGAAAAGGATCTTGTGCAGATGGCAGTTGAAGATTCAGTTGACAGTGAAGATGGTGGAATATCAATAATTAAGGAGATGACCCCGTATGAGTCTGAAGTTGTGATTACAAATCTAGTAAAATCTTGGATAAGAATAAGAATAGACAGGCTTAAGGAATGGGTTGTCAGAAATCTGCAACAAGAGGTATTTTCCATATCCAAAATAGTTTTCAGAAGCTGGACTTGTTTCCAAATTGATTACTGATAGTTGATGAATTGTGCTTAATATCATTATGTTGGTTAGACTTTTTGGTTAGACTATTTCAAATGATAGAAGTGGCTCTGGAAAGATGTTTTAGTTGATGACTTGGTTAAAGTCGATTTCACTGACACTTACATTCACGTTTAAGTGTGTGACTGTGCTGCATGGTCACAACCCTCTTCTATTAAGGGATCGATGAATGACCTTAATGTTAAATGATAAGCATAACTAGAGTCAATAGATATTTCAGCCATTAATTCCTCCTTTCCTTCAACCAATATTCCTCACTTTTCTGCCAATTGTTTAACAGATGTGTAATTCGAACACATGAAATCATTACGACTATTAAATAATGATTTGCATGACTAACCTTAGCCTTTGGTATAGGTCTGGAACCCACAAGCAAACAAAGAGCGGTTTGCTCCATCAGCAGTGGAGGTTTTGCGGATAGCTGACGAAACTTTGGAGGCATTCTTTTTGTTGCCAATACCGAGGCATCCTGTATTACTGCCCAAATTAATGACCAGTCTTGATAAATGCCTCCAGTATTACATATTAACTACAAAATCTGGCTGCGGTGAGCACTACATAGAAAGCAAAAGTTTAAGTAATTCTATTCTGAAGTTTTGTTCAGAACTTATCATTCCATTGTGTTTTGATTTATAGGATCTCAAGGTAAATTTCTTCCAGCCATTCCTGATTTAACCAGATGTACAGCTGGATCAAAACTCCAAGCTGCCTTCAGGAAGAAAGATAAGTTAATTCATGAGGAAACCTCAAGTTAGGGTTATAATTGAGGACAACGCAGAAATTTCACAACTTTGTGTTCGCATTAATACTTTGCATCACATACAGAAAGAATTGGAAGTTCTAGAAAATAGGATGATAACTCATTTAAGAAATGCTGGATATACTCACTTAGATGGTATGGGGAAAATGTTTGATCTTTCACAAACTGCATGTTTAGAAGGGGTGCATCAACTGTGTGTAGCCACTGCATACAAAGTCATATTTCATGATTTAAGCCCCCTATTTTGGGATGGTCTATACAGTGGAGAAGTTTCTTCTTCGAGGATTGAACCTTTTCTTGAGGATCTAGAGCAATACTTGGAGATTATGTCATCCATAGTTCATGAAAGAGTCCGAATGCGTCTGATCGCTGATGTAATGAAAGCTTCTTTTGAAGGTTTTTTGTTGGTTTTGCTTGCTGGAGGCCCTTCTCGTGCTTATTCTGTGGAAGATTCTATTATGATAGAGGAGGACTTCAATTTTCTCACAGATCTGTTCTGGTCCAACGGAAATGGATTGCCAACTGAGTTGATAAATAAATTGGCTATCGTCGTGAAACGTATACTTCCTCTTCTCCAAATTGATAGTCATATCCTCATCGAACAGTATAGATATGCAGTACTGAATGAGTATGGTTCATCTGCTAGTTCCAAGCTCCCATTGCCTCCGACATCTGGTCATTGGAATCCTGACGAACCTAGTACAATTTTACGTGTTTTATGTTATCGAAATGACAAGGTGGCAACAAATTTTCTTAAAAAGACGTACAACTTGCCCAAGAAACTGTGATCGACTTGAGCATAGTTTGATAACCAACTTGCTAACCTTTTAACCAGAGAACAAATGCGACCTGTACATAATATCGAATTATTTTATGTGATTTTTTTAGCTTGATTTTTAAAGAGTTCTAATAAATTTTATAGGTGCATTATGTGTAAATCTGGATACCGATAAAGGGCTTGTGTGCATTGATAGGGTATCAGCAACCTGATCAGGGCTCAACCTGGATCTAATAGGTATCAGGCTCAAATGATGGACCCAGATCCCCCTCACTTAGCGCAATCAAGTGGAGAGACCCAGGTTCAGGGCCAATCTAGGACTTGGATCATCTCCCAGGCAGGATCCAACCCAGGACCTGGATCACCTTCTAACCAGAGTCCAACACATGACCTGGATCACCTGCCTACCATGGTCCAGGTCATGACCTGGATCACCTGCCTACCATGGTCCAGGTCATGACCTGGATCACCTGCCTAGCTGGATCCAGCCCAGAACCAGGATCACCCTGAGGGGGGTCCCAGCAAGCACATGCACATTCCATAACCCGCCAATGAAGGGTATGTGGGCACGTGACGATGACAGCTATCAAGAACCAACATATCAGACAAACACAACGCGTGTCAGAGTGCCGTTAGAACACCCTGAAGGTGGTCCTCCCCTGGACACGTGTATTTAATCCATCCAAGTCAGGCATCCTCCGCCCCCAAGAACCAACGGCCCTGATCTGGAGGTACCAACCCCTAAACCCTACCTTTGGGCTATGTATACCCCCTAAGATGAAGGGTTTAGGGGTCAGAAAATACTTTCATTACACACACTCTCATATGCTCAGCCTACACACACAGCCACCTTAGTCCTCTCTATCTTCCTCTTCCCCAACCAGCTTCTTATTCTTACACCGGACGCACCGCGAGACAAAACCCCCTCCGGTGTTGTTTTGCAGGCGCCCAACAGCAGCTGCACCTCATTCATACCCAGAAGGTCCAGGAACGGCGTCGGAAGGGGCCGCCCCGCTGACTGGAGTTATCATTTGGCGCTAGAAGGAGGGGGCTCCATCCTTGGGTCTCGGTGCCCCTGAATTCACCTTCATTAGCAAACTCTTAAGAGAGTTCACATCTTAAACCTGTAAAAACACAAGCAACCATACCCCCTCTTGAATATGAATGTTGTTCATTTTAGCCACATTTGTGTGAGCTCATTACGTTAGGCCACGTTTATGTGAGCCCATCCTCGCTTGTTAGTTTTGATTGTTTGGGGTTTGATAATCTTGATATTCTTAAAGCTCGGGGTTTGATAGTTTTGATAGTTTTAAAATCCAGATCTACTTTAGTTTGCATATTGTCTTTGTGTTCTAGAGCCTGTTGTTCTTATTCAGTAGTATTGTTAGCAAAACCTAGAAAGTTTGTTTGGTGTTATTCTGGAAATTTTTTGTAATCTTCAAAAAAGCGACCTTAGATCCATATTTTTAGCCTCAAATCTTGGTCAGTTGTTTGTACAATTGTGCTAATGGCAAGAGCAGGAAAGAGTACGGATGGTAGGCCCTCCGCCAGTACCTAGGTCCAGGATCAGGACCACTCTCAGGCTCATGAACCTGGGGGAGACCGAGAGACCCTCCAGGAGCAACCATTGACGTAGCATACCCTGGTCTTGGAAAGGATAATAACACCCCGGGATGCCAGATATGTCATAGAGCTCAATCAATATAAGTATACTAATGTTCCAGTTGCAGAGGAACATATGGCCAACTTAACAAGTCATGAACTGGCTGAAGCAATCAGGCTCTATAGAGATGAACAAGCCCGGGCTCAGATAGAATATGAGCAAGAGGATGATCAAGAAGAATCCGGAGACTCTCAACAATCTAGGAGATCTGTCTTCGACCGAATTGGAGCCAAGACAAAAAAGAATCAAAAAGAGCCTAGTAAGAAGGAGACAGAAGCAACCAGGAAGAAAAAATTGGAAGAAATGAGAGAACAAATAAGAAGAGAAGAAGAGGAAAAGCTTGAGCTAAAGATCCAGAAAAGGATGCAGCTGGAAGAGGAGAGACTCCTAGCTAAGACAAAAGACAAGAGGATCCGGAGGGACCCTACCCCCGAGGTCATTTCTGATGACGAAGAGGAGGGTCAAAAGGATCTGAAAGATATGATTTATGAGCTCTAACGAAAAATGGAAAAAGATTTCGGATTGGAGATTGGGGAAACCCTTACACCATTTGGTCACTCCCTAGAAGCCATCCCTCGACAGAAAAATCTCAAACATTACAACTTTGACAATTTTGATGGATTGGGGGATCCGGAAGAGCACCTCAATTACTTTGAACAAATCACCCAAATATATTACTACAACGACTTAACCAAGTCCAGGTTCTTCGCCTCGACCCTTAAAGGGCGGGGCTCAAAGATGGTTCAACAGGAAGCCATCAACAAAGTCTCGAATCTTGATGAGAGAGAGGCTCTAAGCATATTTCGGAGGAACCTGGATCTGGAATACAATGAGAGGTACATTATAGAGCTGATAAACAAAGAGCCACAAAGCCTAGCCGCTGCCTACTCTATGGCAGCCAGTTTCATAAAGGAAACAGACGTTCTCCAGGCGATGAGAATGACTCGGAATGGAGGATCCATGAGCAAAACTTCTGATGACCGACCGAAAGGGGGATACCGTCAGGAAAAGAAGTTCAAGCAAAGTCAACAAGCCCAGCAGACCAATGTGGTGCAAAACACTCCAATATTTCAAAGACTGGGTCCTAAGACAAAATCAAAAAGCGATCCCGGTCCACCTAGGCAATCCAGAGAGCCAAGGCAAGAGCCAGACTAGACACCACTAAACAGGACCCGGGAAGAGATACTAAAGGAGATCAAGGAAAAGCCATTCTATTTCCCACCGAAGCTCATGCAGACTCCCAGAGAGCAGGCCTTACAATAGACAATGCGACTATCATAAAACACATGGGCACAAAACTGAAAATTGTGTCTCTCTTAAATACTTCATTGAAGACCGAGTCAAGAAGGGTAACCAGATTAGTACATCTCCCGGGATACAAATAAGAAGTATGATGGGAAAAGGAGAGGGAAGAATGTAGTGAATGTGGTACTAGGGGGGTCCCATTCCCCCCGAGGAGCCCAGGCTCTGGAGATGAGGTGTTCTCAGTCCAATCCTACCCGGAGATGGTAATCTCATTCAGCAGCAAGGATTATGAAGGGGTCAACCCGAACCATAATGAAGCTTTGGTGGTGACACTTGACATATTTGATAAAGAGGTAAGGAGAATGCTGATAGACAATGGCTCTTCAGTAAACATACTTTTCACGCATACTGTGGACCGAATGAAGCTAGGGAGCGTGCGCTCCAATGAATGCCGAGAGGACCCTCTCTATGGATTTGGGAATAACTTGGTCCCGATCCAAGGAACCTTATACTTGCTGGTAATATTTGGATCGGCCCCAAACCAAGTAACCCATGTCATAAAATTCTATGTGATCAATACTCCATCATCCTATAACGGAATAATTGGACGCTCAGCTCTGACCAGGATACAAGCAATCACCTCCATATTACACTTGAAAATCAAATTCCCAACTCCAACAGGGATAGGAGAAGTTAAGGGAGACTATGAGGTCGCTGAAAGATGCTACAGTCAGGCCCTGGTCATGGCTGAAACTCACCAAGACAACAAGAGGAAGGCCAAAGTCCTTCACAAACAGCAAAGCATTAAGAAACATCGCCCCCTCAAGGGATGATGCGAGAAAAAAAGTCCAGATTATAGAACCACCCCGGATTCAAAAGCAACCAAGCCAACCTCGAAAGAGCAAAAAAGCAACCAAGTCACAAAAGAGATTGAATTGAGCCCAGGCCTCGGCCAAGGAAATCTTATTGCGCAAGAAACCAACCCTGAAACAAGTGAAGTAGGGGAAAACAACCAAAAAGAAATGACAGCCCAGGGTCGGGTCTATATGAAGAAGAACACAGATGCCCGTATCCAGCAGTTGGTATCAAGCATGGATCATGCCAAGATTGAGGCTGCTGTAGAAACGGAAACAATTCTGATTAATGCAAGCGATCCTTCTAAGAAGGTAAAGATAGGATCCGTACTCGAGGCTACCTTCAGAGAAGACCTGGTATCATTACTCTAAGGGTACTCCGATATATTTGCTTGGAGCCCAAGAGGCATGCCCAGGTTGGATGAATCCATAGCAATGCATAGCTTGGATGTCAACCCCGAGAGGAAACCAGTTAAGCAGAAGAGAAGAAATTTTGCACCAGAGAGGCAGAAAGCAATAGATGAAGAGGTTGAGAAACTACTGAAAGCCAAGATCATATGCGAGGTCAAATACCCGGAATGGTTAGCAAATGTTGTTATGGTGAAAAAACCAAACGGGAAATGGAGGATGTGTGTCGACTACACCGACTTGAATAGTGCATGTCCCAAAGATCCTTATCCCTTGCCAAATATTGATCAATTGATCGACGCGACATCCGGGCACGTAATTCTGAGCTTTATAGACGCCTACTCGGGGTACAACCAGATTAAAATGAATCTGAAAGATATCTTGAAGACAGCCTTCATCACGCACAGGGAGGTCTATGCCTATGTAATGTTGCCTTTCAGATTGAAAAAATTAAAAGATATCTTTCTCAACCTCCTATGTTAACCAAAGCCCAACCCGGGGAGCCCTTATCCCTTTACCTCTCAGCAGGGGCCCTAACAGTTGGAGTAGCCCTGATTAGGGAAGAGAATGACAAAAAGCAACCAGTTTACTATGTGAGCCAAGTACTAAAAGACACGGAGACCCGATACCCAAGGCTAGAAAAGTTTGCTTTTGCCTTAGTCACAGCATCTTGAAAGCTCAGACACTACTTCCAGGGA
This sequence comes from Apium graveolens, assembly GCF_009905375.1. NCBI lineage: Eukaryota > Viridiplantae > Streptophyta > Magnoliopsida > Apiales > Apiaceae > Apium > Apium graveolens. The sequence continues at coordinate 306,130,889 of NC_133648.1, read as the reverse complement.
AGAGAGATACGGGTTGTAAGTAACCAACCCTTGAGGAAGTTAATACACAAGCCAGACGTCTCAGGAAGGTTGGTAAATTGGGCAGTTGAGCTAAGCAAATTCAACTTGAGTTTTATCCCAAGAACATCAATCAAATCCCAGGCGTTGGCCGATTTCATAATAGAATGCAACTTCCAGGAAACGAGCCTAGTCCCATGAGCATTGACCTAGAGAGCAGCAATGAGAATAACCCGGGAGCCTGGGCTCTCAAAGTTGATGGATCCTCAACAAATGAAAGGTCAGGAGCAGGGCTCATTCTAAAGAGCCTAGAAGGCTTCACAATTCAAACTGCCATCTCATTTGGCTTCGCAGCAACCAACAACCAGGCAGAGTATGAAGCGCTGATAGCAGGATTGAAGCTAACAAAAACCCTCAGGATCCAGGATCTCAAAATCTACAGCGACTCTCAGATCGTAGTAAAGCAAACAAACGGCGAGTGCATAGTCAAGGATCCAGTTCTAGCCAAGTACCAGGCTCTGGTCCAAAGATACCTTGCCTTAATACCAAAAACACAAGTCCTTCAAATCTGCAAAGAGGAGAATTCAGAGGCTGATACACTATCTAAACTCATTCAAAACTCATCAAACCTGGATTGCTCCGTCTATTTCGAAGAATTACAGAGACCTAGTATAGAATCTGAAGAGGTAATGGAAATAGACAGCAACCCGAATTGGATGACTCCATTTATCAACTACTTGGAGAAAGGAGAGCTCCCTGAAGACAGAGGGAAAGCCCAAAGATTAAAAGCCAAAGCAACAAAATTCTTCATTAAAGAGGGGATACTCTATCGACGGACTTTCTCATCCCCGATCCTGAAGTGCATCGGCCCAGGAGAAGCACAGCTTTCTTTGATGGAAGTTCACAAAGGGATATGCGGGGATCACATGTCCGCAAATACCCCAGATCATAAGATCATAAGACAAGGGTACTACTGGCCAACTATTCACCATGATGTAATAGAGTTCGTGAAAAAATGCAAGGAATGCCAGCTCTTCAGCAATGTGACCCGGAAGAGCCCAGTCCTACCCTCCTCAGTCTTGTCACCAATACCCTTTGCTGTATGGGGTATTGATATCATGGGACCCTTCCCCAGGGCCAAAGGAGACCTCAGGTACTTGCTAGTCTCAATTGATTATATGACCAAATGGGTAGAGGCAAAGGCCATGAGAACAATAAACCATCAAGATTGCATCAAGTTCATGGACAACATCTTGATGAGGTTCGGGATCCCAAGAGTACTGGTCTCGGATAATGGACCATAGTTCATTGGATCAGAATTTGAATCCTACCTTCAAGAGCGGGGTATCCGGCACAAGAAATCATCTGTAGCCTACCCTCTAGGGAACGACCAAGTGGAAGTAACCAACCGGATCCTTCTTCGGGGAATCGAGAAGAGGCTCAGGGAAAGCAAAACCAAATGGCCATAAGAATTGCCTAATTTCCTATGGGCCTACAGGACCAGCCCCCGGACAAGCACGGGAGAAACACCCTTCAAACTGGCTTATGGAACTGAAGCAATGCTACCAATTGAAGTAGGATCCCCTCCCATCGAGCTATCAACTTTGATGACATAGAAAATGAGGAGGGGCTGAGAACAAATATTGAGCAAATCGATGAAGTCCGAGACCAGGCTGTTGAGAGAATGGAAAAGTACAAGGAAAAAACTAAAGAGCACTTCAGCAAGAAGTCCCGGGTCAAAAACTTTCAAGTTGGAGACCTAGTACTTCGAGAAACAAAAGCCTCAGATCCAACCAACACTGGGAAGCTAACGCCAAGGTGGGAAGGCCCTTATAAAATCAAGGAAGTTCTAAGGCCAGACACATACAAGCTCATGAGCATGGACGAATCCAAGATCCCGAACACTTGGCATGGACTCAGGCTTATAAAATTCTATCAGTAGAAAAAACAACCAAAAGCAAACAAAAACTTGTAGCCCATGGCAAGCAACCATTGTATGAAAATTCCAAATCAATGAAAAGAGTTTTCCTTTCTCAAAAAGTTGTTATTTCTTTTACCTTAGCAGTAAAGCAAAAAGAAAACAATCCAGATATGGTCTCATACCCGGATTGGAACCAAAAAATAAAAGCAGAAAACCCGGATAGAAATTCAAATCCGGATTAACAGCAACCACTATTTACTTAGAAATTTTCTAAGTACATAGAGAAAAATATTAAAAGCAGTCATCAATCCGGTTTGTCAGCATACCCGGATTGAAAGCAAATATTAAAAACAAAAACAACCATCAATCCGGATATGGCTTCATACCCGGATTGAAAGCAAATATTAAAAGCAAAAATCAACCCGAATAAGCATCCAAATCCGGGTTGACAATAGCTATCATGTGCTCAGATTATTCTCAGTACATCAAGCAGTAAAAGCAAACAACAATCCGGCTATGGTATCATACCCGGATTGAAACCTAATATAAAAAGCAAAACAAACCCGGATAAGCATCCAAATTCGGATAAAAAATAACCATTGTGTACTTGGATCATTCTCTAAGTACACAAAGAAGCAAATGCAATCATCAATCCAGATATGGATACATGCCCGGATTAAAAGGCAATATGAAAAGAAAAAATTACCCTGATAAGGCTTCATACCCGGAACCACCCGGCTATAAACCCAATCCGGGTTGGGGGCCATAGCCACAACCCGGATTAAAATCATTTGTGCACTAAATATTTTTTAAGTGCCAGCAACAACTCCTATTAGAATCCAAGCCATGATCCAAATCAAGCAGCAAAGCGAACTCACCCGGGTAGGACGTCTAACCCGGATCAAAAGCTTAAACAAATAAATATCTTCTAAACAAGCAATGGCGGTGCCAAATTTGTCACAAACAATTATGCTGCAATTTTGGACAATAATGGAATAAATCTTGGTTTTCGTATCAGATCACGCTATAGGAGTACTGTTATGGAAATTCTAATATCGTATTAGTATTTCAGACAGTAAATGAGTGTATGTAAAGGCCGTTAGAATTCGAATTCGGACACTTTGATTTTTCCCGAAAATCCACCAGATACCGAAAGAATTGAGTATAAGGTAACATAATTAAAAAGATTTAAATTCAAGGATTATAAGAGAGGATCATAAAAGGAATATAAATATTGAGAATGGTCTAAGGGAACCCAAGTAATAAGATCCCGAATATGATCCCTCAAACGACGAACGAGAACGAAAGTTAAGCGAACCGTAAAACATATAATGACCATTAGCCAAGTAATTAAGCACTAATCAGATGGGATTAGTGGGTTATGACATCATCCAACCATAAGGTTTGGACAAGTGTATTTGTGATGATGTTATGGGGGTGATGTCATCACTTTATTAAAGTTGAAGGAAGATATTTACAAAGGATTAATCCTAGCTAAGCAAATCATTTCACAAACTTTAGCATTCAAGAATCAAGCAAGCTCTCTTCTTCTTCCCCACCTAAACTCTCTGCTGGTTTTTTTCAAGAAGCAAATCTTAGCTTCTTTTTCTCTAAAATCACAAGGTAATTACCATAGCTTCCTTACCTACTAGTGAATGCATGGTAGAAGCTTGGAAGCCAAATTCCATTCTTAACCTAGGCAAACAAATCATCAAAAGTGATGAGAAATAGTAACTTTCAAGAACTAATGTTAGTTTTCTTGATTTTTATTAAATGTTAAGGTTATACAAGCAAGGATCAAGGTTCTTTTAGGCATTCAAAGCTTTTGGGTTGTGTTAGGAAGCTTCAAGGAGGTATAAACAACTCTCACCTTTAACTTATACTTTGGACTTTGAGTTTTGATGAATTTATGGATGGACTAATGTATATATAGAAATATCCATGTATATATAGCAAGATCCATGTATGTTAGATAGTTTGGTTGGATTTGTGGTGATTTTGGATATGAATCTTGGTTAATAGTTAATGAATCTTAAGTTATGGATAGTAGATCATGATTGTGGTTGAATGAGTTGGAAAACTTGAGATTATGGACTGACTTTGCCTTGATCTAAGTTGTGTTTGATGTATTGTTGATGGTTGGGTGGTTTTAGTGAATTGATAAGGAATTGGAGTAGTATAAATATTGGTAATCGTGTAAGCATTGCCGTCGTAATACCCGTTTTTATTCAACTACTTGTACTTAGTGTTTGGGATAGAAAGCTCACTGACCAATATGTAACTTTACCATTTTTAGCTAGATCATGTCGTAAGCTTCATTTTGGTATGTGGTTCGCTTAGATCCGATTAACGGTTTAGGAGAAACGACTGTTTTAAGTAACGGCGTTTCGCGAGCGAACCATTACCCCTCGCTTAACTTTGAAACCTTGTTTAAGGCCCTTAAAAGACTAACTGGATTACGAAACAATTATGTAAGATTAATTGGTCAGTTGATAGAGTATTCGTGAAAGAGTCGCCTTAAAATTCGTAACAGTTAATTTATTAAAATTAGTGGAGCCAAGGGTACGCGAGCGATTAACGTAAATCGTCAAGCGTATAAGCGACCATAAGCGACCGTTAGGGTATGAGTGAGTTTTGACTAGTTTCTTAAGCGAACATAGTCTATTTCCGGCTTATGTTATTGTTCATAGGTTGCCGGACTCACTCTAAGCTTAAGTCTAGCTCGGAATGCTCAGGCAAGTTTTCTACCCGTTATACTGTTGTTGTGATGTAAATATATTGATCCATTATCTTGAGATAAGTGTATGACTGTTGTAATATTCGGGATATATCGTGTAATTATTTTTGCTATTATATAATTATTATGTGTGTTCAGTATCTATTCTGTGAGTTAATTGTTAAGTGTTATCTGTACTTGAATATTCAAAAATAATATTAATTGAGTATTTTAATTTTTATATGTCCAAAATAAAATATAGATAATTGTCATATCTTCCTAATTATTTTTATGTTGGTTTATGGATTTATAAGAATCATCTGAAATTTCTAAAATCTTTTTCCGGGTAATTAAAATCTATTTTATAAAAACGGGAACCAACCGACGTCACCCGTTGTTACGTTTTTGGAACCCGAAACTCTTTCGAGAACTCCTTCCTAACCTAATTGTAATATTCCGAGCATTTTCCATGTTTCGACTTTTTCGATCCGGCGTACGGTTTGTCCTGCGCGGGTCCCGGCGTAACATTTTCGATACAATATTCGTTTCGATAAATCACATATTTTCGATAAACGGGAGCTTTTTATTAAACTATCACAATTATCACTTCGTAATACGTGTAACCAGGCGCTGAGACCAAGACCGCAGTACAAATTGTACTGATTTGGATAATTATCCCGAAAACCGATACCGTTTGGATTAGTTTTTACAAATAAATGTACCGTTTTTTATCCGGAATGATCCAACGGGATACTAATTTTTCGTAATTATAAATAGCCTTTTACCGTATTTTATTTCGTATCAAAATCAATTTCAGACAGATAATTATATAATTTTCAGAGAAAAACCCTAATTTCCTAAAACTGTTCTAAGAATCAAACAAGCATTTGGAGGTGTTATTGAATTCGGTTTGGAAAGCTCGAGTAACCAATCTGATGGTCTTGAAGAGCTCTACCAGATTCTGTAATCCATACACCCGCAGAAATCAAGGTTATTTTTCTAAAAATTTATTTATTTTCGAATTTATTTTATTAAAAATATGAATTTTTGTTTGTATGATTTGATGATTGCATGTTGTAGAGCTTGTTTTCCTGATGATTTTCATATGTCATACGTCTAATTTGGAGTTCAATAACATGTTCAAATTTGAGTTTGATTTTTGAATTTTAAAATTAGGGTTTATAACCCGTATGAATGTTCTTAATTGAAATTTGGGGGTTTCTTATTCTGTGATAGATTGATGTTGTGTTATAGTGGGTTGTGTTCTCTGTGAAATTTGCAATCTAGTCGTATAAGTTTCATAAACCAACGAGGTCTGTAGAGAAGGGAGTTGCGTTTTGAAGTTTTTCGATGTTCGCCGGAAACTGGAAAATTTCACGGCCAAATTCAGGCCAACTCAGGGATTGTTAGGTTGTTTTGATTGCATGGTTGTGTTCCTGGTAACCTGTAGATGTGATCTGGAGGTGTTGGTGGGGTGAGGACGCCGGGAACGTGTTCTCCGGCCATCCCCGACTGTTTTCCGGCGACCCCCTGGAAAATTACAGTTTAGTACCTATAGTTTTGAAAACGATGCAGTTTGGTCCCTGTAGTTTCCAGACTTTGCAAAAATTGGATTTCTGTTTTCAAAAAGTTTAAAAATCATATTTCCTATCTATTTTTATTATAAAAATTCGTTTTTAATTTCTGAAAATTCTAAAAATTATTATTTTAATTCTGAAAATTATTTTTAATTCACAAATAAATCTAAATTAATTAGTTAATTAATTTCAGTTAATTTCTAATTGATTAATTGGTCAATTAATTTGAAAATTAATTGATTAATTGATTTAATTAATTATTAATTGATTTTAATTAATTATTTAATTAGATTTAATTATTTAAAAATAATTTAAAAATTCTGAAAAATAGTTTCGAGCTTTAAAATATTATTCTAAATTATTTCCAAGGCTCGATAATTATTCTAAAATTATTTCGAAGCCAGAATTGGCCAATCGAACCCTGTTTATTAACCCGAAATTGATCCAATGACCCGTTTTAATTCCAAAAAATGTTTTAAAAGTCATTTTAAATACCAGAAAACCTATTTATGACCCGAGACTTCTTTATAAATGATATATCATTGATTACGTGATGTATTATAAGCTATATGTGACTTGTTAATTGACTATCGGTCTATATATTCTGTCTTTACTTGATTATTGCATAACTTTCAATCCGTTAATCGGATTTGGGTAAAACGAAGGGTAGATAGAAGTATGTGTTGAATAGAATTCCATGAGTAAATTATTGATAGATGCTTATGATATATGAGCAGAAGAGGCAAGACGTAGGAAAGAAAAACAGATAGTTGAGGAGTAAGACGCTTGTGATTGGAAGCGAGTGCAGTGTAGTAAGCTAATATCAGGCAAGTATTCCGAACTTTCTCGAAATATTATAATACGTGATAGTCTTGTTGATATTGCAAGTGCTTTGAAGCACTGAAACCTAAACTCTGATTCCAGTTATTGTTCTTGAGCCATGAACCTTATTCTTTCTAGACCATTGATTGTTGTATACCCAAACACGAACCTCAAGTATACGATACTACTCCACGAATACATGCAAACAAAATCCCAAACACTGAACTGAATTACTTGTACATTCAATCATTGTATCCTATGCATTGAAAGCCCAAATCTTTGAAACCCTGAAATATTGATTCCTTTGTTATCCAATTCTTTCATTACCCAGCATCCAAGCTTTTAAATTGCCTTATTGATCCTTATAAGGATTGAAACCCTTTCATTGTTAAACATTTATTGTTGTTAATGATTTCGGTTATTGTTCATTATTGCATATTCTGTTATTATGTTAGAATTCGATTATTTTTATAAAATTGTGGACCAGATTCGTGGTCAGACCATATAATGGTCAAGTTAGGCCAATGTGTGCCTTGGATCCAGTAGTTAGAGCAATGCTGTGTGCCTTGCTCGGGGTTAGTGCGTGACTGATCAGCAGCCTAACCTTGGTTTTTAAATTAAAAGTATAATATCCAATTCTAAATCATAATCCAATGTTCACTTGATATCATAATCATATTCACCTGATGATCATTATTCTCAGTTTTGTCATTGTGACTTGCTGAGCTAGTTAGCTCATTTGTGCGATGTTGTTTATATTCTTTCCAGTTAAAAAGGAACCAGTTGGTAGTGAGGATCCCCAGTCCAGCGCGAGAGCTAGGGGTTCAGGTTGAGAAAGCTGAGCAAGTAGGCTTCTTTTGGGATAATTTAAGTTTGTAAAAATTTGTAATAATGTTTAATATTCAGTTTGAGTTTGAAATAGTTGGGATTTGAACGGTTTGTAATATATTAGTGTGTTTGGCTTGTGTGCATACTTTAACTTGTTGCGGTCCGTGGTGGTTGGTAAGTAGGGTCACTGCATATATTATTATTATCTTTATTATTGTTATAAGCAGGTTATAATTAAGGTGTGTGTGTGGACCCCAAACTTCTGACCCGGGTTTGGAGGGCGCCACAGGTTTGGTATCAGAGCTACAGGTTATAAATCACTGACACAAGCCTAGGTTGACGGAAATGGGTAGAGGGATAGGATTAGAAATAAGGTATAGGATGATAGAACGTCGAGAGGTTGAGTGTTATGGTATAACCGGTATTAGTATAGTTTGCGTCATGGTACGAGATTCTTATATTACGATATGATTTCAGATAGCAGAGATGGCCGACTCTTTTATTCCCGTATCAGCTGATCACTCAGAGCCTTCAGTTGGAGCACCAGCATTGGATCCACGTCCTGTTATTCCACCAGCATTGGCTATTCTACCTCCACCGGTGTTGCAGCCCGTACCATTGCAGGCCATTCCACCTCCAGGCATGAGGCCACCTGTTAGAGGACCCCCACCTGCTGATTCAGGCTTTACTAGTCATTCAGTCACAGGAGTACCTTTCCAGTTCTCTTCCTATCCTGTCCCATATCATCAGTTTGAGGCTTGCCTTATGGAACAGCGATTCCCACAGGGTCAGATCCAGGAGTTATTGCATATCATGCGTACCAGAGAGATGGGGAGTGGTGAGAGGCGACTTAGGGAGAGGCTCCAGGCATTTTGTAGAGCAGCTGCTGTGAGGATTGCTGAGGCTACACATGAGGACATCACCCCTGATTTCCTAGTGGAGTGGGCTAAGTGGGTTCTAGAGGAGCTTGAGGAGATAGGAGGTCCAGATTTACCATGAGCCAGAGATTCAGAGATGGAGATGTTGAGCAGTGTTGTTATGATTATGTAGTATATACAGTAGTGTGTATCAGTAGACTTTTGAGTTATATTTATAGACTAGCGATGCTGACTAGTGAGTAGGTGGTTGTACCCTTTTTGCTTTTACTTTCGAAGCGTCTTTACGCTTGTACTACCTAAAACTTTTGATCTATATATCAGTACCTTTTTCCTTTCCAACACTGTCATTTACTTTATTGCACCTGTTTTACTTTACCTTATTTATTGCACCAGTATACCCTGTGATACCATGTACCCTGTTTTCCATAACTGTTTATATTCTGTAAAGAAGCATGCAATTTATTTAGTTACAACTGTTTTCAAAAAGAGATATTCCTATTTTACAAAACTTTTCTTTTATACAAAGATTTGATTCAAAAGCTAAATTGATTGATTGATTCTTTACAGAAAATGCCTCCCAGAAGAAATACCCGCACCAACACCCAGAATGAAGAAACCAACAACAACAATAATAACAACCAAGATGATACAAACCAGAATGTGAACCCAGGACCCATGGACCCAGCAATAGCCCAGATTCTTCAAATCTTGCCCCAACAAACAGTTCACCTAGCACAACAACAGCAGAGATAGACCAATCCCCAGGTAACTTTCAAAACTTTTCAGGCAGTAAACCCACCAGAATTCAAGGGTTCCTTAGAGCCAATTGAAGCAAATGTGTGGTTAAAGGAAATAGAGAAGGCATTTTCCTTGGTAAAAGTGAAAGATAAGCAGAAGGTTGAATTTGCAAGTTACTATCTGAAGAATGAGGCCACCTATTGGTGGGAGATGGTGAAGATATTGGAAAGCACAGATGTTATTACTTGGGAAAGGTTTAAGGAATTGTTTTTAGAAAAGTATTTTCCTCAGTTTGTTCAGGATCAAATGGAGCTGAAGTTTTTAGAATTAAAGCAAGGGAACATGTCGGTAACAGATTATGAGGGGAAGTTTGAGGAATTGTCAAGGTATGTGCTGTCGTATGTTGATACTGATAGAAAGAAAGCTAAGAGATTCCAGCAAGGCTTGAAGCCATGGATCAGAGGAAAGGTAGCTATTTTCGAATTGGATACCTATGCCGGGGTTGTACAGAAGGCTACGATCGCAGAGACAGAGAGTGAGATGTTCCAGAAAGATAAGGAAAGTAAGAAAAGGAAAGTTGAGGGAAGTGAGGGTCAGTCACAAACAGGGAAGTTTCCAAATTTTAAGAAGGGCAAGTTTCAGCCAGGGAGAAATTTTAATTTCAGGAGACAAAATGCAGGAGACGGAGGCCAGGGTAATCGTCCAGCTAATGTGAATCAGCCGAATCAGTTGAGATTAACTTTTCCAGATTGTCAAGTATGTGGAAAGAAGCATGGAGGAGTTTGTAACAAGTTGAATGTGGTATGTTTAAAATGCAACCAGAAAGGGCACTACTCGAGGGAGTGCCGAAATCAGCCAGCAAGAGAGCCAGCAAATAAGGATCAACCTATCCGAAATCCAGCAGTGAAGGTTCCAGCCATTGGATTTACATGCTTCAAATGTGGAAAGCCAGGACATATGGCCAGGGATTGCAAGACACCATCCCCAGTCAGTAATGCATTAAGGATTATGGGATCTACCCCAATAGTGAATGAGACTCCGAGGGCTAGAGTTTTTGACATGTCGGTGAAGGATGCGATCCAGGATACGGATGTCGTGGCAGGTACGCTTAATGTAAATTCTTTATATGCCAAAGTGTTAATATATTCGGGAGCAACTCGATCGTTTGTTTCACAAGATTTTGTTAGTAAGTTAAATTGTCGAGTTGGGTATTTAAATGAAATAATGACTGTGGAATTAGCAAACCAAGAACGTGTAACTGTTAACCAAGTTTGTGGGAATTGTGAGATTGAGATTTCTGGTAGTAAGTTTTGTGTAGATTTGATACCGTTTAAGTTAGGAGAATTTGACGTTATATTAGGGATGGATTGGTTATCTAAGCATGATGCTCAGATAGATTGTCGAAATAAGAAAGTAATGGTGAAAATGCCAGATGAAAGAATAGTAACGTTCAAGGGACAGAAGCAGGTAAAGAAGTTCTTAACGATGATTCAAGCCAAGAAGTTACTACGACAAGGATGTGAGCATTTCGTAGCATATGTGATCGACAGAAGTCAGGAGCCAGCAAAACTTGAAGATATTCCAGTTGTGAAGGAATTTCTAGACGTGTTTCCCGACGAATTACCAGGACTTCCTCCAGATAGAGAAATTGAATTTGCAATCGACTTAACACCTAGAACCGAACTAGTATCCAAGGCCCCGTATAGAATGGCGCCCGTTGAGATGAAAAAGTTAGCAAAGCAATTACAAGAGCTGTTAGAGAAAGGAGTAATCAGACCCAGCGTATCCCCGTGGGGTGCACTGGTATTAATTGTCAAGAAGAAGGATGGAAGCATGAGATTGTGCATCGACTATAGGGAGCTCAACAAGTTGACAATCAAGAATAAGTATCCGTTATCCAGAATTGATGATTTGTTTGACCAATTGAAGGGAGCCAAGTATTTCTCCAAAATCGATTTAAGATCGGGATATCATCAACTGAAGATCAAACCAGAAGATATACCAAAGACAGCTTTCAGAACAAGGTATGGGCATTATGAATTTCTAGTAATGTCTTTTGGGATTGACCAACGCCCCAGCAGCATTTATGGACCTGATGAACAGAATTTTCAAGGAATATTTGGACAAGTTCGTTATAGTATTTATAGATGATATTTTGATCTATTCAAAGACGGAGGAGGATCATGCGGAACATTTAAGGACAGCTTTGGAGATTTTAAGGAAAAAGAAGTTATATGCTAAATTGTCGAAGTGTGAGTTTTGGCTACAGGAAGTTCAGTTCTTAGGACATATAGTCGGTAATGAAGGGATCAAAGTGGACCCGGCAAAGATCGAGGCAATTACGAATTGGGAAAGACCGAGAACACCCATTGAGGTAAGAAGTTTCTTGGGATTGGCAGGATATTATCGACGATTCGTTCAGAATTTCTCAAGAATTGCAACACCATTGACAAAGCTTACACGAAAGAATGAAAAGTTTATATGGAATGACAAGTACGAAGAAAGTTTTCAGGAATTGAAGCGGAGATTAATCACAACACCTATTTTGTCACTTCCAGATGATCAAGGGAATTTCGTAATTTATAGCGATGCTTCTTACAAAGGATTAGGATGTGTTCTTATGCAGCACGACAAGGTGATTGCGTATGCATCAAGGCAATTGAAACCACACGAACAGAAGTACCCTACTCATGATTTGGAGTTAGCAGCTATAGTTTTCGCTTTGAATATTTGGAGACATTATTTGTATGGAGAAAAGTGTGAGATTTTCACGGATCACAAAAGTTTGAAATATATATTTACCCAGAAGGAACTTAATATGAGACAAAGGAGATGGTTAGAATTGATCAAGGATTATGATTGCTCGATTAATTATCATCCCGGTAAGGCGAATGTTGTAGCAGATGCGTTAAGTCGGAAGGAAAGGTTAAATGTGTTATCCGTACCTGAAGAGATATATAAAGAATTTCAAAAATTGGAATTGGAAATTAGAATTTACAAGCCTGAGGAAGCAAAAGTGTACAGTATAATTTTCCAACCGGAGTTATTGGAGAAAATAAAGAAATGCCAGAAAGAGGTAATGGATCAAGATATAAATAGTTTGGTAGGTGAGGAATTATGCACGCAACAAGATGATCAAGGTATTCTTAGGTTTTCTTCAAGAATTTGGATTCCACCAGTAACGGAGCTGAAAAATGAAATTTTACAAGAGGCACATAGTTCAAGATATTCCATCCATCCAGGGAGTAGCAAAATGTACAGAGATTTAAAGAAGAATTATTGGTGGCCAGATATGAAGAGGGAAATTACGGAATGGGTTAGAAAATGCTATACCTGCCAGAGAGTTAAAGCAGAACATCAGAGACCAAGCGGATTGCTACAACCATTGAGATTCCAGAGTGGAAGTGGGAACATATTACCATGGATTTCATAGTTGGATTACCAAGGACAAGGGCTAATCATGATGCCATTTGGGTTATGGTAGATAGGCTTACCAAGTCAGCTCATTTTCTGCCTATAAATGAAAGATTTTTGCTCGACAAGTTAGTTCATATGTACTTGAAAGAGATCGTAGTTCGTCATGGAGTTCCAGTGTCTATCGTATCTGATAGAGATCCAAGGTTTAATTCAAGATTCTGGAAGAGTTTTCAATAATGTTTGGGAACAAGATTGAATATGAGTACGGCCTATCACCCCCAAATGGATGGCCAAAGTGAAAGAACGATCCAGACAATCGAGGACATGCTACGTGTTTGTGCTATTGATTTCAAAGGAAGTTGGGACAAACATTTACCCCTGGTAGAGTTTGCTTATAACAACAGTTATCACGCCAGCATTGGATGCCACCTTATGAAGCCTTTTATGGACGCAAATGTAGATCTCCAGTATATTGGGACGAAGTAGGAGAACGCAAAATACTCGGACCCGAATTGGTACAGCAGACAAAAGAAGTTGTTGAAATTATCCAGAAAAGATTAATAGCCGCACAAGATCGTCAAAGGAAATATGCAGACCAGTCAAGAAAAGACATGGAATTTGAAGAAGGAAGCTTGGTATTATTGAAAGTATCACCGTGGAAAGGACTAACGAGGTTTGGGAAGAAAGGGAAGCTAAACCCAAGATATGTCGGACCTTTTGAAATCCTAAAGCGTATTGGCAAAGTAGCTTACGAATTGGCGTTACCTCCGCACATGGAGCACATTCACAATGTTTTTCACATATCAATGCTTAAGAAATATAATCCAGACTCCAGGCATGTAATAGAATATGAGCCAATAGAGCTTCAAGCAGATTTGTCATATATAGAGAGCCCGGTAGAAGTTCTAGAAGAGAGAGAGAAAGTATTGAGAAATAAAGTGGTAAAGTTAGTAAGAGTATTATGGAGAAACCCAAAGGTTGAAGAGTCAACCTGGGAGTTAGAAAGTGATATGAGAGAAAAGTACCCTCATTTGTTTTCTTAGGAGATTCTGAGGACAGAATCCTTTTAAGGGGGGAAGGATGTAATATCCGGGATATATCGTGTAATTATTTTTGCTATTATATAATTATTATGTGTGTTCAGTATCTATTCTGTGAGTTAATTGTTAAGTGTTATCTGTACTTGAATATTCAAAAATAATATTAATTGAGTATTTTAATTTTTATATGTCCAAAATAAAATATAGATAATTGTCATATCTTCCTAATTATTTTTATGTTGGTTTATGGATTTATAAGAATCATCTGAAATTTCTAAAATCTTTTTCCGGGTAATTAAAATCTATTTTATAAAAACGGGAACCAACCGACGTCAACCGTTGTTACGTTTTTGGAACCCGAAACTCTTTCGAGAACCCCTTCCTAACCTAATTGTAATATTCTGAGCATTTTCCATGTTTCGACTTTTTCGATCCGGCGTACGGTTTGTCCTGCGCGGGTCCCGGCGCAACATTTTCGATATAATATTCGTTTCGGTAAATCAATAAAACCCGTATTTTCGATAAACGGGAGCTTTTTATTAAACTATCACAATTATCACTTCGTAATACGTGTAACCAGGCGCTGAGACCAAGACCGTAGTACAAATTGTACTGATTTGGATAATTATCCCGAAAACCGATACCGTTTGGATCAGTTTTTACAAATAAACGTACCGTTTTATATCCAGAATGATCCAACGAGATACTAATTTTCCGTAATTATAAATAGCCTTTTACCGTATTTTATTTCGTATCAAAATCAATTGTAGACAGATAATTATATAATTTTCAGAGAAAAACCCTAATTTCCTAAAACTGTTCTAAGAATCAAACAAGCATTTGGAGGTGTTATTGAATTCGGTTTGGAAAGCTCGAGTAACCAATCTGAAGGTCTTGAAGAGCTCTACTAGATTCTATAATCCATACACCTGCAGAAATCAAGGTTATTTTTCTAAAAATTTATTTATTTTCGAATTTATTTTATTAAAAATATGAATTTTTGTTCGAATGATTGTTTGTATGATTTGATGATTGCATGTTGTAGAGCTTGTTTTCCTGATGATTTTCATATGTCATACGTCTGATTTGGAGTTCAATAACATGTTCAAATTTGAGTTTGATTTTCGAATTTTAAAATTAGGGTTTATAACCCGTATGAATGTTCTTAATTGAAATTTGGGGGTTTCTTATTCTGTGATAGATTGATGTTGTGTTATAGTGGGTTGTGTTCTCTGTGAAATTTGCAATCTAGTCGTATAAGTTTCATAAACCAACGAGGTCTGTAGAGAAGGGAGTTGTGTTTTGAAGTTTTCCGACGTTCGCCGGAAACTGGAAAATTTCACGGCCAAATTCCGGCCAACTCAGGGATTGTTAGGTTGTTTTGATTGCATGGTTGTGTTCCTGATAACCTGTAGATGTGATCTGGAGGTGTTGGTGGGGTGAGGACGCCGGGAACGTGTTCTCCGGCCATCCCCGACTGTTTTTCGGCGACCCCCTGGAAAATTACAGTTTAGTACCTATAGTTTTGAAAACGATGCAGTTTGGTCCCTGTAGTTTCCAGACTTTGCAAAAATTGGATTTCTGTTTTAAAAATGTTTAAAAATCATATTTCCTATTTATTTTTATTATAAAAATTCATTTTTAATTTCTGAAAATTCTAAGAATTATTATTTTAATTCTGAAAATTATTTTTAATTCACAATGAAATCTAAATTAATTAGTTAATTAATTTCAGTTAATTTCTAATTGATTAATTGGTCAATTAATTTGAAAATTAATTAATTAATTGATTTAATTAATTATTAATTGATTTTAATTAATTATTTAATTAGATTTAATTATTTAAAAATGATTTAAAAATTCTGAAAAATAGTTTCGAGCTTTAAAATATTATTCTAAATTATTTCCAATGCTCGATAATTATTCTAAAATTATTTCGGAGCCAGAATTGGCCAACCGAACCCTGTTTATTAACCCGAAATTGATCCAACGACCCGTTTTAATTCCGAAAAATGTTTTAAAAGTCATTTTAAATACCAGAAAGCCTATTTATGACCCGAGACTTATTTATAAATGATATATCATTGATTACGTGATGTATTATAAGCTATATGTGACTTGTTAATTGACTATCGGTCTATATATTCTGTGTTTACTTGATTATTGCATAAATTTCAATCCGTTAATCGGATTTGGGTAAAACGAAGGGTAGATAGAAGTATGTGTTGAATAGAATTCCATGAGTAAATTATTGATAGGTGCTTATGATATGTGAGCAGAAGAGGCATGACGTAGGAAAGGGAAACGGATAGTTGAGGAGTAAGACGCTTGTGATTGGAAGCGAGTGCAGTGTAGTAAGCTAATATCAGGCAAGTATTCCGAACTTTCTCGAAATATTGTAATACGTGATAGTCTTGTTGATATTGCAAGTGCTTTGAAGCACTGAAACCTAAACTCTGATTCCAGTTATTGTTCTTGAGCCATGAACCTTATTCTTTCTAGACTATTGATTGTTGTATACCCAAACACGAACCTCAAGTATACGATACTACTCCACGAATACATGCAAACAAAATCCCAAACACTGAACTGAATTACTTGTACATTCAATCATTGTATCCTATGCATTGAAAGCCCAAATCTTTAAAACCCTGAAATGTTGATTCCTTTGTTATCCAATTCTTTCATTACCCAGCATCCAAGCTTTTAAATTGCCTTATTGATCCTTACAAGGATTGAAACCCTTTCATTGTTAAACATTTATTGTTGTTAATGATTTCGATTATTGTTTATTATTGCATATTCTGTTATTATGTTAGAATTGGATTGTTTTTATAAAATTGTGGACCAGATTCGTGGTCAGACCATATAATGGTCAAGTTAGGCCAATGTGTGCCTTGGATCCAGTAGTTAGAGCAATACTGCGTGACTGATCAGCAGCCTAACCTTGGTTTTTAAATTAAAAGTATAATATCCAATTCTAAATCATAATCCAATGTTCACTTGATATCATAATCATATTCACCTAATGATCATTATTCTCAGTTTTGTCATTGTGACTTGCTGAGCTAGTTAGCTCATTTGTGCGATGTTGTTTATATTCTTTCCAGTTAAAAAGGAACCAGTTGGTAGCGAGGATCCCCAGTCCAGTGCGAGAGCTAGGGGTTCAGGTTGAGAAAGCTGAGCTAGTAGGCTTCTTTTGGGATAATTTAAGTTTGTAAAAGTTTGTAATAATGTTTAATATTCAGTTTGAGTTTGAAATAGTTGGGATTTGAACGGTTTGTAATATATTAGTGTGTTTAGCTTGTGTGCATACTTTAACCTGTTGCGGTCCGTGGTGGATGGTAAGTAGGGTCACTGCATATATTATTATTATCTTTATTATTGTTATAAGTAGGTTATAATTAAGGTGTGTGTGTGGACCCCAAACTTCTGACCCGGGTTTGGAGGGCGCCACAACTGTTATTAGCAAATCTTGCGATATATTGGAGCATGTTGATATGGTTATATATGCATGTTGTGAAATCTTGATATTCAATTATCAATTCAAATGTTTATAAACTGCATAATACCTATGCTAAAGATAAGCAGTAGTTGCGTATACTTTTAGTATAGGGGACCCAAAGGTGAATATTTTTCTAAACCAGGAATCGATATTCCCGAGTATAATATATGTATATTTATATATATATATATAGTTTTCTATAACTATTAATCGAATATGGTATATTCGATGGTTTTGAATAATAATCAAACTTATTTTTGATTATTCAAATAAGGATCGTACTTTCGTATAAGTATATCGTTTATTATTTATTATTCGTTTCAAGTATGAGTTTTAAAACTTCCACTTCAATTATTTTTATAAATATTATCCTTTATGGGAATATTATTTAAATAATAATATTCAGATATTTTCTAATATATCGGGACTGAATTATTTTATTAGATCATCATTACTCTAAACATTCTTTAAAATGTTTTCGAGTCTTCAAAATGATTTTAAAAGTTAGAGCGGCTCCCAAAACTCGTTTTCAAATTTAAGATCTCCCTTTTGAAGGGGACTTGAATACTCACTCAAAAATCTAAGGGATCCGGCTCTATGGTGTATTTTATATTCGCAACGTGGTTGCTGTTTTGAGAAAACAATTTGATTACTTGCCCAATGTTCAGGAAGTAAGTCCATCTAATTGAGTCGGCATAAGCGACAGGCCGTGGGTGACAGTCCATCCACGTATTAGTGGCTGGGTAACGGTCTAGCGCGAGGTCCTAATGCGGCCAGGGTGATGACCGACGAGGAATTCATCCATCTATAGTAGAAAAGGATACTTAATAGGTATCTTTGCCTGATCAACAAGATATCGGGTTTATGCCAAAGTTTTTCTTCTTTCCAAATTCATTGGGTATTACAACTCTGTTTATACTGTTCATAACAGAGGTTTTTAAGGAAAGTATGAGATATATGTATAGGTGTATATATATATCGGGACTTAATGAAGTATCTTGTAACTTCATTTATTTCAAATGATATTTCAAAGATTGAATCTATTCAAATCTTAACTTGTAGTCTCATCTATCAGATGAACTTTTGAAACTGATTATACCTTGAATGGTGGTAGTTCAAGTAGTATTCGTAAAAGATATAAGTATATTGGAGTATCTTGTAACTTCATCTTTTTAACTTATATCTAGTTAATGGTTATCTTATGCACGACTAAGATTTTCAGAAAAATGTTGAGACAAGGTTAGATATATGAGATCACCTTGCAACGATATTTTATACAGTTATAAACTGGAACTCTGTGTATATTATACATGTCAGAGGATTTCAAAGATTTTGAGAAATATATATGTATATATATACTGTATATTTTGCGACTTCATCACATTAAGATATCAAACTTGGTTTATTTTTTTTTGACCAAGACTTTCATGAGTACTATAGGAATGCTTATATATTGTTAATTATTATACATGTTATTTTGGTGGGCTTGTTGCTCACCCTTGCTTTATTCTTTCATCACACAACAACAGCTAAACAAGATGAATAGGACCAAGCTCCTAATTCGCGAGCGGATAGGAAATGTTCCGCAGTTTCCTGTAGGCGTTGATGCCGCTGTAGCTGAGGTAGGAACTACCAATAGGCTAGGTTTTCAACTGTTGATGTACCAGACTTATGTATATTTATGAACTGTAATAATGGCAAAGAAAATGTAAATTTATTCAGAAACCCTTTTAAGGTGTAATGGTTTATAATTATGGAATAAAATGACTTGTGTTATTTTTGGTATTCATCTCTGAGACTATAACTTGTGGTGTGTGTGTGTATATTGTGGGGTCAGAGTACGCAATAGTTGGTTGTTTATTAAGATTGAGTGTTATTATGGGAAATGGAACTCGTGACAACCCGGATCCCCGACCCCGGATTTAGGGGTGTTACAATTTGTGAGATATGATTTTGTATATATCCTAGTACTACTAAATCCATGAATATCTTGGCTAGCCATTCTAGGTTGCAAGCTCTTCTTCTTAGTTTAGATTCTAGGTTTATTATTAACTAGCTTTTAGGTTATCATTCTATCTAGTGTAGGTTACTATTTGGTTACTTAACCATGGTTAGTTTCTTACTCTAGTTAGCTAGTATAGTTAGCTTGGTTTGATACATTTATTTATTCGTTTATGCGTTCGCTCAGTTGCTTATTCATTTTCGTAATAAATTCTTGTAAACGGTTCGCGGTGTAAATCCTTTTTTATATGTTCTTTATGTTTTGAAGTATCGTACTTGGATTTGAATTGGTAGGATTTTAAATTTATAATTATATTGTGATTCCCGTAATCCTTGATGGTTCATAGATATAGTCATTTTTCAAAGTTCGTTTTCTTCGAAAACTAATAGCGTTTACATACACTCATTTGATACGTGTAATCATGTTTTCGACTCTGAAACTCACTTTCTAGTGTACAACATAGTGTGGGATAAAAAGTTTTTCCCGTTTGTTAGGGTTACTATTCATTAAGCGTTTTACAAAGTCTCAAAAATTCAAGTTATTATAGTCTTCCCCTCTAAAAATGATTTCGTCCCGGAATCAATTAGAAAATAGGTGGGGATATCTATTCTTCATTGCGTCCTCTAGTTCCCAAGTTGACTCTTCAACATTCTGATTTCTCCACAAGATTCTAACCAGCTTCAAAGTCTTGTTCCTCAGCACTTGTTCTTTATGGTCCATTACTCTTACTGGTTGCTAACGTAGGTCAAGTCTGGTTGTAAGTCTACCTGCTCATACTTTATCACATATCACGTATCGGCATGGTATTTCCTTAGCATTGACACATGGAACACGTTGTGCACTTGTTGCAGATTAGGAGGCAAGGAGAGCTTGTAAGCTAGAGGTCCTATTCTCCTTAAGATCTCAAAGGGTCCTATGAATCTGGGGCTTAGTTTCCCTTTCTTTCCAAATCTCATCACTCCTTTCCATGGAGATACCTTCAACAGTACTGAATCTCCTACTTCATACTCTATATCTTTCCTGGTCTGGTCGGCTTACTTCTTCTGTCTTTCTTGAGCTACTACCAGCCATTTTTCCAATGAGTCCTACCATCTCTCTGGTTTGCTGGACTAACTCAGGTCCTATTATTTTATGTTCTCCGACCTCATCCCAACATAAGGGAGAGTGACATCTTCTTTCATAAAGAGTTTCATACGGAGGCATTCCTATGCTAGCGTGATAGCTATTGTTGTAGGAAAATTCGATCAGGGGTAAGTGGTCATTCCAATTCCCTTCAAAGTCGATGGCACACACTCGCACCATATCTTTTAGGTTCTGAATAGTCCTTTCTCTTTGCCCGTCTGTTTGGGGGTGGTAAGAGGTACTCATATTCAGTCTGGTGCCTACACACTGTTGGAAGCTTCTCCAAAATCAGGAGTTAAACCTTGGGTCTCTATCTGACACTATGGCAATAGGAACACCGTGTCTCACTACGATTTCTTTCAAGTAAATATCCACTAGCTTGTCTATGGTGTACCTTTCGTTGATTGGCAGGATATCGCGGACTTGCTTAGTCTATCTATGATAACCCATATTGCATCGTGATTGGTTTTAGTCCTTGGTAGGCCTGTCACAAAATCCATAGCTATATGCTCCCATTTCTATTCCAGAATTTCCAGGGACCGTAATAGTCCACTCGGTCGGTGATGTTCAGCCTTCACTCTCTGGCATGTCAAGCATTTGCTGACCCACTCTGCTACTTATCTTTTCATGTTAGACCACCAATAATATTCCTTAAGGTCACGGTACATTTTCATACTTCTTGGGTGGATTGAAAACCTGGAGATGTGCCCTTCCTGCAACAGCTTATCTTTTAGTTCTTGCACATTCAGAATCCAAATCCGGGAAGCATACCTCATGATCCCTTTCTCATCTTTCTCGCGTCTGACTTCTTCACCGGTCAATGTTTCTCTTTCTCCATTCATCTTCTTTTCCTGACATACTCATATCTTTTCATCAAGTTCCGGTACTAACTTGATCTTGAATAGTCCTTCTGATAATTTACTGGTTATTCTCACGTCGATCTCCATCTTCTTAAATTTCTTAACTAACTCCTCAGATGTCATTATCATTTTGAGTCTTTCATTTTTACTGAGGGCATCAGCCACAACATTGGCTTTACCCGGGTGATACAAAATTTTACAATCGTAGTCCTTAATCAACTATAACCATCTCCTATGTCTAATGTTCAATTCTTTCTGAGTAAAAATATACTTCAGGCTCTTATGGTCTGTGTAAATCTCGTATTTTTCACCGTACAAGTAGTGCCTCCAAATTTTCAGGGCAAATACTATGGCTGCCAATTCTAGATCGTGGGTTGGGTACCTGAGCTCATATTATTTCAACTGTCGAGAGACATATGCAATAATCTTTTCGTGCTGCATAAGCACACACCCTAGTCCCTTGTGCGAGGCATCACTGTATATCACAAACTCTCCCTTTCCATCGAGAAGAGCGAGCACTGGTGCCGACACCAGTATCCTTTTCAGTTCCTGAAAGCTTTCCTTATATTTCTCAGTCCGGGTAAGCCTAGTCAATGGGCCAGCTATCTTGGCAAAGTCTTGCACGAATCTCCGGTAATATCCTGCTAAACCCATAAAACTTCTAACCTCAGTTGGGGTAGTCGGTCTTTCCCAATTGGATATTGCCTCTATCTTGGCGGGGTCGACTAAAACTCCTTTGTTACTCACTACATGCCCTAAGAACTGAACTTTCTTTAACCAAAACTCGCACTTCGAGAACTTGGCAAATAATTTCTTATTCCTCAAGATTTCTAAGACTATCCTGAAATGTTCTGCATGTTCTTGCTTTGTCCTTGAGTAGGTTAGAATATCATCTATGAAAACTATCACACATATATCTAGGTATTTCTTGAACACTCTGTTCATCAAATCCATAATGGTTGCGGGTGCATTGGTTAGCCCAAACGACATGACTAAGAACTCATAATGTCCATACCTAGTACGGAAGGCAGTCTTTGGTATATCCTCAGGTTTGATTTTCAACTGGTGATATCCTGTCCTCAACTCTATTTTGGAAAAGTGGACAACACACTTGAGCTGGTCGAATAGGCCGTCTATCCTAGGGAGAGGGTACCTATTCTTGATAGTCAGCTAATTAACTCTCGGTAGTCTATGCATAATCTCATACTACAATCCTTTTTCTCTACGAATAGTACTGGTGCTCCCCACAGTGACCCACTGGGTCTTATCATCCGGTTATCTAATAATTCTTGCAGTTGAGAAGCTAGTTCCTTCATCTCAAGTGGGGCCAATCTATATGGGGCCTTGGACACTGGTGTCGTCCCTGGTGCTAATTCTATAGTGAATTCTATTTCTCTGTCGGGTGGAAATCCTGGTAAGTTCTTCAGAAACACATCCTCGAATTCATTTACTACGGGTATGTCCTGTATGTTGGGAACTTCCTTCATAGATCCATCACATAAGACAAGTAGGTCTCCTTACCTTTCTTTAAAAATCTCTTAGCCTGAATCATAGTCAGAAATTTCTGGGTCTTTCGTTTACCTTTGAACACTATTTCATTTCCATTTTGCACTCTTATCTTTACTTTCTTCTGCTCACAATCTATCTGTGCTCCATTACTGGATAACCAGTCCATTCCTAGGATCATATCAAATTCTCCTAACGCAAATGGGATTAAGTCAGCCTCAAAGACTTTCCCTTCTAGTTTCAACTTGCATTTAGGGTGTACTTGATTTACATGAATTATTTCTCAATTCGCTAATTCTACTTGTAATACTTCACGTAAGGGTATGGCGTTAAGATTTAACTCCTTAGCAAAATTTTGAGATATAAAAGATTTGGTCGCTCTGGAATCAAATAAAACATTTTCACGTTCGAAATTTAACAAAAAGGTACCTGTTATCACATCAGTGTTCCGGACAGCGTCCTGAACGGTCATGTTCAAAGTCCTAGCAGCTGGGGCCCGATTGGATGCAGCTTTGCTCATCCCCGAGGCTGGTGGCCTTAGTGCCAGGAAATCCTTCTTCATGTGCCCTACTTTCCCACACTGGTAACACACTACTTTGGGTTGGGTACAGTTGTTGGCGATGTGTCTGGTTTGGTCACACTTGTAGCATTTCAGAGGGGCTCTTGCCAAGTTACACACTCCAAAGTGTCTCTTTCCGCATGTTTGACACTGGTTGGCCTTGAAATATTACCCTAGATGGTCCACCGCCCTGGCCAACGCTCTCACTTGGGGCCTTTCTAAATTCGGGGCCTCTCGCAGGTTGGGACACCACTCCCCTGACAAACCTAGTTGGAAGAGTCATGTTCCTGGTTCCTCCTCCTCCTTGACTTCCTATCTTCCTTTTCCTATTTTCCTTCTCCTTCAAACTTTGTTCACTACCTGCTTCAACAATCGAGGCTTTCTGCCCCAAGGTGGCATAATCTGTCAGTTCTAGTACTGCTACTTGAATCTGGATCCACTATTTCAGAACAAGCTGAAACCTTCGCGCTTTCTTCTCTTCAGTATTTATAAACTCAAGTACAAATCGTAACAACTCAGTAAACTTGGCCTCGTACTCTGCCACAGTCATCTTATCCTGTTTCAGCTCTAGAAACTTAATCTCCAATTGAGTCTCCATGAACCTAGGGAAATACTTGTCTAAGAACAATCGAGTAAATCTATCTCATGGAATCACAACATTAGTCTCGAGGTTTAGTTTGGACTCCCACCAGTAGTTAGCTTCCCCCTTCAGTACGTAAGAGGCGGAAATGGTCTTGTGTCGCTCTTCAACACGTAGTATTTCGAAGGACTTTTCTATTTCCTTGCACCAGGCCTATGCCTCAACGGGGTCAGCAGATCCTAGAAACTCTGGGGGTTTGAGAGATTTGAATGCCCTGAAGGCAGTGGCAGCAATCTGTTGGACAATATACGGCTGTGGTGGAATGGGCTATTGGTTCATATTGGCCCTTAAAAGTTCCATAAATTCATTCATGGGGTTCCCTCCCTGATGGGTATCCTCAACTTCTTCTTCTACATATTCCTCTTCATCATACTCATTATAGTCTAGGTCTTCTTCATTTTCCTCAATCACTACGTGGTCAGGTCCATTTCTTTGTTGGTTGACAGATTCTGTGGGTCGGGCCCTGGTTCCTCTTCTACGGGGTGGCATTATTCTGATAATGAAAATACGTCAATAAAGTTGCAAAATTTTATATTTGGATTAATTTATTCGTAGGTAAGCATGTCATTAATTATCTAGCATGCTTTTATCAAGTGCAATGATATGGTAATCAATTTCTTAATAACTGCTAGATATATATCATAGGGTCTTCCAGTTTTAATAAATTATATTTTGGGGACAAAACAACCATCCGAGTTCATACATGGTCCTGAATATAATATATCAACTACATGATCCTGAATACAGTAATACAAATACATATACCGGGAACCCTGAAGGACTAGGAATGCTATCTACAACTAGCTATCCTAAAAAAATTTGTGACAAGTCACCCAGCCCTTTACAAGGTCCATAAGTAGTCACTAGCCTCTCAGTCACTGTCACTGCGCGTGAGGTCTCGAACCCTCCTTATCGCTCCTGCTGATAGGAATGAATAAATCCTGATTGCATAATTAGTTATTACAGTTTAGGCTCCAAGACCCAATAAGAAGATGTATGACATTCAGACCAGAAAGGTTAACATGTTGATCAGGCCTGATGGACCGGATCAGGCCTGATGAGACAAAAAAGGCCCAAAAACCCTGATTATTTATTAAATTCGTAACAAATAAATAAGGGAGAAAAATAACTATTAAGATAAGTCCTAGTGGGGATATAAATCCTTGTAGATTGGCCTCAAGGGGACTTAAAAGGATAAGGAATCAGTTTCCTACTATCTAGGACTCCAAAGTCCATTCTAATTATGAGACTTGCCCACCAAGTCTCCTATACCAAGTCCAATTCAAGGACTTTCAACATCTATATAAGGGGTCTCACCCACAAATCAGAACTACATTTTTTGGCTTGATTCTCTAATTCACAGAGATACGTAGGCATCTCGTAAGGGCAGAGTTAAGCTACGAAACACGAGAGCGGCCATTAAAGGCCTTGAGCTCACGTACCTTAGTAATAAATACAGCAATTATATATATTAGTTTTTTATCCATAACATTTGGCGCCGTCTGTGGGAAAGCACAACAACAACCATGGCGAGAACACGGAGAACAATTAGAGCTCTGGAGGAAGGAACACCATCAGGGACAACTCAGGTGATTTCGTCAACCGTGGAGATTCCTCCCCATTCAACTTATGCATCTACTCAAGGGGAAGCCCAGATAGGGGCAACTCAACCTCAGCCATAAGGGACAACTCCCCCGACTATTCAAGGTATGAATCCTGAAGTTCAACAAGTACATGTACCTGTGAATTCTCGACCCGTCGGGTATGAATATTCAACTATTGTTACTACTAACCCCCCTTATGGGATGCCCCTTTACCCCGAGGTTGGAGGAAGTGGATATGCTGGGCGGAGTGAAGCACGAGGGCAATCGCCCCCTATATACGAGGTTTGGCTCCTATCCCCGAGGATCGAGAATTTTCTGGTCCTTACACTGAGAGAGACTCCGAATCTTCGGATGATGAAGTGGCCCCAAAAAGGAGACATCCTGGCAAAGAGCCGATGGCCGATGGAAGGCAACGCCCTCGAAGCACCCAATGGGCGAATCCCCAGGAAGTGCAGGAAAGGATCAGGGCTCATGAGGCTGAGATCCAAAGGCTGAGGCGTGACTTGGAAGCTCACCAGGCCACCAGCCCCAGATACCTCCTAGGGGAGGAATCCTCCTCATGTCATAGACCTGGATGGTCTGGTACGAAGAAGGGTTGTCGCCCCAAGAACTGATCCAAGCAATCTCCTTCCCCTTGGAGATCCTGATGATCCAACTCCACCTTTCACAGAAGAGATAATGAATGCCCATATCTCAAGAAAATTTAAGATGCCCACTATCAAAGCCTATGATGGCACGGGAGACCCCGCTAATCATGTTAGGACATTCTCTAATGCACTGCTGCTGCAACCCGTGAATGATGCTATAAAGTGTCGGGCCTTCCCTCAAACCCTGTCCGGTATGGCTCAAAGATGGTACAGTCGCTTGCCCCCAAACTCTATTGGATCGTTCAGAGAGTTAAGTCAGGCTTTTATTAAGCAGTTCATCAGTGGGAGAGTCCATGAGAAAAGTTCAGCATCTCTTATGAGTATTGTGCAGGGAGCTAAGGAATCCATGAGAGATTACCTGAATCGTTTCACAAAGGAGGCTTTAAAAGTCCCGGACCTTGATGATAAGGTGGCCATGATAGCACTGCAACAAGGAACTAGGGATGAGTTTTTCAAGATGTCCTTGGCCAAACGTCCCCCTAAAAGCATGTTGCAGCTCCAAGAGAGGGCAGGGAAGTATATCAAGGTTGAAGAAAGTATGAGGAAGACCGTACTAAGTAATGAGCCCACTGGAAATAAGAAGAGGAAAATTGATTTAGAATATATTGCAAAGGACAAGTATCCTAGAACCGAACAAAATTCTGATTCAACCCCCAAGAAGGGAGGACCTGGGAAAAAGTTCACTGAATATGCTAAGCTGAATGCTCCTAGAAGCCAGATTTTGATGGAGATTGAGAAGGATAGAGATATTCGCTGGCCTAAGCCCTTGAAAGCTGATCCCGCCAAACTAGATAAGAGCAAGTATTGCAGATTTCACAAAGATGTTGGCCATGACACCGATGAGTGTAGGCAATTGAAAGAAGAAATTGAGTTTTTGATTCGAAAAGGAAGATTGAACAAATATACTGGAGAAGGAGGGGATAAGAATAATAATGGAAGGAAGAACTTTGAAGATCGTAGGAGGGACCAAGACGATCAGGGGCGGAATCCCCAACCTAGAGGGCCGGTTATAAATGCAATTTTTGGAGGGCAGCGACCTCGAGGGCCTGTGATAAACACGATCTTTGGAGGTCCAACTGCTGTTGGATTGTCCAAAAATTCCAGAAAGGCATATACAAGAGAGGTTATGCATATTGTAGGAGAAGCCCCGAAGAGGGCCGGACAGAAGTAACATTGGCTTTTGATGATTCTGACCTAGAGGGTGTAAAGTTTCCTCATGACGACCCCCTGGTCATAACACCGATAATAGGAAATAGCCCGGTTAAAAGGGTCCTTGTGGATAATGGTGCTTTTGTGGATATCTTGCTCCACGATACCTTTCTAAGGATGGGGTATAACGACTCCCAGTTGACGCCAACCGATATGCCGATATATGGATTTGCTGGAGTAGAATGTCCTGTAGAAGGGATAATCAAGTTGCCAACCACCATAGGTACGGAACCAAGGCAAGCAACACAGATGTTGGACTTTGTGGTAGTAAAGGCTAGTTCGACCTACAATGCTATCATGGGAAGAACAGGGATACATGCCTTTAAGGCAGTCCCTTCTTCTTATCATTCAGTTATGAAATTTTCAACTCGAGATGGGATTGGAGAAGAAAGAAGAGATCAAAAAATGGCAAGAAGCTGTTATGTGGCCTCTTTGAGGGCAGATGGAGTCGGGGGGCAGGTTCTTCCTATTAAAGATATGGATGTCCGAGAAAATGATGAGAAGAGAGGAAAGCCAGCAGAAGACTTGGTTTCGGTTCCTTTAGACCCCGAGAATCCTGAGAGGATGACTTTCATTGGAGCCACACTAGAGGAGCCCATTAGAGGGAAGTTGGTGAAATTTTTGCAAGAAAATAGTGATGTATTTGCATGGTCAGCAACTGATATGCCAGGCATAGACCCGGAGTTGATTACTCACAAGCTAAATGTGGATCCAAGCCGGAAGACAGTGAAACAAAAGAAAAGAATTTTTGCCCCGGAAAGACAAGAGGCTATAAAACAGGAAGTAGAGAAGCTCTTAGAGGCTGGTTTCATTGAGGAGATTCAATTTCCGGAGTGGTTAGCAAACCCTGTAATGGTGAAGAAGGCTAATAGAAAGTGGAGGATGTGTATAGAATTCACTGATCTGAATGATGCATGCCCTAAAGACTGTATTCCATTGCCAAGGATTGATACTTTGATTGATGCCACTGCTGGGCATGAGATGCTGAGTTTCATGGATGGATTTAGTGGATATAATCAGATTAAGATGCACAAGGATGACATTCCAAAGGTATCATTTATCACAAACTTTGGTGTTTATTGTTATCTTGTTATGGCGTTTGGTCTTAAGAATGCGGGAGCCACCTATCAAAGGTTGGTAAATAAAATTTTTAAGGATCTTATTGGTAAGACTATGGAAGTCTATGTTGATGACATGTTAGTCAAGAGTCTAGTAAAGACTGATCATATAACCCATTTGAGGGAAGCTTTTGAGATCCTGAGGTACCACAAGATGATGTTGAATCCTACGAAGTGCGCTTTCGGAGTGGGATCTGGAAAATTTTGGCATTGATGGTCTCAAAGAGAGGAATTGAGGCTAACCCCGATAAAATAAAGGCAATCCTGGACATGGAACCACCAAAAACTGTCAAGGATGTTCAGAAGCTCACAGGAAGGGTCGATGCGCTAGGACGATTCATCTCCAAGTCAGGAGACAAGTGCTTGTCATTCTTCAAGTCACTAAAGAATATCAAAGACTTTGTATGGAATGAGGAAAGCCAGAAGGCATTCGAAGAGTTAAAGAAATATATGGCTCAGGCCCCGTTGTTGGCCAAACCATCTTTGAATGAAGTTTTATTCTTGTACTTGGCTGTTTCAGAGAGCGCCTTGAGCGCGGTGTTGGTTAAGGAGGAGCTAAAAGTCCAGAAACCCGTATATTATGTCAGCAAAATTCTGCATGGTGCTGAATTGAATTATTCAACTATTGAGAAATTTGCTCTAGCCTTGGTAATGGCTTCAAGAAAACTGCGTCCTTACTTTCAGGCTCATCAGATTGAGGTGCTAACGAATCAGCCACTGAGAAATATCATTCACAGTCCAAGGCAAGTGGGAGATTGATTAAGTGGGCAATAGAGTTGGGAGAGTTCGATCTCAAGTATAAGCCACGTACGGCTATAAAAGTCTAGGCACTAGCTGACTTCGTGGTGGAATGTACCATACCCAACCAAGAAGTCGGGGGGCAGGAAGATACCATACCTCAAGACAAGGGAGTCGATAATGGGGACAGAGGAAGGATGATAAGGAGAAAGAATATTGGGTTCTCTATTTTGATGGAGCATCAAAAATAAATTCCAGTGGAGCAGGGTTGGTTTTGCAAAGCCCTGATGGGTTCTTAATTGAGAATGCTATGAAGCTAGACTTCCCAACCACAAACAATGAGGCAGAGTATGAAGCCCTGATAACTGGCCTTGGTCTAGCTGGGACACTTAGAGTTAGAAACTTAAAGGTCCGTGGAGACTCGAAACTGATCATATCCCAGGTGAAGGGAGAATTTGAGGCAAGGGATGATACGATGGCTAAGTATGTCCGCCTAGTAAGGGCTGTGATGACCCAATTTAATGAATGCCATGTTGAACACATTCCAAGGGAAGAAAATGCTAAGGCAGATGCGCTATCAAAGTTTGCTTCATCTGAGATAGAAGAAAGTTCAGGAAGTGTGTACTTCCGTGTTTTGAAGACACGAAGCATAGATGTTAAGCTTGTGGCTCCCATAGGCCTGGGAACGTCATGGATTGATCCTATCAAGGCTCACATTCAAACCGGTTGGTTACCAAGTGATGCAACTGAAGCACGGAAGTTAACTGTTCGAGCACTAAGGTACTCTTTGATAGATGGGATTCTTTACAAAAGATCTTTCGTGGTTCCCTACTTGAGGTGTCTCAGGCCCGATGAGGCACGCTTGGCTCTTGAAGAAGTGCATGAAGGTATTTGTGGACAACACTTGGGGGGCAGGGCCTTGGCTCATAAGATAACTCATTTAGGCTTTTATTGGCCAGAAATGATGGCTGATGCCAAAGAATACATGAAGAAATGTGACCACTGTCAGAAGCATGCACCTGTTGTTAGACAAACCCCCGAGATGCTGACCTCTATCAACTCGCCCATTCCTTTTACTATGTGGGGAATGGATATATTGGGGCCTTTTCCCATGGCCACAGCACAAAGGAAGTTTCTGATTGTAGCCATTGATTATTTCACCAAGTGGATCGAAGCCAAACCCTTGGCCAAGATCACAACTAAGCAGGTTGCACAATTCCTGTTGGAAAACATTATGTGCCGATATGGAATTCCCCGTATCCTCGTCACTGACAATGGAACACAATTCAACAATGAGGAATTCAAGAAGTATTGTGAAGAAAATGAAATTGAGTTACGGTTCACCTCTGTGGCTCACCCACAAGCCAATGGGCAAGCGGAAGTAGCAAATCAAATAATCCTGGATGGACTAAAAAAGAGGATCGAGAAGTCAAGAAATAATTGGGTGGATGAGATACTTCCCATATTATGGGCCTATAGGACCACCTATAGAGTCACGACAAGAGCGACGCCCTTCATGTTGGCATATGGGGCAGAAGCAGTAGTTCCAGTGGAGATATCACATTCCTCTCCAAGGATTCGGGCTTTCAATGCAGAAGAAAATGAGGAAGGGCAGAGGTTAGCCCTGGATCTAATTGATGAAGTGCGAGATGAGGCACATGCAAAGATAGTGGAGTACCAGAAAAAAGCTTCCTTTTATTACAACCTAAGGGTTAAAGAGAGATTCTTCAAGCAAGGAGATTTGGTATTAAGGAAAGTGGAAGCTTCTGGTGTAGGATATAAAGGAAAACTTGCCCCAAATTGGGAAGGGCCGTACAGAGTCAAGAGCGTTCAGGGTAGAGGAACCTACAAACTGGAGACTATGGATGGTTTTGAAGTCCCGAGAACCTGGCACGCACAAAACCTGAAGGTTTACTATGTGTAAGATAGTCGAAGTACTCTCACTTGTCATTGTGACAAGTAGGTTTAAAAGCACCTTGAAGCTTTGCTTGCGTAGGATTTTATATTCCAGTAGAATTTACATTGTCTAGTTATTATTGATTAGGGTCGAACCCATGTTATGTAAGGTTTTGGAAAAACAGACTTCATATTAAAGAGTTTGAAATTATTTCAATCTAAGGATGTTTAAAGTTCAAATGCATATTAAGATTGTAAAGATAAAATAGAAAGAGGCAAGTAAGGAAAGCAACATATGTAATAACCCCGAAGGGTAACAAGTTCTGACATAAATAAAGTTCACATATTGTCTAGGAAGAAGATATACATAAAAAAAACTTAGGACTCGGAAGGCTCGGATTCTTCGAAACCACTATCCGAAGTCTCCTCGGACATCTCAGTCGTCCCCTCAGAAGTCCCCGTAGAGGTTCCATCAGAACCACCTTCGGATGCTTTGGATGATGCGGGAGACACTGGATTCTGAGGCGCAGCCCTTGGAGGCTCCTCCACCCTGACCTTCTTCACAGCAGGCGCAGAATCTTCTTCAGAAGAAGTCTCCTCCTCCCAAGAGCTGGACTCGAGTTCTTTCCTCTTGTGGCTTGGGCTCCCTGAAGGGCCGTCTTTGATCAGATCAGCAAGCTTGTCAGTAACACCCCCGAACTCTGGAACTCGCACAGGGCAAGGAAAGGCGGACTGCTCAAGGACTTCTGGAAATTCATCTTGAACGGCCTCCACAGTAGCATCCCAGCCTTCTTTATAGCTAACTGGGTGTAGGAGGGCATCGTGCTCCACCATCAAGTCCTTGAACTCCTGGGTGTCCATCCAGCCATGAAAGGCTTTATCCTTCTGAGCCTTCAGAATAACATTTTCAGCCTGGGCCGTTTCCAGGTCAGAAGTGGAAGAGGCCAGTTGAGCTTCGAGGGCCTCTATCTCTGGTTGGCCTCCTCCAACTTCTTATTAGCATCCTCCAGGCCAACCTTCCAAGCCTTAGCTTGGTGAATCGCCACTTGGAAATGGGCGTTAGCCTGCAAGAGAAGTAGCCAAAGTATGAGAAAAGAAACGTAAAAAGGCAAGTATGAAGGGCATAGGAAAAGGACGTACCGTCGCTAAAGCCTGGGCTCTGAAAAGCTCATTCCCCTCTAAGTCCTGTTGAAGGACAAAGTCTTGATAGTCCACCGGGGAGATGGAATGCTTAGACCATTCCTTGGACAGCGCCGTGCTGCCAACGATTGAATCCTTGCCCCGGATCCCCCAAGCAGGTTGAAAATAGGCCCCTGGCCTCTGCTTGGTGCGCAAAACTTGGCTAGGGCCTTCCTCGCCTGGTTCCATTGCTTGAAGGAGGAACTCAGGGAAGCGGTCACCAAGGCGTGGGTCTTTAAATACCTTTCCAGCCCGCTTCATCCTGGTTGTCTCCAGGTCTTTAGGCTTGGTAGCCTCCTCAATCTTCTCAGCCACTACGACCAGCGAGATAAGTTGAAGAATCAGCGGAATAAAAAATAAAGGAGATAAAAAAGAGGTAAGGAAGGAAACTTACTTTTCTTAGGGACGGGCGAGAGGCCGCGTTCTACCAGGACGGTCTCCCGGATAAGGTCCCAAGAATGGGAAGTCCCATTATCTTGCATAAGGAGGTTGAAAGATCTAGCCTCCTCCTCAGACAGAGTTATATCATTTGGGCTCCCATCGACGGCAAGCCCAAAGGACGATTGAAATAGGGTGCCCCAATCTCCACCCTCCCAAACGACAAACAAAAAATCTTTCTTCCACCCCAAGTTGTTGTCCGGGATGGACTTCCCGTTCACAATATGGGGAATAGTGGGGCGCTGGTTTAGAGAAACCCAACCCGGACTTTTATCAGGGCTGTTTTTGAACTGGAAAATTTTCTTGAAAACGGCAACGGAAGTAGGGACATTGTGCTTGGCACATTGTGACAGATAGCACAGGATGAGCCTCCAAGAATTAGAGGGGAGTTGGCAAGGGCTGATGCCCACATCAGCCAGTAATAGAGGAATGAACGGATGAAAAGGGAGTCTGATACCTGTCCTTAGAGTATCCCTATATACGCATAAGGTGTCCTTCTTCCACTGACAGGCCCTATCGGCCGGACCTGCAAGAACCAGCTTAAAAGGTTCCTTGATTTTGAAGCAACTGCTCAACTTTTCCAGCTCCTTGGGATCCCGCAAAGCACTATGGTCGTGCGCGTCCAGATGCGCATCAGACGGGTACTCATCCCCTCGAGTGTTGATCATGTGGATTAAAGAAGTATACCTTGATCGAATAAGGAATTCGTTGGACTTTCTAGCCACGTTCATTTTGGCCAAGCGAGTCATTTTCTTGTCAGCCATCTGAAAAGGGCGGGGCACATAGACATGTTATCCTAAAAAAAAAGGCACTTAATGGAAAAGAAAACACAAGAAGTAAAGGGAGGGATTTTACCTGAAGAAGCGCTCCTAAAAAAGGCTTTGAGCTCCGACTTGCTGTTATTACTCTGAAAAACTTAGCAGGAGGAGAAAGAGGAAAAACTTAGAAATGAGAAAGTGAGGAGAAGTAGCCTCTCCTTACTCCTTTATATAAGAGGAAAAGGGAAGTTGAAGGGATGAAAGCCCATTAAGAAAAGAGGCCTAAAGAAAAATGCCCAGAAAAATGGAATATTCCAGAATAATTCCAAGGAATTCTAGAGAATTCCAAATCAATAAAGAGGCTCAATAAGATTTAAGGCCCAATAAAGAGGCCCGATAAGATTTAAGGCCCAATAAAGAGGCCCAATAAGATTAAAGGCCCAATAAAGGGGCCCGCTAAAATAAGGCCCAATAAAGAAGGCTAGGCCCAAATCCAATTAGGATTTGGAAAATATAATAACCTAAATTGTAGCCCTAAAAGCTGTAAGGCCCAATGAATTTTGCTAGTGGAAGACCAGAATTCAGGTCGAATTCCAGGTCGTGAATCCTGCCCGAAATCTTTCGAGCAGGCACCCGAAAATAACGGGAAAAAAGACCAGGATTCAGGTCGAATTCCAGGTCGTGAATCCTGCCCAAAATCTTTCAAGCAGGCACCCGAAAATAACGGGTAAAAAAGACCAGGATTCAGGTCGAATTCTAGGTCGTGGATCCTGCCCGAATTTTTTCGACTAGACACACGAAAACAACGGAAATAACAGGACTGGATTGAGGTCAAAGCTTCGACCAGGAATGAGGTCGAAATGAACCAAGTATTTTTCAAGAATGGGGTTTAAAACCTAGACTAAAACCCAGGTCGAAAATCGACTAGGATCCTGGTCGAAAACCAGGTCGTGAATCCTAGTCGAAATGCTTCGACCAGGAAGCATGAGACATAGAGAATTTTCGAACAGGATTCAGGTCGAAACATCGACTAGAATCTTGGTCCAAATCCTAGTCGAAAAGTTCAAAACCAGGAATTAAAAAGAGGGGTAAGTTTTCGACCTAGATCCAGGTCGAAAGTTCGACTAGGATCCTGGTCGAATTCCAGGTCGTGGATCCTAGTCGAACTCCTTTGACCAGGATTGCAAGACTGACCCATATTTTCGACTAGGATCCAGTCGAAATTTTGACTAGGATCCTGGTCGAAAAAGGGCTGAAAATCTGAAAAATCCCAGAAAAATAAGGATAAATTCTAGAAATTAAAGGAAAAAATCCAGAAAATTAAGAAAAAATCCCGGAGTCAAGGGAAAAAATTCCTGGAAATTAAGATAATTCCTGAATAAAGGGGATAAAAGTAAATCGTTGTAAACGTGTAGGTCGCTCCACACTTTACACAAAACGATACCCAGTAAGGGAATAAGTGAACTTAACTTTCGCGAAATCTTATACGGTTTCTCAATAGTTGGGGGGTAAATGATAGGGATGAATAAATCCTGATTGCATAATTAGTTATTACAGTTTGGGCTCCAAGGCCCAATAAGAAGATGTATGACATTCAGACCAGAAAGGTTAACATGTTGATCAGGCCTGATGGACCGGATCAGGCCTGATGAGACAAAAAAGGCCCAAAAACCCTGATTATTTATTAAATTCGTAATTAATAAATAATGGAGAAAAACAGCTATTAAGATAAGTCCTAGTGGGGATATAAATCCTTGTAGATTGGTCTCAAGGGGACCTAAAAGGATAAGGAATCAGTTTCCTACTATCTAGGATTCAAAAGTCCATTCTAATTATGAGACTTGCCCACCAAGTCTCCTATACCAAGTCCAATTCAAGGACTTCCAACATCTATATAAGGGGTCTCACCCACAAATCAGAACTACGTTTTTTGGCTTGATTCTCTAATTCACAGAGATACGTAGGCATCTCGTAAGGGCAGAGTTAAGCTACGAAACACGAGAGCCGCCATTAAAGGCCTTGAGCTCACGTACCTTAGTAATAAATACAGCAATTATATATATATATATTAGTTTTTTATCCATAACACCTGCCTACATTAAACTCCGCATCAACTATCGGGATGTATCCTCCCATCGCTTTCATCCTCATCTGTACTCGGGTACGAAGCTCAATCCCATCAATCTCCATGCGAGCAATATCGGGGGAAGCATCTCTAAAGTCTCCTAGGTATCCTACCCTAATGGCTCTCTCGACGGTCAGCGCCTGTCGTAACTCCACAATGCAGGCAGATGTCGCGGTGATCTCAGTGTTAAGCTGAGCAACTATCCAGTTATGCACGGCTACATGTATGGTCGGTGGGGGTGGTAGAGGTGAGTCTGGGTCACTAGAGGATATGTCATGAACCTTGTAGGTCTGTGCATACATCTCGTCATCCTTGTCCTCATCAGTATTAGGCAAAGGGCTCAGCATCCCTGGGTGAGGTGTAGGAGGGTGAACGGTCGGGAGAGGGTACATCTCTATGTCTGTCCAATCTACGCCATCGCCCTAGGGCATTTCAATATCATCAGCTATGGGGGCAGGAAAGTTAGTCTCCTCCTCCGGGAGATCCCTAGTAGGGTCATCATCTGAGTCATCAATAGGTGGGTCCTCTGGCTCGGGTGTAGGGTCACGCTCATGGGCTATAACATCCTCAACAGGTTCAACCTACCTCATAGGCTCCACTGGTACCTTACACAATAGGCAAGGTGTTACTAACTTCGAGTCGGAATTCCTTTGAGGGTAAAACCGTCAAGATAACCCATGTAGCCCGATGGCGAACTCGACTTGATTTCTGATTAATTATTATTATTCTATCATTTACGAGATTTGATAACCTAAGGCTCTGATACCATTTTTGTGGCGCCCCAAAATCCGGGGTCAGAGATCTCGGAGGCCACGCCATCTTGAATCCTGTACAACACTTATCTCGTACCACAATATATAAATACTCACACCTTTATGACCCCACACTTATCAACACACATACACACACTTACAGGTTCTTGTCTTGGAAACGCACCATGCATTACTAGAGTATATCAGTCCATAAAGTGATAATTATTACAATCCCAAAGTGATTAAGTCTTACCGAGGAAGTAACCTTTAAGTAAGTTTAGTCCGTCAGCCAAATATACGTTTCTTATTTATTATCCAACATAACTCATACTTGTAAATAAGCTGGACTAAAAATAACTGAAAACCAATCCAGCTTATTCGATCTACCTGAGGTACAACACCAAACATCCTACGGTACAGCCGGTCATTTCCTACCTGTTCTATGGCCAAGAGTTTCATGATAGGCATATTGATTCACTGTTGTGTTGTGTCAATTTAAGAAAACAAGTGTGAGCTATAATGCCCAGCATAATAATGTACAGTATGAAAATACTGTATGAGAAATTATGTATGATTCCATATACAATAGATATATTTTCTTAAAACAGTTTTCTTTGGTGTCACACACCTTCTTTCGAAAATAATTCTTTTATTAACTTATTATCCTGCAAATACCTCAATGGTAAACCCAGCACCTAGGCTTGGGTTACGGTATTGCATCACAATTCCAATTGGAAGAATATGTCCTTCACCGGAGCCCCCGAGATACGATGATCAGTCATATAATGGTATCATTCTCTACATGTAGATGGACAACTTCCTAACATCCTGGTTGTTACCCAAGCTATATTCGAGCTTTATATGCTTCCCCATTCTACCCGGTATATTTTGCATACTTCGTATATCCTTCAGTACACTTGGTACCTTCTCATACGGAAAATTAAATTGTAGTCTCCCCAGTCCACGAAGTACTAGATCTCTACCCCTCCTATGTCCTCTGTCCTTTTTAGGAATCCTATCATGTACTTGGAATATCGAACTATATCGAAGTTCCCCAAGCATTTTGCTTGTTGATAGGCACCGCTCATCTCATATGTGTATACATATGTACTTTCGAGAATTTTCGGAGGAAGTACTAAGATAATGTGAGTTGACCGTTGTCAATAGATAAATAAATAAGGGGGAAGTTTCCTTTGAAGCTATGTTTAAATATTTAAAAGAAGTCGAGATATATCCTTCAACAATCTGAAAGTATTCGTATGATTTTCTGAAGTCCAGGAGTATTTTAGAATAGGTTTTATGATTTTTAAATCATATTAAATCACTTAATATTAATTAATTATTAAATAATATTTATTAAATAATTAGACCTCGAATAGTTTTGTTTTAAAAGAATATTTGAAATAATATTTCTCAACTAATTTACGTTGAAATAATTAGGGTAACCTTTAATAATATAATTAATCGAGTTTGAAATAAATAATCATTGGAGAATACTTCTCATATATTAAATGAATAATTGAAATAATATTCGTTATTCGAGAAATAAAATACAGTTGAGGGAATACGATCTTTGGAAATCGTTTTAAATAAATTCGAGGTATTTAATATTTCGCAAGTGGACATCGAGTCCCTTGGAATAAAACAAGTACGGACTTTTAATCGTCCAAAACATCTCCGGAATGACTCCCGGGTTTCATTTAAAACTCTAACCAATTCTCGGTCTTACAATTATACATCACGCTCACGGTGGCACTAAAATATTCTACGATATATATACATCGTAACACAATCGCTATTTATGCAAAAACTCAAGTACTCGTATCGTGACAAGCATGGCATTTATGCAAAAGATAGTAAAACAATCTTTTCACAACACAACAGTATATGGAGTTGGGTCTGTAAACTTTCCTAGGTGCTTTGAGGTGGAGGATGCTCTATGGTCCGCTCGGAAATCTATAATCATAAACATATATCATTTTGTTACATTTCGTTCTTATTTATGGCGACTCGTACATACGCGCTACTTATTAATCGTTCACGCAACTCACCTTACTCTTATTATTTCATTAAGTACAAGTATTCGTTATATTTGCTTTCTTTTCGAAATCCTCTATGTTCGTTTATGCCTTTTACATTTCGGTCCTCGGCCCCGTTTGCGATTCTTAAAATTCATGACATTTTTATAAAATTGAAAAATTCATATTTTTACATGAAATTTTTATATTATTTACTAAACTCTATTTCTTATTCTCTGTAAAAAATTTCATGATTTTTGAATATTTTTAAGTCGATCATTTCTATTTCCAAAGTTCGTAATTCGTAGCAGTAATTCGTAGTAGTTTTTGATCCGAAAATTGAAATCAAGTGATTCAAGCGCCTAAGCAATCCTTATAACATTTTCTATCATAATCAAGTGTTACATTTCAAGAAACTACAGTTCACACATTCGGGAACTTTTGCAGAAACTATAAGTGTTACTAAGGGATGCTTTATTGAGAGAACCTGAATCAAGCCATAAAAATCAATAAACCAAGATAAGTTACTATTCATTACAATTCATATCACTTTGCTTGAATTTATTTCACCAATAAAACCTTAATAAATTGAGCTCAAAAATTTATCTTAACTTAGTTTAAGATGT
Organism: Apium graveolens; assembly: GCF_009905375.1. NCBI lineage: Eukaryota > Viridiplantae > Streptophyta > Magnoliopsida > Apiales > Apiaceae > Apium > Apium graveolens. Next base: position 306,091,653 of record NC_133648.1, on the reverse strand, counting down.
ATGAAGCTTGGGATTTAATGGTGCAATTTTTCCATGGCTAGGACTTGGTGTTTTGAAATTGATATCTTGCTTTTTCGTGATGAAGGCCGAATAGAAGAAGAAGGGATAGAAGAGAGAGTTTTGTGGCTTTCTTGAAATTCTTCTCTTGAAAGATTTGTGAGAGATGATTTTGTATATATCCTAGTACTACTAAATCCATGAATATCTTGGCTAGCCATCCTAGGTTGCAAGGTCTTCCACTTGGTTTAGATTCTAGGTTTACTATTAACTAGCTTTTAGGTTATCATTCTATGTATTCTAGGTTACTATTTAGTTATTTGACCATGGTTAGTTTCCTAAACTAGTTAGCTAGTATAGTTTCTCTCTGTCACGTAATTTCGCCCGCCCGTTTCACTTCTGTGCCTCATTCACAAATCCATCTTTGTCTATCTTAGCAGCGGAGCTAGGTGCATTTTGTGGTAATACAAACAAATATGTATGTCCCCTGCTCTCTCCATGTTTTCCTGGATCTGTCCCAAACTTCTCCTTATCCACTCGTCCATCGGATTAACTTCAACTCGTGAATCAGATCAACTGGTGAATGGGCAGGAACTTACATAGCGATATCCCTGTGGGAAGGTTCTATGAGCACTAAGAAAAAGGCATTACGACATCTTAGGCTTGCAGCTTGGTTTGATATGTTTATTCATTCGTCTACGCGTTCGCTCGGTCGCTTATTCATTTTCGTAATAAATTCTCGTAAATGCTTCGCGGTGTAAATCCTTTCTTATACGTTCTTTATATTTTGAAGTATTGTAATTGGATTTGAATTTGTAGGATTTTAAATTTGTATTTATATTGTGATTCCCATAATCCTTGATGGTTCATAGATACGGTCATTTTTCAAAGTTCGTTTTCTTCGAAAACTAATAGCGTTTACATACACTCATTCGGTACGTATATTCATGTTATCGACTCAGAACTTAATTTATCATGCACAACATAGTGTGGGCTAAAACGTTTTCCCCGTTTGCCAGGGTTACTATTCGTGAAGTGTTTTACAAAGTCACAAAAATTCGAGTTATTACAAGAAGTTAGAGTTTGTGGATTATAAAAAGAAGTACTTTGAATTGCTCAAACAAAAGGAAATGGCTTTCTTGACTCAAGATAATGACTGGGCAGCTGATAGGGTAGATGAAGATGAAGAAACAATCTATGTCAATCAAGCAGAAGTCGGTTCTTCAAGTAATGGGGTAATCACTACTAATCTAGCACATCTTACTAAAGATCAGTGTAATGATGCTATAAATGACATGTCAACAGAATTATATCACTTGCGTGTTACACTTAAATCTCTCACTAAAGAAAACACAAAAATTAAGTAAACTAATTTGTTCTTAAGTGAAAGAAATACTGTGTTAGAAACTCAATTTGTCGAGTTTGAGAAACTGAAAATAGAGTGTTGAATTTCTAAGGAAGAACTGACTGAATCTTTAAAGAAAGGAGAGATTTTAAGAAAGCAGCTTGAACGAGAGCAAGAGGTAATCAAGCCCTGAAAATCATCAAGAGATGTTCATACCCAAATTTCTAGAGTTCAAGGCATAGAATCATTCTGTGAAGAAGCCAGGAAAAAGAATAAGGAGATTCTGGATCTTGTTTTGATAGAAGGACTTTCAACGGATGTGGATTCGACGGATAATGAAGATTATCCGTCGAGAGATAAAAAGGAACTACATCCGTCGAGTGAAAGAAAACCTATAGTAAAGCCAAGCTGTCTAAACTCAATGAGAAATATGGATCAATTTCCAAGAACTTTATTATAGGAGAATCAAGTCAAATCAAGGAGAACAAAAGAGTCAATGTGGGTCATCTTTCAATAAAGCAACTAAATGATATACTTGAGAAAATTGAGGTTAAGGCAGAATCTTAAAGGAAAAATAACAGGAATGGGAAAGTAGGAATTAACTGTAACACCCCCAAATCCGGGGTCGGGGATCCGGGTTGTCACGAGTTCCATTTCCCTAATAACACCCAATCTTAATAAACAATCAACAACTCTGTACTGTGACCCCACAATAAACACACACACCACAAGTTATAGTCTCATAGATGAATATCCAAAAGTAACACGAGTCATTTTATTCCAAAATTATATGCCATTACACCTTAAAAGGGTTTCTGAATAGATTTACATTTCTTTGCCATTATTACAATTGATAAAGATACATAAGTATGGTACATCAAAAGTTCAAAGCCTAGCCTATTGGTAGTTCCTACCTTAGCTACAGCGACATCAACGCCTATAGGAAACTGCGAAACGTTTCCTATCCGCTCGCAAATTGGGAGCTTGGTCCTGTTCATCTTTTCTATCTGTTGTTGTGTGATGAAAGAAGAAAGGAAGGGTGAGCAGCAAGCCCACCAAAATAATATGTATAATGATTAACAATATATGAGCCTTCTCATAGTACTCATGAAAGTCTTGGTCAAAAGAAATGAACCAAGTTTGATATCTTAATGCGATGAAGTCGCAAAATATTCAGTATATATACATATATACTTTTCAAAATCTTGGAAGTCCTCTTCCATGCATAATATACACAGAGTTCCAGTTTATAACTGTATAAAACTATCGTTGCAAGGTGATCTCATATATCTAACCTTGTCTCAACGTTTTTCTGAAAATCTTTGACATGCATAAGATAATCATTTGCTAGATATAAGTTTAAAAGATGAAGTTACAAGATACTCCAATATGCTTATATCTTTTCCGAATACTACTTGAACTACCACCATTCAAGTTATAATTAGTTTCAAAAGTTCATCACATAGATGAGACTAAAAGAAAAGATTTGAATAGATTCAATCCTTGAAATATCAATATAAATAATGAAGTTATGAGATACTTCATTAAGTTTCGATATATATATACACCTATATATATATACATTTCATACACTCCTTGAAAACCTCTGTTATGAAAATTATAAACAGAGTTGCAATATCCAATGAATTTGGAAAGGAGAAAACCTTGGCATAAACCTGATATCTTGCTGATCAGGCAAAGATACCAATAAGTAACCTTTTCTACTAGTAGATGGACGAATTCCCCACTGGTAATCACCCTGGCCGCAATAGGACCTTATGTTGGACTGCCACTCAGCCACTTACGCATTTGATGGACTCCCACTGAGCCACTTACACTTTCATGGACGCCTACTGAGCCCATGTTGCTTATGCCGACTCAATAGATGGACTTACTTCCCGAACGTTGGGTAAGTAATCAATTTATTTACCAAAACCGCAACCTTGTTGCGAATATAAAATACACCACAGAGCCGGATCCCTCTGGTTTTGAGCGAGTATTTAAATCCCCTTTTAAAAGGAAGATCTTAAATATATAAAAATGAGTTTTGGGATCCGCTCTAACTTTTAAAAATTATTTTAAAGACTCGAAAACACTTTAAAGAGTGTTTGGAGTAATGCTGATTTAATAAAGTAAATCAGTCCCAATATATTAGAAAATATCTGAATATTATTACTTAAATAATATTCCCATAAAGAATAATCTTTATACAAATAATTGAGGTAGAAGTTGTAAAACTTATAATTGAAATGAGTATTAAATAACCAAAGATATACTTATACGAAAGTACTATCTTTATTTGAATAATCAAAAATAGGTTTGATTATCGAAACATTATTCTTTAATAAAATAAAGAATATTACTTAGTAAATAATCAGAGTCATAAGTCCTCGAATGAATATTCAAAAAAATATTCATTAATAAAATAAACGGAGTCATAAGCCCCCGAATGAATATTCGAAATAATATTCATTAAATAAAATAAAAGGAGTCATAAGCCCTCGAATGAATATTCGAAATAATATTCATTAAATAAAATAAAAGGAGTCATAAGCCCCCGAATGAATATTCGAAATAATAGTCATTAAATAATATAAAGTTATCGAATAAACCTTATTCGATTAATAGTTTTGAAAACTACATCAATATATATATATATATATATATAATATACTCGGGAACATCTACTCCCGGTTTTAGAAAAGGGTTCACCTTTGGGTCCCCTACACTCAGGGTATACGCAACTACTGCTTATCTCTAGCATAGGTATTATGCAACTAATAAGCATTTGAACCAACAGATATATAAATCAAGAATACGAAACAGGAATGCATATATATCATATCAACATGCTCCAATATATCGCAAGAATTTGCTAATAACAATCATGCACTTATCACAAGATAATGCATATACATATATACATCACAACAACAGTATAACGGGTAGAAAACTTGCCTGAGCGACTGGGGGTTATAAATGACTTGGGACAAGTCTGGTAACCTATAAACAACATATAAGTTGGAATTAAACCAAAGTCACTTATAAATCTATACTTTTAGCAATTTAGACTCTAACGCTCGCTTTGCGCTTAATGATTCTCTTAAGTCGCTCGAGTACCCTCGGCTCCACCATTTTTAATAAATTAACCATTACGAGTTTTAAGGCGATTCTTTCACGAGTACCTTACCAACTGCCTAATTCACTTTACATAAATGTTTCATACCCCCAATTAGTCATTTAAGGTCCTTAACCAAGGTTTCAAAGTAAGGCGAGGGGTAATGGTTCGGTCTCGAAACGCCGTTACTTAAAACGGTCGTTTCTCCTAAACCGTACATCGGAATCAAACGAACTACATATCAAAACGAAGCTCGTAACATGAACTATCTAATCATGGCAATGGTCAAAACGTGTCAGTGAGTTCCCGGGTCCTAATGTTAAGAACAAAAACAGCCTAAAGTAAATCGGACATTACGACGGCTATGTTTACGCGATTACCCAAATTTAAAACACTCCAATTCAACCCACAATCAATCCACAATCACAACCAAATCAAAACTCCATCCATACTACATCATAACAGCCCCAACAACTCAACATTAACAATTTATACTTATTCTTAAACTTGAATTTAACTACACTTAAGTTCATTAATCAACAATCCAAGAATTACTACTCCAAAACTTCACAAAACTAACTAATCTCTACATTCACAACAAGCAAGCCTCCCATGAATTAAAATCAACAAAACTAAACCTAATTACTCAAATAAAGTTAGGGTTTGGAGGGGTTATACCTTCCTTGGAGAGTGGAGAATCAAGAGAATGGCTTGGAATCACCCTTAAAGTCCTTATCCAAGCTTAAACTAAACAAAACTTCAAGAACAAAAATTTTAGTTCTTGAAAAACACTATTCACCATCTTCTTCCATGATTTTTAGGAAGAGATTGTGAAGGATTTAGGAGCTCAAACTTATAGGATATCCATAACTATGCATAAGGAGTCTTAGATAAATATCTTGCAATTTAACAAAGCTTGGAACTAGGTTTTTGATTTTTCTTTCTTTGGAAAAGAAGAAAAGCCGTGAGCAAAGATGAAGAATGGTGAAAAAATTTGTGTTTTTGGTGAAAATGAAGTGTTGGCTTGGTTGGTTGACCTTTTGATTTGTTTTGTTACCTTTTTACCATGGTAATTTTTGTGTGGTTCTAATTCAACCAACAACACACTTGCTTGGTCATGCTTATGTCACCATGTAATGTCACCCTCCCTCCTTTGTCCTCTTCTCATTGGTTTGATGACATCATCCCCACTAATCTCTTTGATTAGCTTTTAATTATTTGGCTAATGACCGCTGATCTGTTATACGGTTCGCTTAACTTTCGTTTTCGTTTATCGTTTGAGGGATTATACCCGGGATCTTATTACTTAGGTTCCCTTAACCTTTCTCAATACATTATATTCCTTTTATGATCCTCTATTAAAATCCTTGAATTTAAATCGTTTTTATCCTGTTACCTTATACTCAATTCTTTCGATATCTGGTGGATTTTCGGGAAAAATCAAAGTGTTCGGATTTGGATTCCGACGATCTTTACATACACTTATATACCACATAGAGTACTAATAATATCCCAGAAGATCAATAAAAGAACCCCTATATAGTGTGGCATGTAAAGTTTTCTTATTCAACATAATCAGCAAAACACTATTCATAAGGGTTTCAAAAATTCCAAAAATTGGGGTTATTACAGTCTCCCCTCTTTAAAAGGATTCCGTCCCGGAATCAGATAGAAAATGAGTAGGGATACTTTCTTAGCATTTCACTTTCTAACTCTTACGTAATTTTCCCACATTGTGGTTCTACCATCAAATTCTGACTAGTTTGATAACTCTTCTCCTAAGCACTTGTCCCTTTTTCAGTCTATAACCCTTTCTGGTTGCTCCATATAGGTCAAGTCTGGTTGCATGTCTATGCGCTTGTATTCTTTTATGTATCAGAAATTCGGATTATGCTTCCTTAATACTAATACGTGGAACACGTTATGAACTTGCTACATGTTCGGGGGTAAGGCTAGCTCATATGGTAACTTCCCAATATGTCTTAATATATCCAAGGGTCCAACAATTCGTGGACTAAGCTTTCCTTTCTTTCCGAACCTCATCGATCCTTTCCAAGGCTTTCCAAGGGGATACCTTTCACAACACTAGGTCCCATACTTCATACTCCTTGTCCTTTCGTTGTCAAATCAGCATACTTCTTATGTCCATCTTGGGCTACTACCAGCCGTCCTCTGATTAGATCTATTATATCCTTGGTCCTTTGGACTACTGCTGGTCCGAGCATCTTGCGCTCTACAACTTCATCCTAACATAAGGGAGATCGACATTGTCTTCCCTCAAGGATCTCATAAGGCGACATCTCGATACCTGACATAAGATCTATTATCGTGAGAAAACTCATCCGCGTTAAGTGATCATTCCAAATTCTTCCAAGTCTATTGCACAGACTCTTATTATAGCTTTTTGCGCTATAGGTTTTACTTCTCAGTACCCGCTATTTTCCAGTTCGTAATCGCTACTACCTTCCGTTCCTAATATTATACTGGTTATACTTTTGCTCGTTAGCATTCTATAACCTTTTAATAACCACGTCAACCTTGGTATCATTAACGCGTTAGAATCGTAATACCACCATACTTGGTACCACTTCCTTTCTAGCTGCCTCCATCTTCGAAAGCTTGGTCCTTCATATAGAAGTAAAAGAATTTATTGAGAGATCACTATGATCATGAACACTTGTTCTATTGCATAGTTAGTACAGAAGGTGGCCAGCCTTTAGTACTTGACAAGCAATTAAACAATAGATGGTATCCTACTAGGCTTCTATCACACAGATAGATAGTAATTCGGCAATACCTCCCCTTCTGGAAGGGTTGTTCTTCTCAGCTTATATAAAATGAAAAGAAGAGAAAAGAACGAATTGAAGAGAATTGTGTATATGAAAAAAAAATATACTGCCACAAAATATCTGGCTTGGAACCTACCTCTGAACTATAGAGGTTTGCAATAGGAGAACAAAACATATATGTATTTATATCATCATTAAGTATTATATCATCGTATTTCACATGCCTAAATATTTTTACTATTCCGTCCATCATTCTATGGACCCATGCTCTTCCTCGAGCTTATACACAATCACCTTTGAAACTCCCTCGATATCGAAAATCGAATCTGGGATCTCATTCTAGACATCATCATTACTAGAATTCTATGCTTGCACTGCAACCTTTCTCGTATAGTAATACGGCTCTCTATTCATAAGAAGGAATAAATATTCAATAGGTAAATAATCGACTTAATTAGTCTATCAACGATAACTTATACGTCAACACGACCCGATTAGTGGTACTTAATCTCAACATCCATTCCAATACAACTCTCACGGTTGTAATCAGCTCATTACTCGCAGAATCATTGCTGCATTACTATGGTCCACTACTGACCTACTGTCATCGTTTGTTTTCCATGAAGTCTTAATAGCTAACCATACGGAGTCCATACCTGCCGTATCGGATTCTTCTGAGGAGGTAACATAATTATCATTCATGATTCATGAAGAATATTCTAGATCCTGATATACATATATGACATGAAGCAGATAAAATTGCAGAAGAGTTTCAATCAAAGCAACGATAGCAGGTTAATACCATTCTTAATCATATGCCTTTGATAGAAGACTTAACTCAAAGGTTCGTTTAGTCCTTTTGAAACATGGTCCAGGCTTATTCTCAAGATAGTACCTTCTAAGATAGATAGCCCGCTCATCGCGATTACACAAATTAAACCTTTACCAAACTACTATTACGGTTGGGTATTGCACAGTCATCAGAAGGAATGTCAATCTTTCAAACCATAATACAACCTTCACGACTTTAACCATCATCACTATATTCCTCTGGCACGTGTGCTTATAATTGTCCTCTTACACTTAAAGTGTCGGCCACCTCTTTGACCTTTCCTGATAGTAAAATTTCCATACCATCAATGTCATTTTTTTTAACCACTTCCAAATAAATTTTCTACCTTATTTCAATCACTGCTTATGTGAAAATGCTTTTCTTAAGTCCTGGTGAGAAGAAAAAAAATCACCATTTTTTTTCCATAAGTCATTGCCTTAGTCTTTAGATGTGAACATTGCCACGACTGACTCTCGATCATACTTAGGACGTCTCTTATCTTGGGTCCTTCTTGTTTTCACCAATCTCGACCCTCATTGGGTCGATCTATACTTTCTTATGGTTCAACACGTGCCCCACCTGGCATTATTATAATTACGTCACATTTCCTTTATCAAAATTTCTATTCTTGAGAACTTTGAATATTACCTTTTTCCTTGTAAAACCTCTAAGGTTATCCTTGAATCGTCCCTCCTGTATTCCCTAGATACAGGGCATATCAAAATACCATTTACTAATACTATAACCATTGTCTATGTACTTCTGAAAAAAAATTCTACTGATCTTTAAAGGTTGTTGTTGCCTTAATCCTTCATTCCGTATTACCCAAACTCATAATGTCCCAATTAAGGGTGAAATGCCATCCTTTATGCATTCCCCTAGGATTCATTTTAAGTTACCGATGTTCTATCCTTAATTCCATCTTTAAAAAGGTACATGCATCCTTCCATGGATAAATCAAGTCATATATCCCTGATAAGGGTATCTTATTCAATCATTCCCACCTCGATAGTATATGCCTAATTTGACAATAACATCTGTATTCAAAATGAGGTCAATCAATATGACCTCCAAAAGATAACAACGGTTATCCGCTTTTCTGGCCTGATTCAGTAATGATAATAGGGATGTTCTAGAAGATATTGGTCGTGTTCAACGTGAACCTTTTAGTTCTAACTACTCATTTACCTCTTTTATTTATCTCAACAGTCATCTCAATGCTGGGATATCTTTTATGCCTGGCGTCTCCCTTTCTGGGTATCAAGCCACCGGTCTTACACTTCACATTCTTGAAGGTCACTTCCTTCATCCAATTTTCCTAATTTCTTACTTCCTTGTCTCCTCAGTCTATCCGCGTCTCATTATTTATCCTTCAAACTATCTCAAGGTTTCCTTGAATCCTCCCAACCTACCGGGGATAAAATTTATGTATCTCTTATGCCTTCAACCATCAATTTTAACTCATGGTGAATCACTCTCATCCTGATGATTACATACTTTTCTATTTCTATTGTTACGAGTCTTTAGGGTTTCCTCATATCTAACTCCCTTATCATTCCTCCAACTCTATTGCCTTTATATTCCTTTCCACTTCAGTTTCTTTTTTTTTATTTTCCTTTCTCTTATCATTATTTCATGAACCCACTAATTATTGACTTCAAACATCACATCGTTCTGGGATCCTTGTCATCAGAACGAATCTTGACAACTTTTACAACTTAGCTTCATATTTCATCATACTCGTCCGCCTTTGTTCTGGCTCTAAAACTTTTACACTCTCTCCATAACCTTGGGAATTACTTTCCCAAAAACAATTGACTGAACTTTTATCAGTTTATTATAATCTCTTGCTCCGTGCCTTCCTTGGCCTTTCACCAGCGGGTGGCCTCTCTCTTAGGAGGGTAAGTGACAAAAACAGTCTTTTGTGATTCGTCAATCATTTAGAATCTCAAATGATTCCTATATTTCCTTTAGCCAGGCTCTTGCCTCGACTGGGTCAGCTTGTTCCTTGGAACTCTAAGAGCTTAGCGACTTAAAGGTCCTAAAAGAATTTCTAGCCGCATTGTTTCCTTAGGGTGGTGGTTGGGGATAATAGTCTAAGTTCTGTTTAGGCAGGTCCATGAATTGCCCAATAGGAGTACCATCCTGATTCTCCCTATCTTGTTCAACTTCTGTTTTCTCAGTATGAAATGTTCCAACCTTCTCCCATAATCGGGGTTATCTTATACGTTAAAAATCCTCATTTTCCACTTCATTATGTTATGGGTTCCTTCTATCTTGATGGCGACCTCCCTGACTATCACGTTCAGGGTTTGCTCTAAATCTTATTCCTCAAACTAGCTTTTATCTAAGATCTCATCTTTAATCCCTTGAACATTTGGAACCCAAATTCTGTAGGAATACCTCATTATTCCCTTATCATCTTTCTCGGTATTAATCTCTTATCTATTTGTTGGCTCTCTGCCTTCATTCATCACTTTTTCTGGCACAATATGTTCTTTTCTAGTAATTCGGGCTGTATTGCAATCTCAAACAGCTTTTTGGTACCAGCTCCGGTCACCTTCACTTCTATTTCCATTTTCTCAAAATCTCTTATAAACTCTCCCAAAGACATTATCATCTTGAGTCTCTCCTTTTTACTAAGGGTATCAGCCACCACATTGGCTTTCCCCGAATGATAAAGAATCTCCCACTCATAATTCTTGATTAGCTCTAACCGCCTCCTCTGGCGTATGTTGAGCTCTTTCTACGGGAAAATGTACTAGAGTACTTATGGCTTAGGTAAATCTCGCACTTCGCTCCATACAAGTAGTGCCTCCAATCTTTAGGGCAAAACTATTGCCACGAGCCCAAGCTCATGGGTGGGGATATCGAATTTTATATTCCCTTAATTTTCTTGACGCGTACGCGAGTACCTTGTTGTGCTGTATAAGAGCACCCTAATTCTTTATGCGAAGCGTCAATACAAATCACAAAATCTCCTTTTTCCATCCGGCAATGCCAACATAGGGGCCATCACCAATCTTTGCTTCAGTTCTTGAAAGCTGTTCTCACATTTCTCTGTCCATTCAAACTTCTCAATCTTACGAGTAAGCCACTTTAAAGGGCTACTATCTTTACAAACTTGAACGCACCTCCGATAATGACCGGCCAATCCTACCTCTGGTAGTCGCCCTAACCATAGTCATCAATTCCTCAGTGGTCCTTTATTCATTCTTGTCAGGATCCTCAACGGGATTCTTCTCAGCAACAATCCCTTCTAGGACAACATCCTCAACCGCTACATCATCAATATGAACATCATCCGGTCCCGCGTTAGGACGCTCTATCAGATCCATAATCTGATCTCCAATAAGTAAATAAAACATCATCGCGTTGTTGCTCCTCAACCTCAGGGTTCGGAGTCCCGCTACCTTATACGATAATGAACTACGCTTCTATCACGATATTTATAAGGGTTCCCATAAGGGTTTTAACTGTCAGTACTACGTTAGGTAGCCCGACCATGAACTTGGCAAGAGTTCTTATTTTCTTAGTGAACTTATTATCTTAACGTCACATCATCTCTGAGATTTATAACGCTTCGCTCTGATACCATTTCTGTAACACCCTCAAATTCGGGGCCGGGAATCCGGGTTGTCACGAGTTCCATTTCCCTTAATAACACCCAATCTTAATAAACAATCAACTACTCTGTACTGTGACCCCACAATAAACACACACACCACAAGTTATAGTCTCAGAGATGAATATCCAAAAGTAACACGAGTCATTTTATTCCAAAATTATATGCCATTACACCTTAAAAGGGTTTCTGAATAGATTTACATTTCTTTGCCATTATTACAATTGATAAAGATACATAAGTATGGTACATCAAAAGTTCAAAGCCTAGCCTATTGGTAGTTCCTACCTCAGCTACAATGATATCAACGCCTATAGGAAACTGCGGAACGTTTCCTATCCGCTCGCGAATTGGGAGCTTGGTCCTGTTCATCTTTTCTATCTGTTGTTGTATGATGAAAGAAGAAAGCAAGGGTGAGTAGCAAGCCCACCAAAATAATATGTATAATGATTAACAATATATGAGCCTTCTCATAGTACTCATGAAAGTCTTGGTCAAAAGAAATAGACCAAGTTTGATATCTTAATGCGATGAAGTCGCAAAATATTCAGTTTATATACATATATACTTTTCAAAATCTTGGAAGTCCTCTTCCATGCATAATATACACAGAGTTCCGGTTTATAACTGTATAAAACTATCATTGCAAGGTGATCTCATATATCTAACCTTGTCTCAATGTTTTTCTGAAAATCTTTGACATGCATAAGATAATCATTTGCTAGATATAAGTTTAAAAGATGAAGTTACAAGATACTCCAATATGCTTATACCATTTCCGAATACTACTTGAACTACCACCATTCAAGTTATAATTAGTTTCAAAAGTTCATCACATAGATGAGACTACAAGACAAGATTTGAATAGATTCTATCCTTGAAATATCATTATAAATAATGAAGTTACGAGATACTTCATTAAGTCCCGATATATATATACACCTATATATATACATTTCATACACTCCTTGAAAACCTCTGTTATGAAAATTAAACACAGAGTTGCAATATGCAATGAATTTGGAAAGGAGAAAACCTTGGCATAAACCTGATATCTTGCTGATCAGGAAAAGATACCAATAAGTAACCTTTTCTACTAGTAGATGGACGAATTCCCCACTAGTCATCACCCTGGCCGCAATAGGACCTTATGCTGGACTGCCACTCAGCCACTTACGCATTTGATGGACTCCCACTGAGCCACTTACACTTTCATGGACGCCCACTGAGCCCATGTTGCTTATGCCGACTCAATAGATGGACTTACTTCCCGAACGTTGGGTAAGTAATCAATTCATTTACCAAAACCGCAACCTTGTTGCGAATATAAAATACACCACAGAGCCGGATCCCTCTGGTTTTGAGCGAGTATTTAAATCCCCTTTAAAAAGGAAGATCTTAAATATATAAAAATGAGTTTTGGGATCCGCTCTAACTTTTAAAAATCATTTTAAAGACTCGAAAACACTTTAAAGAGTGTTTGGAGTAATGCTGATTTAATAAAGTAAATCAGTCCCAATATATTAGAAAATATCTGAATATTATTACTTAAATAATATTACCATAAAGAATAATCTTTATACAAATAATTGAGGTAGAAGTTGTAAAACTTATACTTGAAATGAGTATTAAATAACCAAAGATATACTTATACGAAAGTACTATCTTTATTTGAATAATCAAAAATAAGTTTGATTATCGAAACATTATTCTTTATTAAAATAAAGATATTACTTAGTAAATAATCGGAGTCATAAGTCCTCGAATGAATATTCAAAACAATATTCATTAATAAAATAAACGGGGTCATAAGCCCCCGAATGAATATTCGAAATAATATTCATTAAATAAAATAAAAGGAGTCATAAGCCCTCGAATGAATATTCGAAATAATATTCATTAAATAAAATAAAAGGAGTCATAAGCCCCCGAATGAATATTCGAAATAATATTCATTAAATAATATAAAGTTATCGAATAAACCTTATTCGATTAATAGTTTTGAAAACTACATCAATATATATATATATAAATATATATATATATATAATATACTCGGGAACATCTACTCCCGGTTTTAGAAAAGGGTTCACCTTTGGGTCCCCTACACTCAGGGTATACGCAACTACTGCTTATCTCTAGCATAGTTATTATGCAACTAATAAGCATTTGAACCAACAGATATATAAATCAAGAATACGAAACAGGCATGCATATATATCATATCAATATGCTCCAATATATCGCAAGAATTTGCTAATAACAATCATGCACTTATCACAAGATAATGCATATACATATATACATCACAACAACAGTATAACGGGTAGAAAACTTGCCTGAGCGACTGGGGGTTATAAATGGCTTGGGACGAGTCTAGTAACCTATAAACAACATATAAGTTGGAATTAAACCAAAGTCACTTATAAATCTATACTTTAACCAATTTAGACTCTAACGCTCGCTTTGCGCTTAATGATTCTCTTAAGTCGCTCGAGTACCCTCGGCTCCTCCATTTTTAATAAATTAACCATTACGAGTTTTAAGGCGATTCTTTCGCGAGTACCTTACCAACTTCCTAATCCACTTTACATAAATGTTTCATACCCCCAATTAGTCATTTAAGGTCCTTAACCAAGGTTTCAAAGTAAGGCGAGGGGTAATGGTTCGGTCGGGAAACGCCGTTACTTAAAACGATCGTTTCTCCTAAACCGTACATCGGAATCAAACGAACTACATATCAAAACGAAGCTCGTAACATGAACTATCTAATCATGGCAATGGTCAAAACGTAGCAGTGAGTTCCCGGGTCCTAATGTTAAGAACAAAAACAGCCTAAAGTAAATCGGACATTACGACGGCTATGTTTACGCGATTACCCAAATTTAAAACACTCCAATTCAACCCACAATCAATCCACAATCACAACCAAATCAAAACTCCATCAATACTACATCATAACAACCCCAACAACTCAACATTAACAATTTATACTTATTTTTAAACTTGAATTTAACTACACTTAAGTTCATTAATCAACAATCCAACAATTACTAATCCAAAACTTCACAAAACTAACTAATCTCTACATTCACAACAAGCAAGCCTCCCATGAATTAAAATAAAAAAAACTAAACCTAATTACTCAAATAAAGTTAGGGTTTAGAGGGGTTATACCTTCCTTGGTAGTGGAGAATCAAGAGAATGGCTTGGAATCACCCTTAAAGTCCTTATCCAAGCTTAAACTAAACAAAACTTCAAGAACAAAAATTTTAGTTCTTGAAAAACACTATTCACCATCTTCTTCCATGATTTTTAGGAAGAGATTGTGAAGGATTTAGGAGCTCAAACTTATAGGATATCCATAACTATGCATAAGGAGTCTTATATAAATACCTTGCAATTTAACAAAGCTTGGAACTAGGTTTTTGATTTTTCTTTCTTTGGAAAAGAAGAAAAGCCGTGAGCAAAGATGAAGAATGGTGAAAAAATTTGTGTTTTTGGTGAAAATGAAGTGTTGGCTTGGTTGGTTGACCTTTTGATTTGTTTTGTTACCTTTTTACCATGGTAATTTTTGTGTGGTTCTAATTCAACCAACAACACACTTGCTTGGTCATGCTTATGTCACCATGTGATGTCCCCCTCCCTCCTTTGTCCTCTTCTCATTGGTTTGATGACATCATCCCCACTAATCTCTTTGATTAGCTTTTAATTATTTGGCTAATGACCGCTAATCTGTTATATGGTTCGCTTAACTTTCGTTTTCGTTTATCGTTTGAGGGATCATACCCGGGATCTTATTACTTAGGTTCCCTTAACATTTCTCAATACATTATATTCCTTTTATGATCCTCTATTAAAATCCTTGAATTTAAATCCTTTTTATCCTGTTACCTTATACTCAATTCTTTCGATATCTGGTGGATTTTCGGGAAAAATCAAAGTGTTCGGATTTGGATTCTGGCGATCTTTACATACACTTATATACCACATAGAGTACTAATAATATCCCAGAAGATCAATAAAAGAACCCCTACATAGTGTGGCATGAAAAGTTTTCTTATTCAGCATAATCAGCAAAACACTATTCATAAGGGTTTCAAAAATCCCAAAATTTGGGGTTATTACATTAACAAACACAACAACTACATACCTGATAAATATGCACCTAGAAAAATCTGTGTTAAGTGTGGTTGTGTTAATCATTTTTCTGTTAATTGCAAATATGCTTTGCCTGCACCTATGTCTGCACCTCCCTCATTTCCTAGCATGCCCACAATGCCTATGAATGTCATGCCTGCATAAAATTTGAATGCTCAATTTGCTAATATGCCATTTGCACAAAACCCTTACTATGCAGCATTCAGTATGCCTCAAATGCCATTTAGCATGCCATATTGGAATAACATGTTTGCACATAATATGCCATTTCATGTTAATCAACCCGTGCATGATAATTCTGCAATTATGAATGGTTTTCAAAGCCCTACTGTAATGACCAAGGTTAAATCACAATCACCTAAGTCAAATGAGGACAAGCCTAAAAAACCTAAAAAGAAGGCTAACAAGTCAGGACCCAAGGAAAGTTGGGTACCAAAATCAAATTGATTTGATTTTGATGTGTGCAGGGAAACATAAAGAATCTTTGGTATCTGGATAGTGGTTTTTCATGGCACATGACTGGAGATTCTACCCTGCTCACTGAGTTCAAGGAGAGAGCTGGCCCAAGTATTACTTTTGGAGATGACAGCAAAGGATATACTGTGGGATATGGCTTGATTTTTAACGATAATGCCATCATTGAAGAAGTTGCTCGAGTGGATGGACTCAAACATAATCTTTTGAGTGTCAGCCAGCTTTGAGATAAGGGCAACTCAGTAACATTGAATACTGAATCCTGTGTTGTTACTGACAAAAGGAACAACAAAATGGTTCTCACTAGGGTGAGAAAAGGGAATGTGTATCTAGCTGACTTCAGCTCATCAAGTGTAAATTCTATTACACGTCTTTTCAGCAAAGCAAGTCAAGATGAAAGTTGGCTATGGCATAAGAAACTGTCATATCTAAACTTCAAGACTATGAATGAGTTAGTCAAGAAAGATCTTGTAAGAGGCATTCCTCAAGTTGAGTTCTCAAAGGATGGATTGTGTGATGCCTGTCAGAAAGGAAAACAGATCAAGGCATCATTCAAAAAGAAGCTTGAATCTACAATTGAAGAACCTCTACAACTATTGCATATGAATTTGTTTGGACCAGTCAATGTGTTGACAATCTCAAAGGAAATATACTGCCTAGTGATTGTTGATGATTTCTCAAAGTTCACTTGGACATATTTTCTCAAATCTAAAGATGAAGCTAGTGAAATCATTATCAATCATATAAGGCAAGTCAACAACCATCCTGATCTCAAAGTAAGAAGAATCAGGAGTGACATTGGAACTCAGTTCGAGAATTCTGTTGAGGTTGCTTTGTGAAGAAAATGGAATCATGCATGAGTTTTCAGCAGCAAGGACTCCACAAAAAAATGGAAT
This sequence comes from Apium graveolens, assembly GCF_009905375.1. NCBI lineage: Eukaryota > Viridiplantae > Streptophyta > Magnoliopsida > Apiales > Apiaceae > Apium > Apium graveolens. Next base: position 306,074,416 of record NC_133648.1, on the reverse strand, counting down.
GGCTGAAAAAAAAAACAGATCTCTTATTGAAGCTGCAAGGACAATGCTAGAAGAATCAAAGTTACCAACTTAATTTTGGGCAGAAGTTGTAAATACTGCATGCTACACTCAGAATATATCTTTGGTCAATCAAGAAAAATGCATGACTCCTTGTCAATTATTCAAGAACAGGAAGCCAACACTAAACTTTCTTCATGTCTTTGGCTGCAAATGCTATATTCTAAGGAATCAAACTGAGCTGCATGAAATGTTTGATGCCAAAGCAAATGAAGGTATTTTTATTGGGTATGTAGTTAGAAAAGCATACAGAGTCTACAATCTAAGAATGAACATTGTTATGGAATCTGTACATGTTGTGTTTGATGATAAGAAGATTGAAGGACTGCAAGATGAATGTGTCCATGAAAGCCTTAAATTTGACAATGTTGAGATGAACTGCGATGATAGTGATGATGAAAGTGATCAAGAAATAATATCTAAGGATAATGCATAAAAGTGAGCAACAAATGAAGCACATAATTCTACATCCCTCGAAAGACAAAGTGCATCATACGCTGAGAGACAGACTGCATCATCCATCGAAAGGCAAAATTCAACATCCATAGAGCCATCAATAGGAGTTGAAAGTCAATATAGATCATATACAGAAAGGACCCCAACTTCAAGTCAAAGATCTACAAACTCAGGGGGAGTTTCTTCTAATCAAAACTCAGTCACACATCAAGACAACTTTAGGGCCTCTTCATCTAGAGGTAATCTACCACAACAAAGTAAATGGACTAGAGATCACCTATTTGAACTAATTATTGGTGATGCAACTTCAAGAGTGCAATCTAGAAAAGCAACTCAAGAAGAATGTCTACACAGCAGCATCCTGTCTCAGGAAGAGCCAAAGAAGGTAAACGAAGCTTTGTTGGATCCTGATTGGGTTTTAGCTATTCAGGAAGAGGTAAACCAATTTGAAAGGAATGAGGTGTGGAAGCTGGTACCCAACCTAAAGGCAAGAATCCTATTGACACCAAATAGGTATTCAAAAACAAGATGGACGAAAATGGCATAGTACTCAAGAACAAAGCTAGATTGATTGCTAAGGGGCATTTTCAATAAGAAGGAATAGATTTTGATGAGACCTTTGCTCCTGTTGCAAGACTTGAATCCATCAGAATTTTCCTATCCTATGCAGCCCATGCCAATTTCAAGGTCTATTAAATGGATGTTAAAAGTGCATTTCTGAATGGAGATTTGGAGGAGGAAGTTTATGTCAGTCAGCCTCCTGGTTTTGAAGACCCCATTTTCCGTATTATGTCTACTATCTTTTGAAAGAACTGTATGGTTTGAAGCAAGCACCTAGAGCCTGGTATGATACTTTGTCAAAGTTTTTTTTAGAAAATCACTTCACATGAGGTACTGTCGACAAAAATCTTTTCTTTATAAATGTTAATGGCTTTAGTATACTTGTTCAGATTTATGTAGATGGTATTATATTTGGTTCTACAGATGAGAAACATTGCAAACAGTTTGCCAAATTGATGCAAAGTAAGTATGAAATGAGCATGATGGGAGAACTAACTTACTTTCTTGGTTTACAAGTTAAGCAAGTTAGTGATGGAATATTCATTAGTTAAACTAAATATATTTATAATATTTTAAAGAAGTTTGACTTAATGGATTGCACATCTATAAAAACTCCTATGGCCACTGCCACTAAACTTGAATTGAACACTATTGAAAAGTCTGTGGACATTCAAGCTATAGAGGCATGGTTGGCTCACTTTTATACTTAACAACTAGTAGGCCTGATATAATGTTCGCTACTTGTCTTTGTGCTAGATTTCAAGCTGCTCCTAGAGAATCTCATTTAGTAGCTATTAAGAGAATTTTTAGATATCTTAAAGGAACACCAAAACTTGGCATTTGGTATCCTAGAGATTCTAGGTTTGATCTAGTAGTTATTCAGATGCAGATTTTGCAGGTTGTAAAATTGATAGAAAAGTATAACAAGGACCTGTCAATTTCTAGGAAACAAGCTAGTGTCCTGGTTTAGTAAGAAACAAAATTCAGTCTCTACTTCTACAACTAAGGCTGAATATATTACTGCTGGTAGTTGTTGTGCACAGATTTTAAAGATGAAAAATCAATTATTGGATTATGGTCTACAAGTGGACAAGATTCCAATTTTATGTGACAACACAATTGCCATTGCCATTACTGAAAATCATGTGCAGCATTCAAGGACAAAGCACATTGATATCAAGTATCATTTCATTCGAGAACATATCATGAATGGTACAGTGGAACTTCATTTTATTCCAAGTGAGAAGCAACTTGCAGACATCTTCACCAAGCCACTTGATGAGTCCACCTTTACTACGTTGGTAAGTGAGTTAGGTGTGCTTAATTATTCATGAATTGTTTTGATGTCTAAGCAATTTGTAATGCAGCCAGAATCAAATTTGATTTTTCTTATGAAGATGAAATTTTGGCTAAGTCAAAATTTACATCTCGACGGATATTTATTATTCGTTGAAAATGAATATCCGTTGAATTTTATTATCTGTTGAAAATCAAATATTTTTCTGGGTACTTTTTATCTCGTTGGATACTTGTTTAATCTATATCCGTCGAATTACTTTAATCATAGTCGTTAGTTATATTCCTTATCCGTTAAATTTACTTATAGTCTGTAAGTATATGTCGATGGATAATCTTTAGAATTTCTACAGTTTATTTCATTTTTAAACGGCTATTTTGGGAAAATTTCATTGGGTACTTTATTGTACTTTTAATTTTTACTTGTTTATTTCTGAGAAAGTATAAAAGCCCTCTTTCATTTTTCATTTTACTTTTATCTTTCTCAAAGCATTTTACTTTCTTCGTCTCCAAAGCAAAAACCCCTTTCTTTGTAACTACTATCAATCATAGCAATGGCATCTGTAGTCAAAATCATGTCTCAATCTGGATTTGTGTATGAAAAGAAAAACTTTGTAGCACTGGTGTACAAAGATATTGTTGCTTCTGAGGACTATCACAAGATGATCGACTTCATTCGAAGTTGCAAACTGAGTTATGCTATGCTTGAATCTCCGGTCATCTACTGCGAAGTTGTGGAGGAGATTTGGACTACTGCAGTATACAATTCCAAAGATAAGACCATTTCCTACTCTCTCAAGCATGCTTTAAACTTCCTGAAAACAACACATTTGTCCCACACACAGACAAAGATGTGAGCGTCATGCTTGTGTCTCTGGGTTATTCTCTAAATCCTACCAAATTAGGTGAGGTTAGGAGAATGAGCTTTAAAAAGAGTGGAGCTTTCTCCTTGACTCTTTTATTAAAGCATTTTCAGGAAAGATTAACAATTTTGATGCCGTTAGTTACTCTACGGTTAACATGCTTTACATGCTTTTAAGTGATAAATACTTTAATTTCAGTAGCTCTGTCATGTATGAACTAGGATATAAGTTAGGAGACATTAAGAAGAGGTCTAAGAACATATACTATGCTAGATTTATTATGATTACCAAAGAAGTCCCACTCTAGTTCCTCTACCAAGAAACTAGTTTTAAAAATACCAAAACACAAGAGGGGAGTGTGCCAGGTGGTGAGATAGGTGAGGGACAGGGTGAACATCAAAGAAACCCTAAGGATAAGGAGAATGAGGTTTGTGTGACCAAAACCAGCCACATTGCATTCTCCCAACAGACTGTGGTGCTTAATAAGAAAACAAGCCCATTACTAGTTGCATCCTCCCAAAAGGATGTGACTATTGAAACAAACTCTCAACCAAGAGCACAGGCCAAAAGGGGAAGGAACACAGAACAACCTCAAACTTATATAAGAAAGAAGAAACCTAAACATATGGGGGGTCACAGGGTGCGCACACAATGCCAACTGCAGTCAAAGAATCAGTTACTGTACCATCACAAAGTCAGGTTGATGTGGCTCCAATAAATGTGGAGTCACAGCCAAAATCTCTAACAATTGAAACACCTCACACACACAATTCTCCCATAAACTCACTGGATGTAGACATGATAAACATATCAACTCGTGATTCTCCATCTTTGACACTCACGGAGGAGCCAAAATCCAAAGCAAGTGAGCATCATCTTATAGATGATTTGTTGGCTCACTTGCCATTTCTTTCTGATTCTACTGAGAAATATGTGCATAATCTCAAATCAATCACCACAGATTCTACAATTGTTTCAACTCCTAATTCTATTATTTCTACTCTCTCGACGAATATTTATCATCCGTCGACCAGTGATTGTCTCTCGATGAATAAGCTTCACAATAATTATCTGTCGACATTCAAAACTACTATTTCGACGGATGTCCCTCATTCGTTGAAAGTCTCTACACAACTTGAAATTTCTACAAATGTTACAAGTGTAGATAACTTATTGGTTGTTCAATCACTATTAGGATTGAGGGAAGGGAGTGAACTGAGTGAGATGTTGAGTTGCTCTCAGGCAAAAAGAGAGGAAATGAGTGATCAAATGCATGCTATTACTTCCAGCATGGCAAAAGTGTAATATCCGGGATATATCGTGTAATTATTTTTATCAATAAATAATTATTATGTGAATTTTGGTAAATTATTTGTTAATAGGAATTGATGTTTGGATGTTTATATGTGATTAAATTTGAGTATTTTAATTTTAGTATGTCCATAATAAAGTATAGATAATTGTGATATTTTTCTGGTAATTTATAGGTTGTTATATGATTTTATAAATGATTTATAGATTTAATAATTATTTTTTCGAGTAATTATAAACTATTTTATAAAACCGGGAATCGTCCAATTTCAACCATTTTTGTGTTTTTACAAACCGAGAGTCTTCGTAAAACTCCTTCCTAGCCTAATTTGATTATTCTGAACATTTTCCATGTTTTGACTTTTTCAATCCGGAGTACGGTTTGACCTGTACATGTCCCGACGCAAAATTTTCAATACGATAGTCATTTCGATAAATCAATAAAACCCGTATTCTCAAGAGATGTGATATTTTGATCAAATTATTACATTAGCTTCTCATAGGGTGTATTATATGAAGCCCAGTTTTGATAATTATTCAAAATTGGTATCAAATTAGATCGTTTTTATAGGTACTTAGCGGCTACGTAATCTATTTTCGGATCCGATATGATCCAACGGGATATTAATATTCCATAAGTATAAATAGTCTTTTTCTTATTTTATTTTATATAGATAATCATAAACAAACAGTTAAAATATATAATTTACAGAGAAAAACTTGAATATCTATCGCGTTCTTCAGAATCAAACCTAAAAACGAAGGCGTTATCGAAATCGAAATCAAGCGTGTGAATAACAGTACTTTTCACGTGAAAAGTACTTTCAGAATCAACAACTTGTTTTACTGTAGAAATCAAAGGTATTTGTCAATATATTTATTTTAATTCAAATTTAATTATGATTAAAATATAAATTTTTGATTTTGATGTTGTTTGTCTGATTTGATGATTGTATCTTGCAGATAATTCTGTCCTGATCATTTGGTATATTATATGAATTTGGAGTTCAATAACATATAGAAAATTGAGTTTGATTTTCGAATTTCAAAAATTAGGGTTTATAAGTTTGAATGTTCTTAATTAGAAATTAGGTGTTTGTTCTGTGAGGATTATTGATTTAAATTGATTACACCATCTTATAGATCGTTGAAAAATGAATCGATTGGTATAAACGTGATAAACAGAGGGTACCTAGAATTGGTTGGCCGGGAAAAATGAACGTGGCGGCGTCGAAAAGTTTCGATCGATTTTTTGGCCAAACCACGCATCGTTTGATTGAAGTAATCCTGCAGATGTGTTTCTAGAAGCAAGGGGATTGATTCTTGTTAATTTGGTGGTGTTCTGGGCAGTTTATCAGTTGGACGGAAAAGTTGGGGTCGCCGTTAATGGTGATTGCCGGCGAATGGACGGGGAAGACGGTCAAATTACATTTTGACCCCCCCTCTTTTGCAGAAACTTATATTTCAGTCCCTGTTATTTTAAAATCTTACAAAAATTGTATTCTTGTTTTAAAAATTCTAAAAATCATATTTCTATTTAGTATATTTTCAGAAAATCAATTTTAATTATTTAAAATTCCAAAATTCATTATTTTTAATTGTGAAAATTATTTTTAATTCAAAAATAAATCTAAATTATTTAATTAATTATTTAATTAGTCAATTAATTTAAATATTAATTGGTTAATTGATTTAATTAGTTATTAATTAATTTTAATTGATTACTTAATTAGATTTAATTAATTCTTTTGATTTAAAAATTCTGAAAAATAGTTTCGAGCTTTAAAATAATATTTTTAATTATTTTCAAGGCTCGATAATTATTATTAAATGATTTTAAAGTCAGATTCGGGTATTCGAACCTTGTATTGATTATAAAATGATTCGTTGACCCGTTTTAATTCCGAAAAATATTCAACAATTCGTATTAAATACCCGGAAAATCATTTTAACCCCGAATCTCCTTTGAAAATCATTTTGATCAAATATCTTATGTGATATGTGCTATATGTGATCAGATTGATGTATAATATGCCTGTATGTGCATTGTTTGACAGTTTTTGCTTTAACTTTCAATCTGTAAAAAGTATTGATAAATACATGTGATGTCTAACAGAGGAAGCGAGACGTAAAAAGGGAAAGCAAGTGGTTAATGAGTGAGAATCAATATACGTGTGCAAGTGAAGTGAAAGCGGATTAAGATAAGACAGGTATCCCTGAACTTTCTTGTGATATGTATTCAGAATAGTTCTGTTTTATATTGGAAGTTCTTTAAAATACTTAACCCTAAACCATAATTCTTCTTATTGATCTTTGAGTCGTAAGCCTTATTATTTGTAAACCATTGATTTTTGAATTGCTAGATACTAACCATACATATACGATACTACTCCACAAATATATATATACCACATACAGATCCCTGAAATGGAATTGCATAACATACGAACCTTTATACCTTCTATAACAGAAGACCAATCCTTGTAACCATTAAACCTTTAGTCTTCTACTTTCTGATTCTTTCCCTAGCTGGAAGACAATCTTTATATTTACCTTGTTATACTTTTATGGTATTAAGAATCACCTGATGCTTCGAGATAAATGTTATGTATGATTCAGCTTATTGATTTATATTATTATAATGTTGTTATTATAGAATTGGATTGTTTTTAAATATGGACCAGATTCGTGGTCGGACCAAATTCGTGGTCATGATATACCAATATGTTCCTTAGATCCAGTATAAAGAGTAGATATGTGAGCCTTGCTCGGGGTCAGTGCATGACTGATCAGTAGCCTAACCTTGGTTTTTAAAATAAAAGTGAAGATCCAATACTAATCGTTGTTTATCAAGGAATTTGATGTCCTATATCATTTCAATTAATTATTGTTTAATCTCAATATTGTGACTGTAACTTGCTGAGCTAGTTAGCTCACTCTTACAAATATGTTTATGTTCTTTTCCAGTTACAAAAGAAACTGGTGGTAGCGAGGATCCCCAGATAAGTGTGCGAGCTAGGTTTCCAGGTTGAAATGGAATAAGCTAGTAGAGGATGTTTGTCTTAGTTTGAGTGGAAAGTTTGTAAGACTATTTTATTTTCAGTTGTAAGATAAATAAAATGGGATTTGGTATATTGTAATATAAATAAGGTTGTGGCTTGTGGGCATAATTTAACCTGTTACAATTCATGGTAATGGTACGTAGGGTCATTGCATATAATATTTTCATAAACATGTTTATATAACTGTTGTGTGTGTGTGTGTAGTGCACCCCAAACTTTTGACCCAAGTTTGGAGGGCTTCACAAAAAGTGAGTGAGAGGAGTCACACCTTAGATGGTGAAGGTGAGGGTATGAGGATGGGAATCCAAGGGGAGCCCTTGATGCAAAAAAAGAGAGATATTGAGAGAAAAGCAGGTACAACAGAAGAGTGGGAAGAGCCCATTGTTAGTGAGTTAAGGGATGTCAATATTGCAGACAAGGAGCAACTATTTCAGCAAGAATATCAAGTTATTTTAGATTATGTCTCCTTTGATGCTGAGGCATATACTCATCATGATTCAACATATCAAATTCTAGCTGAACAGGGAAATAAGGCTGTTGAGAGGACATTGAACTTTGTGCACACAACTGCTTCTATGCTAAAAGCCAAGGATGCAATCAATTCACTAGCTTTTACAGGTGGTGGTGATCTTGACTATCCTTCTGGTGCTTTTGGTGGTTCTATTGGAGATGACTCTCTTGAAGAGGATGCTGAAGATATAGGCAGGGACATATGGGAAAAATTGAAACTCCAGCTTGGATGTTTTCAAAGGATTGTAATTATCATCACCTTCAATCTACCTTGTTCAAATTAATTCATCAAACTCAAGCTTCCATTCAAACCACCAATAACACCAGCACCAAAAGTCTTCTACAAGCCCATCTCGAGTCTCTACAATTGCATAAAATTCAAGCTCTCCAACATAATCCATGTGAATAAGTTGCAAAGGTACAATTATGGAATTCACTGTTTTACTCTCGTGACTTAATTTCTTCATTTTTCCTTTTTGCCAAGCCTCACAGACCTCATTCTGAGCAAACTCCAGATTTGGCATGTCTCTCACTAACTCCTTTTTGACTAGAGTATTATTTGCTTCATAATTCAAGTGAGAGAGCTTTTTATGCCACATCTTTCTTTGTTCTTCAGATGCCTTGGTGTAGAAGTAACAAATTACATTCTCATTTGCTGATTCCAGGTCTGTAACAAATAAGCTTCCTTTCATTGCTCCTTTCAAAACAGTTTCACAAGTCTTTTTACTGATAATTAGGCATTCTCCTTTGTCAAATAAAATATTTAATCCTCTATCTGTAAATTGGCTGACACTCAGGAGATTTACCTCAAGACCAGCTACTAGAGTTACATCTTCAATGACAGCATTTCTAGAGATTACCTTACCATATCCCATTGTAAAACCTTTGTTGTTGTCTCCAAAAGTCACTAATGGGCCAGCCATCTCCTCAAATTGTGATAGCAGGGCCATATTACCTGTCATTTGTCTTGAGCATCCACTGTCTATGATCCATATGACCTTCTTCACTTTGCCTTGCACGCAATGAGGATTAAGTATGTTTAGCAACCTAAGAAGTGTTGGGTACTTTCTTCTTGTTAACAGATTTGGTAGAAGTAGAATTTGATGATTCAGAAAGAATAAAGTTAATTGATTCATGTACATTATCCTTTTTAGCTGAGGACTCAATATTAACTTCCTTAAGATTTACTCTCAGCTTATAGCAACTTATTATTACTTTCATATTACAAGGTATGCAATCAAACTTGTCACAAAATGAGTGGGGATCATCAGCCTTTGCTTCATTGTACTTGCATGCTCCCAATATTGGGTCACTAACAGCCTTTTGACAAAGGTGAGTTAGGTGATTTATAGAACCACATTTCTGACACTGTTTCCTAGGAGCATCTACAATAATTGCAAAGTTATTTCTTTTATTTATTTCAACCTTCCCATTTCTATTTTTCTTCTTCTTTCCTGCATTCTCAGCCTTAACTTCCTTGATTGGTTTCTTGGGAGTTTGGTTTACCATGGGCTTCTTCTCAGCTTTAAAAGTTGGAGTTATTTCTGCGCATTTTCTTTTATTATCCTCATCAGCAAGTTCTTTCTTTATGATCAACTCCTCTTCACTAAAATTTACTTCACATACTTTGAACAGTGGTGAATCAACCTTTCTCAGCATAGTTGGGACATCTTCATTTATTGTTGCCTTTCCCTTATCACCTTCAACTTTCTTGTTGCTGTTCAATGCATCATAATCCAAGCCAACAGCTATGTTTGCACATGGCTTGTTGTTCTCATGGTATTGATCAACTAACTGGGATGTATTTCTGAATAACTTCAGTTTCACCTCATTCTTCTCTATCTTTTCTCTTAACATAACTTCTATTTCACTAGCATACTTCAGCTTGTTCTTTAGATATCCATTCTCTAGCTTGACTGTCTCAAGCTCCACAAGCAGTAACTCAAACTCTTGTTTCTCACTCTTAAGCTTCTCATTAGCTTTTGATAACCTACTGACCTCCTCAATGGTTGCTATCATGCTAGTATGGATATGAAACAATTTTATGCTCATCTTTTCAATAGTCTCCTTATATTGACTTTCATTTAAATCACTAGTAGTATGAGTTGGTACATGTGTTGTTGATGAGGATGAATCTCCTTGATCCAAGGCCATGAGTGCATAATTTTCTACTTCCCCATCATCATCATTATCTGAAACATCCCAACGCTTTCCTTCTGCAATTAAGCTTTACCATGTTGCTTTCTTAGAAGAGCCTCACACATTGCTTCCAATTCAAGATAGGCCTTGTCCTTTTTCACCTTTTTAGGCTTCCTGCTGCCCAATTCATCATATTTGAAGCACCTGATCTTTGACCTGTCAACAGATCCTGTTTTGTAGCCATTTTTGATGTAAGAGTTATACTATGTCTTTGCCTTCCGGCTACTGTCATTGTTAGATGTTTGTCCCTTGTTTTTGAAGAACTTTGTCTTCTTTACTCTAATGTTAGAGAATTTCCTTGCTAACTAAGCCATCGACTGATCTAACTCATCTAGTTCATCCAAGGTATAGAATTCATTCTCTTCAAGTTCAAGAATAACTTACTTCCGTGGTTCCTAATTCTATTGCTCATTGTTTGAAATAACTAGAGTCTGGATTTCTTGTTCATCATCAGATGACTGGCTGTCATTAACAACTAGAGCACTTGATCCATCAACAATGTGCCCTTGACTAGCTCTTAAAGATTTTCTTTGAATCATTTCCAGTTCATAGGTTTTTAAAATACCATATAAAACCTCCAATGTCATTCTGCTCAAGTCTCTCCCTTCTCTAATAGCTGAGTTTTTCTGTTCTAGATGGTCTGGAAGGGTGAGCAAAAATTTCAAGTTAACCTCCTCATCTTCATAGTATTTGTCATGAAGCTACAAGTCATTTATCAGCTTATTGAATCTTTCAAAGACATTAGTTATACTTTCTTTTTGGTTTAGCCATAAAACCCTCATACTGAGATACCAAAATCCTCCTTTGATTTGACCTAACTTCTTCTTTTCCCTGACATAGAACTTCTATTTTCTCCCAGATCTGTTTGGTTGCGTCACGGTTGATAACGTTATTGTACATTACATTGTCAAGTGAGTCTATTAGAATTAGTTTCAAGCCACTATCCAGAGAGACTTTCTCCTTTTCGGGTTCAGTGTACTTTGAGGGATCTTTAGGAGCATAATGAGCTGGGATGACCATGTCTTCATCTGTAGATTCCTCAACTCTTTCCATGGGAGTGAAAGGACTATTCTTGAGAATCTGAAATTATAATGGGTTGGCAATTTTTATAAACAGTAACATCTTCTTTTTCTATAAAGTATAGTTGGTTCTGTCAAAGGGTGGTATTTTAATACTGCTAGTCTTCTGTGTATTCATTCTTCCAAGATCTTTAATCTGTTTGCTTTGAGATTTTTCTCTGATACCACTTGTTAGGTAATGAATACAACACAGAGGGGGGTGAATGTGTTTTAGAAATTTTTAATGCTTTTTAAAAGTTTGTTGCTTGGTTAACAAAGCAGACTAGAAATGCAGTAATATTATGTTAACTGAAATAAAATAGTGCACACAATAATTTAAAACTCACTTAATTATGTATTAAAATCAAGCTAGTGTTTTGCTACAAATCTTGGAATCTTTGTAAGTGAAGAACTCAGCTTCTTCCATGAGAGAGTTACATGAAAAACTAGATTTGTTTGATTACAATTTAAAAGAAAAGGACCAGTGTTTACTTTATAAATTATTAAACACAGGTTTACACAGCATGTAATAAGATGTACTAAACCCTACTTTAAGTTATCTCTAAAGCTTTCCATTTCTGGCTTGGTGAATCCTTGCATATCCTGTAGATATTTGACTTTCCTTTATCAGTTAATCATGGCCTTTGATCTTGTACTCTTCAAGATGCTTTTGTAGACTTTTTAATCTAAGTGATTAGGTCATTTGTTGATTGATAATCTTGAATATTTAACTTGTCTGCATTTTGTACTTGAGCTTCATGTCGAGATCTCCAGTTTCTGTTATAGAGAACTAACATCTCAATAAGTATAATGGCTTATCGAGATCTTTTAGTTCTCTACAAGTGTTTTGACTTGTCGAGGTCTCCGAGATCTTTATAAGTGAATTTTTCTTGTTGAGGTCTCTGAGCTCTCGATAGGTAACTTTGACTTGCCGAGATCACTGAGTTCTCTATAAGTGAACTTGGCTTGTCGAGGTCTCTGAGTCCTCGATAGGAAGAAATGACTTGCCGATATCTCCAATCTTCATATCTTCATTTGACTTGTCGATGTCTCAGGGATTTCTCGATAGACCAATTTGGACTTTTCGATATGTCATTCTGGAGTTCTCAAATGACTTCTCTATATGACTTGATCTTTGACTTAAAATATTTTTCTCAAAACAAATTTATTCAACTATAAGCTTCTTCACAATTTCTCTGAGGCATGATCATCTTGATCTTCTTCTAGAGTTTATTATTAGGCTTGAGACTGTTTACTAAAAAATACTCCAGTCTAATCTTTGACATTATTATAGACTCAAGTAATACAGTAAAAAATACAAATTTAGATTATCATACAACTAATTCTTAGGGCTTTCAATTTGACTTGGTCTTGTTATGATACAGGCATGTCTTGCACAACACGAAACATCATGGCTAATCGTATAAAGCATATTTGTGACATCATCCAGCATGTTGGCCTTAAGATAACATTCTCCTAAACATACATATACATCTTCCTCGAGGCAACAAAATCCTCAATGGAGTAGCAGAAACTATCTCTAATTAAACCCTTTCTCGTGGGGAATCCAATCTTATATACAAGTCAACGCCTTCAACTAATTCAGGTACTAAATAACCTTACTTGCATGATGAAGTTTAAACGTCTTCGTTCTCATACATTCTGCCTCCTCTTAGAAATTATGAAGAACTATGGGTGACATGTTTCATTCGAATCAATTCAACCAATGATATTGGCAATACCGCCTCTACTTCAACTGCTCTAGAGCCTTTGCTCCATTTTCTATATCAAAGTCCTTAATAACTCTTATACGATCCAACTACTTTTCCCATCATTTTGACAGTCTCTTAAAGATTCTATGGGTCCAAATATATGACCTCAAGTCAACATTTCAATCTAACTTACTCATTGGCACTATATCCAACGAACTCTATATAAGTTCTTACGTTACTCTCTTATTTAGATATAACTCCTAATACTCTCTTCTCTAAGTACTACTCCCTCCGTCACTTTGAAATGTTAACATTTAAAATGAAGTGTTCGACACGCATTTTAAGGCTCTTATCTCGTATAGTTACATAAATTCTTTTTTTTTAAATTCTTCTGAATAAATATTAAATGTTTAAACTTTTATTCAAAAAAGAAAATTTACAAAATAAGTTACACAACTATACTAGATAAGATCCTTAAAATGTGTGTCGAACACTTCATTTCAAATATTAACTCAAATGAACGGAGTATAACTTATTGCTCTGATACCATTTCTGTAACACCCCCAAATCTGGGGTCATGGATCTGAGTCGTTACGCTACCGTCTAAACATATATTACCTGCATTAACTCAACAATCCAATAATACAACATCAAATAACCCAAATAACTTACACACACAAGTTAGAGCCCTAGAAACGATTTTCAAAACTAACATTAGTTATTACAAACCAAATGTACTATCCAGGATCTCACACTATTAATTACAACATCTACCTGAAGTTATATTAACATCTAAACTTATTTATACAAAGGTACAGAACAAACAACTAGACTTGAATGCCAGCTTCAACATTCCCGGATGAAACCAGTACAACTCTCTTATGCATTAACCATTATAAACTGGCTATCTCAGGGTGGAATCTTTTACTTCCATTTCTCGTAGTATGGAACAATTGACTATATTCTCCAGCGATTGAAAGGATTAATTAATAAAGCAAGGATGAGCACAATAATGCTCAACAAGTATCCCACTGTAGAATAAATATCTTCACAAGTTATAAAATTTTAAGTTTAATAATCTTTATTGGTATAGAAACCAAAATCTTTAAGACATGTCCTTGATTTCAAAATACCATATAGTTCAAAATACTATACAAGGGATAGTAACATTCCCCAATTTCTGAGAACAACATATAGTTCAAATACTGTATAAAAAGGTGCAATAAAGCCCCAAAATAATATATAACTGATCAACAATACTTATGATCCTTTTCATAATATCCTTGAAAAAACCTTTGTTATGCTTAATATAAGCGAAGTTCGATATCTTAACACAATGGAGTCATAAAATATTTCAATATAGATTATTTTCCTAAATTTCTGAAATCCTCTATTATGCATATTATTAACAGAGTTCCAATGTAATGCAAAAGATGAAGTTACGTGATACTTTAACACGTATCCTTTCATAATCACTGAAAATCTTTGTTATACAAGTATAAACAGAGTTTCAAAATATAAACTGTATAATATAATGTTACAAGGTGATCACATATATCTAACCTTGCCATAACATTTTTCTGAAAATCTTTGCCATGCATAATGTAACATTATCTTGATATATGTTTAAAAATGAAGTTACTAGTTACTGTAATATACTTATATATCATTTTTTCGTAAACTTCTTGAAAACTAATGTTGTTTAAAGTATAACAAGTTTTCAAAAATTCATCATATAGATGAAGTTACAAGGTACTTCATTTTTGAAACATCAATTTGAATGTTTGATTCTGCTAACACTCATCGGTCACCCAACCGTGGACTTTTCACTGGGGCTCCTTGGTTACCCAGCCGCAACCTTTTCTCTCGGGGTCCTTGGTTACCCAGCCGCGGCCTTTTCTCTCAGGGTTATTACGTTAGTGTTGCAGAATCAAAAATTTCCAATATGAATGGTGAACTAATTCCGAAGTAGCGTCGCATGAGAAGTGCAACTTACAATGATCATTCGCAGTCGTACAACTCCACTTAATAAATACATGTAGGGGAGAATAGTCGTATTCTTTTTGACCGAACGCTGGACTCCTAAGTAATGAACTGCATTTCCGGAACTTCTTGGCCATTTTAGGTCTAAATAAATAATGTTGGACCGGCGCCACTCGGCCACTTACGCCCAACCTAGTTCGAATAAAATCCATGAGCCTGAAACGTAAAGCTCTTCTCCCTTTTCCCTAAGTAGAAACTTGTTGATAGGACTCCACCAATAAGTCGTATCTAGTAGGAAAGAGGAAACTCACCAATATTTCCCAAGTGATGCTTGTTAATGGATTAAATTTGTTCCATGACTTACTTCCCGAATGTTAGGCAAGCAATCAAAAACTCTCTTTCTTTATCTATTTAGCAACTTCGTTGGGAATATAAAATACAACACTGAGCAGGATCGCTCATATTTTGAGCGAGTATTTAAATTTCCGTCGTAAAGAAAGTTTTAAATTTGAAAACGGGGTTTGGGATCCTCTCTTTACTTTTGAAACCATCTGATAAAGTTCGAAAATATTTTTCGAAAACATTTTAGATAAATATGATTTAAATAATATAAATCATTTATCAATAACATTTGAAAATTTAAAGAATATTTAATTATTATTTCTTATATAATTATTATGTAAAGAATATATTTAAATAAATATTCAAAACTAATATTCATTAAATAGTGTATAAATATTCGTAAGTAAAATCTTTACTGGAATAATCAAAATAATATTCAATCATAATGATTGATCCTAAATAAAATATTAATTGAATATTCCAAATAATATTCACTTTAGGAATTAAAACTATCGAATAAACTTTATTCGATTACTAGTTATCGAAAACCGTATATAGCATACTCGGGAACATCGTCTTCCGGTTTAAAGTATAATGTTCACCCTTTTATTCCATATACTAAGGGTATACGCAAAATATCGCTTATCACTAGCATAGGTATTATATAGCTCGTAAGATGAACTTTAAAGAATAATATTTCTCTATATATATACATATATATATATATATATATTGTAGAATTTGAACTTAAAATCACATGCATTATATCGCAAGATTTCGTTTTCAAAACATTCATGCATTTATATCGCAAGATATTGCATATACTTGTAATCATCACAATAACAATAATAGGGTTTGAAAACTTGCTGTTATAGGTCTTCTTCACCTTCGTTGAATTGTGTTATAGGTCATCTCATTGTCTTCATACGGCGAAGACTTTTTGTTGCCGACGGAAAAAGCTTTGTTAGGAAAAACATCTTTAAGTTGTCGTTATATAGAAGCCCAATAAATCCAAAAGCCCAGAAAAACAGTCTTCTAATTGAAACAGGAATCTGAAATCCCGACCTTGGGTAGCCGCGCGCTTCACTAGCGTGGGCGCGCTGACATTCTGCTTCTCTGGCTCGGGCGCACGCTAGCACAGCGCGGGAGCGCTGACCTTCTGGAAAAAATTCTTCTGCTTGTTTTATTCAGCTGGTTCTTGACGGCTTTGCACGAACAATCTTCATGACACCTTCCTAACACCATTTTAGCATCAAAGCAATGATAAATCACCTTGATCCTTGTTATATGCCTGAAATGCAAAAACACAAATAACTTGAGTTCAAAACATCAATCCAAGCCTTTATAGAGCATTCTAAATGGACATAAATGCCACTTAACACACCCCCAAAGTTGAACCGATGCTTGTCTTCAAGCATAAACAAACTCAAAGAACAAGAAATAAAATGCATGAATGCAAGCTACATGAATGCAATAATCCCCTCAGTATAACTAAACCAACCAATGAGCAACATCTCAACAAATGCAGTTATTCGCACAAATATCAATCAAATCCCATAATTCAACTTACAAGCCAGAAACGTGCGTGCGTGCATTTGCTTAACAGATATACTATCACAACTAGATCAATAATCATGACTCACTACTCATCAAGGCAATCACAAGGTTGTAGATAGAATAAAACCTAAACACAAAATGACTTATAACACTTTAATTCTTAAATCGTAGTTATTATATGGATTCATGCTTTTATTCACAACACATAAACAATCACAATATGCTCATTTAATCATACAATGAGTGAGGTCCACAAAAGACTTATACAATAATACCCATGTAACGAGCGTTAGGTTAGTGGATTCCAGATTATAAAAGCCTTAGGTCACTAGGCACAAAGTCCCCTAAGAACTTAATAACTCGAGTATTAAAGAGCCCACTCGTGATCAATTATGCATAACACATATAATTTTTTTCTTTTCTTTTCTTTTTTATTTTCCTCTTTTTTCACATGATTTCTGAACGAGTTCGTTTCGCTCCATCTCGCTCAACCCTAGACTACTCATATAAAATGAGCCGGCTACTAGCCAGTTGACACTTAGCCACAACAACTAGCAATGAAATCAAATTTTTTTCTCCAATCTTCAAATATCCATGTTATTTTATCATTAAGAGAATATCCAAAATTCTAAATATATACAAGTGATTAAACCTTGACAAACAAACAAACCATGACCATGATCTAACACTCAAGCAACCTATAAGACTTAGTGAAATTTATTGCTTCTAGCATGCAAATCAACTTGATAAGACTTAACATTACTATACACGACATCACTATACTAGCATCAATATCACAAATCAGTCTGAAAAGTAAACTTAAGGGATCATGTTATAATGCAAATGCATGAACTATATGCAACAAAATATCATGCAAAATAAAAAAAAACTACTACATGGCAAATATGCAACTATAGAACTAAACTGTCATGACTATGCAAACTATATAGACACACCCACACATATGTTCTTTAAGTATCAACCCCAAACTTAAAATATTCACTGCCCTCAGTGAAGGTAATAGTAAGGAATCAGGCATACTTACTCGGAATCAGGGTCATCACCCTCATGAGGTGGCATGTTAGGAGTGTCAGGCGGCGGGTACATAGAATCCTCACTAAATACTGGCCGCTGGATGTCAATTCTCGTGGTTCTGAATGCAGTCCCCAACACCTGGGTGAGATCATGTGCAAACCTCTGCTTTTTGCTGTTGCTGCTGTGACCGTGAAGGACCGGCCTTGCTCAACTGCGCTCTCCATACTGCTCTGCTGGCCTAAGCTGTACCACCAGCATACATCTGATCTGCTGGACGGCCACCCGGCAAGTGGTCATATGTGAAGCCAAGCCCCTTCGGATCAGGCTTACCTCCTCTCCACTCCTTCATAACTGCTATCGTCCTACGGTCAATCGGGGCACTAGGTAGCTGCAGCTGCTCGTGTGCAGGCCAATGAACTTCAACCGCCACACAAAGCTTCATCACAATGGACGCATAGGGAATAGTCTCCGTAATGCTGCCTCACAAAAACCTCAAAATACCCTGATAAATAACCATCCGGAGATCCACATAATCTCCCTGAAGAATCCCCCATAATACATGCACGCTCCACAGTAACATCATTCACATGAGAAGATGGCATGATGTTGGCATAAAGAAAAGAATTCCATGTACGTGCAAACATGTTCATGCACGAGGCAGATAAAGTGGCATACTCATTCGTGCCCCTCTTGAACAGTGAGTCTCAGGAACACACAATGTAGCAATAATCAAATCCAAGTTAAAATCCTCACCGATCATCGCATTTCAATCCTCCTGCTGAGGATGCCTCTCGGGCTGATTTATCACCCGACGAATGGCCTCCGCATTGTAATCCACAGTCAACCCCCTCAACACAGTAAAACCTTTCTTATCCGCCTTCGCATTCGTGTAAAACTCACGAACCACAATCATAGGCACCGCAGCTGGTGCCTCATAAAAAGCAATCCAACCCATCTCCACAATCATCTCCAACAACTTACCATCCCTCCCCGATGGCAGAAAACCTCGCTCCTTGGCTATGGGCTTTGAAAGCAGCCTCGTATATTCCGCCTCAGCCTCCGGAGTTGCAAACCTGGGCCTCACACCCCCAACACTAGAAGAATTGGTGGTCCTGCTGCCTACTTGAGTTCTTTGTCTTTTCGGTGCCATTGAGATTGAACAAGTTGAGAGAAAAGATGTGTGTATATAAGAGATTTGTGTTTGAGAATTTGAGAAGTGATGGACAAGTTTATGTATAAGGGTGTATATATATGGGATTTTTAGAATAGAATTAGTTTAGGAAAAGAACTGGGAATTGATAGTGGGAATAATGGGAGTAATGGGGTTGATTGAAATTGATTTGGAGAGGGAAATATGGAAGTGGGAGAGTAAAATTCTATTGGGAATTGATTTGGTGTTTAAATTCTCATTTTTCTGACTTCTTTTTTTTTTCAGGTCCAGGGAGCCAGCGCGGGTGCCTCGCCTGGCAGCGCGGGCGCCTCGCCTGGCAGCGCGGGCGCGTCGTGCTTCTGGAAAACCAGCGCAGCCGCCCCGCATACCAACACGTCGTGCTACTCGAGTTTCAGCACGGCTGCCCCGCTTCTCAGCGCGGGCGCGCCATGCTTCTGTAGTTGGCACTGAATTTTTTTCTTTTTCTGATTTTTTATAGTTTTATCCTTGTTTTCTTCTTCCTCTATCTACTAATGTACAATAAACTTTGGTTGCCTCCCAAGAAGCGTTTGCTTTACATCGTTAGCTTGACGTAGAATCCCGATATCAAGTGGACAATAAAACATCACTAACCACCTCACGGTTTGCCGTATCCCCACAATATTGCTTGAACCTCTGTCCATTCACCTTGAATGCTTGGCCTGGATTATTCTCAAAAATCTCCACCGCTCCATGTGGAAACACGGTTTTGACAACAAACGTCCCTGACCATCTTGACTTCAACTTTCTACGAAAAAGATGGAGACGATAGTTGAACAAAAGAACTTGTTGCCCCGGCACAAATGATTTGAGCACTAGACCCCTATCGTGCCACCTCTTGACTTTCTCCTTATACATTTTGTTGTTCTCATATGCTTGAAGCCGAAACTCGTCGAGTTCATTCAATTGAAGCATCAGTTTCTTACCAGCTGCATCCATATCAAGGTTCAATTTCTTCAAAGCCCAATATACTTTATGCTCTAACTCCACATGCAAATGACATCCCTTACCATAAACCAACTGAAACGGTGACATGCCTAGCGGAGTCTTGTATGCTGTTCTATACGCCCAAACAGCTTCATCCAGCTTCAAAGACCAATCCTTCCTTAATGGACACACACCTTTCTCTAGAATACGCTTGATCTCTCTCTTAGATACCTCAGCTTGACCATTAGTCTGAGGATGGTAGGTTGTAGCAATGCGATGATTCACATTATATATTTGCATCATGGCAGTGAACTTGCGATTGCAGAAATGCGATCCCTCGTCACTGATTATGACTCTCGGAGTCCCAAATCTTGTGAATATCTAATTTTGAAGAAAATTAAGCACTACCTTTGCATCATTCGTCAGCAAAGCCTTGAATTCAACCCATTTCGAGACATAATCAACCGCCAATAAGATATACTGATTAGTGCAAGATGAGACAAATGGCCCCATGAAGTCAATTCGCCAAACATCGAAGACCTCAACCTCGAGAAGCACATTATGAGGCATCTCATCCCTCTTGGACATATTATCAACACGCTGGCATCCATCACACTTTAAAATACTTATGCGCATCCTTAATCAATGTAGCCCAGAAGAATCCTGATTGAAGGATATGAGCTACAGTCTTTTCTCTACCATAGTGGCCTCCATAAACAGTCGAATGACAATCTCGCAAGATCTTCCCCCTATTTCGCTATACGGAATACATCTCCTGATGATTTGGCCAGCTCCTTACCTAAGCAGAAATGGCTCATCTCACATGTATCACTTCACCTCATGAAGAAACTTCTTTCTTTGAGCAGAAGACAAGTTTGGGGGTAAAATGTTGCTCACAAGGTAGTTCACAATGTCTGCGAACCACGGTTCTTCCTCTTGCACCCCAAACAGCTGCTCATCATAAAAAGACTCATTAGTCAGTGTCCTATCCTGTTAAGTTACATTTCAATCTTCTAAATGAGAGAGATGATCAGCGACTTGATTCTCAGTACCCTTTCTGTCCTTGATCTCTAACTCGAATTCCAGAAGTGAAAGAACCCATCAAATCGGTCTAGGCTTCGAGTCCTTCTTCGAGACGAGATAGCGAATCACAACTTGATCAGTGAAAACTGTCACCTTCGTCCCAAGCAAATAAGATCGAAACTTCTCAAAACCATAGACAATAGCCAATAGCTCTTTCTCAGTAGAAGTATAGTTCAGTTGAGCACCATTGAGGGTCTTACTAGCATAGTAGACCACATGAAATATATTGTTCTTTCTCAGCCCAAGAACTGCTCCAACTGCATAGTCACTTGCATCGCACATCATTTCAAAAGGTTCATCCCAATTAGGTGTAGTTGTCACGTCCTCCAAACCCGGGTCAGAAGTTTGGGGCTCAGAAGACACACCACAATATTTAAACCTGTATATAAAGTATTATATGCATTGACCCTTCTTTACACAACCACGGATCGCAACAGGTTAAAGTATGAAAACAAGCCACAACCTTAACTTTTATTACATCGTACCAAATCCCAACTAGTTCAACGTACAATTAATAATGATATCGTTCGTACAATGTTGCATAACTTCTCTACAATATAAAGCTCCTGCTAGCTCGATTCAACTCAACCTGGAATCCTAGCTCACACACTGGACTGGGAATCCTCGTTACCAATAATTTCCTTTTCAACTGTTAAAAACATAAAAAGATTTGCAAGAGTGAGCTAACTAGCTCAGCAAGTCATAATAGCAATAAATGAGGTTAAACAATAACCAATTGAAATGATTCAGAAGAATCAAGTTTCTGAATAAGCAATGATTAGAATTGGATATTCACTTTTCATTTTAAAAACCAAGGTTAGGCTGCTGATCAGTCACGCACTAATCCCGAGCAAAGCTCTCAGCTTTGCCCTATATACTAGATCCAAAGCATGCATTGGCCTATTATGACCACGAATCTGGTCTGACCACAAACCTGACACACATTTATAAAACCATCCAATTCTAAAATAATTAAATATGATAACCAATGTAAATCCATACGCTGAATCATAAACAACATTTATCTTGAAGTACAGGGTGATTCATAACACCATGAAGGCATAACAGGGAATTTAAAAAGATTGGCTTTCAATCAAGGAAAGAATCAGAAAGTAGAAGACCAAGGTTTCAAGGGTTCCAACAATTGGTCTTCTGTTAAACAAGGAATAAGGGTTGGTATGTCAAGCAATTTAATATCAGAATTCAGTATGTGGTAGATATGTATTTGTGGAGTAGTATCGTATGTGTCTGGCTCGTATATGGGAATTCAACAATCAACAGTTTATGAAGAATAAGGCTTATGGCTCAAGATTAATAAGAATCAGGGTTCAAGGTTAAATAGTTTAAAGCGCTTGCAATATAAAACAAGAGTTATTTTGAATAATAGTGGCATATTATGAAATAGTTCGAAAATATTTGTAATATATCTTGAAGAAAGGTTCAGAAGTACTTGCCTTATCACCAACGATTTCCACTTTACTTGTACTCATCTAACAGTTTTATTCATCAACCACTTTTATTCTCTTTCTATGCCTTGCTTCTATTTTTTAATCACTTTCCTTCTCTTTCTACACTTTAATTCTATTTATGGATCACTGATTTCCTTTTCTATGCCTCGCTGACTCTACTAGGCATCACAAGTATCTATCAATTATTCATACTCATATTATTCTAATCAACACATAGACGTCATAAGCTTTTATCTACCCTTCATTTCACCCAAATCCGATTTACGGATTAAATGTTATGACTAAAACAGTCAAACCATAACCACATAGGCATATAACACATCAATCAGTTAGCACGTAGCACATAGAACGCAAGATATTCGATCAAAATAATTTTTCAACGAAGATTCGGGGTCAAAATGATTTTCCAGGTATTTAACACGAATTTTTGAACATTTTTCGGAATTAAAACGGGACTCCGAATCAATTTATAATTAAATAATAGGGTCCGAACACCCGAATATGACTTTAAAATAATTTTATAATAATTATCTAGCCTTGAAAATTATTTTAAATAATATTTTGAAGCTCGAAACTATTTTTCGGAATTTTTAAATCAATATTAAATAATTAAATCCAATTAAATAATCAATTAAAATTAATTAATAACTAATTAAATTAATTAATCAATAAATATTTAAATTAATTGACTAATTAAATTATTAATTATCAACTAAAATTAATTAATTAAATATTTGAGATTTATTTTGTAATTAAAATAATTTTTCAGAAAAGAAATAATAAAATTTTTGAAGTTTTAAAATAATAAAAATCAATTTTTGAAAATTTTATAAAAAAAAGTATAAATTTTTTTGAAAATAACAAAATAGAAATCTGATTTTTGAGTATTTTTAAAACTGAAATTTGATTTTTAAAAATCTTTAAAAAAGAAGTATAAAAACGCAAAATTTGCAAAACTTGGGGAACTAAACTGTAAATTTTAAAGTCGTCTCCCCCAAGCTCGCCGGAAAGCCATGGACGCCGTCCATGAGCTTTTCTGGTGACTGAAAAACCACCCAGAAATGGTTCCAATTAACAGGAAATAATGCTAGTTGCTCCAGGAACGTATCTGTAGATTCATTTCACCCAAACAATCAACGAATTAACCGGAAAATTCAATCGAAGTTTGCGGCCGGAGAACCCCGATTTTCTGATTACACCCTTCCATTAATCGTTTGTTCTTTATATATACATCAATCGAATCATCTTTGGACAATCTACACATTGCTACAATTAATTATAACAAATAACCCCACACAAAGAAACGCCTAATTTTCAATCAAGAACATTCATACCAAGAACCCTAATTTTATTTCTGAGAATCAAACACCCTTTTCTATATGTTATTGAACTCTATTTTTGACATATAATATACCAAACTGACCCGAAAAATATTATATACACGATGGAATCATCAAATCATATCAACAACATCAAGAACAAAAATTCATATTTTAACCATCAAATAATTCGAATTAAAATAAATAAATAACAAAAGCACTTTGATTTCTGCACTGAAATGGTTGATTGATTCAAAAAGTACTTTTTGAGAGCTTCGTTTTAATATATCGCACACTTGAATCAGAGTTCGGTAACGCCTTTGTTCGTTCGTTGATTATGAAGAACACGACGTGAATTCAACATTTTCTCTAAATTTTACGGGGTTTTACTAACTGATTGTGATTATTCGAATAAAATAAAATGATAAAAGGGCTATATATATTTTTGGAATATTGGTTCGTGTTGGATCGTTAAATTAGTTACTTGGCCACCAAGTAACTGCAAAAACGAGTATTGGATCGATAAATTAGTTACTTAGCCGCTAAGTAACTGCAAAAAAAACAATCCAATTTAGTACCAATACTGGATAATTATCCAAACCGGGCTTCTTATAAAACACTTTATACGCAAATATTGTAATAATATCCCGTCTTTCGAGAATGCGGGTTTTGATGATTCACCGAAATGGTTATCGTATCGAAAATCTTGCGTCGGGCCGCGCACGGGTAAAATTGTAATCCAGATTGAAAAAGTCAAAACACGGAAAATGTCCGGAATTACCAGATTAGGTTAGGAAGGAGTTTTCGGAAGAGTTTCGGGTTGTAACAACGTAAAAACAGTTGAAGTCGGACGATTCCCGGCTTTATAAAATAATTTTGTAATTATTCAGAAAATAATTAATAAATTCATAAATCAATAAAAAATCATTTGACAGCCCAAAAATTACCAGAAAAATACCGTAATTATCTATATTTTATTCTGGTCATAAT
Source organism: Apium graveolens (assembly GCF_009905375.1). NCBI lineage: Eukaryota > Viridiplantae > Streptophyta > Magnoliopsida > Apiales > Apiaceae > Apium > Apium graveolens. The sequence continues at coordinate 306,049,437 of NC_133648.1, read as the reverse complement.
AAAAATAACCAACTTATACTGTATCACATATAAGCATTCACATATTCACATCAATCATTAGATAATTCACCATACATCACATAATAATCATATAAAAATTACTTATTAATAAAAATAATTACACGCGATATCCCGGATGTTACATCCTTCCCCCCTTAAAAGGATTCTGTCCTCAGAATCATTCTAAGGATCATATAGTGATACCTTCAAGTATCTCAATCTCATTTTCTCGGGTTGATTCCTCAACCTTACAACTTTTCATAAACTTTTACTCGCAGCATCAACCATTACTTAATAAACTCTCGTTGACATCATATTCTATCTGTTGCTCATATAACTCAACTCGAGTCTCCATTTTAAATATAATGGAGCCAAATTACTTTTCCTGAGTATACACGTATAAATACTGTATTAATCTGCTAAACGTGTGGCAATGAAGCCAACTTACTTACACTTATCCTGACTATTTTACTGCCTCAAAAGGGACCAGCATAATACTTACTAATTAGCTTTTCTTTGTAATTCTAGTAATTCGTGCTCATGAACGTTTGCAATAGCTACTAGTTATTGAACATCATTCCCACATGTTTCTCTATTCAATTAACTTAGTTAATCACTTCGAATCGCATTCGAGGCACTTTAGTCGTTGTTTTAATCTTCTCGTCCATCTGCGAATGATATACTAGAACTATGGCCTATTTGATTTCTAACGTTCTTGAGATTACTCCAGAGTTAAGAATTAACAAGAAAATCTCGACTGAATATGACGGACGCATAGACTTATCACCATATTTTATTTTCCTTGAAGCACAATCGAGGATGTTTACCGAGCGAAGATCTCTTACCATTTTAAAGAAAGTACACTAACCTGGAGGCATCACCGGCATACTTTTAACCTATATTATCATTTATTTTGGTTCTAAGGAGTTCTCATACGAGACTGATTATAATGCGTTCCTTGACATCTAATCACATATAACGTTTATTCTTTCTTTATGCCATACTATCAGAGAGTCTTCTTTGACATTTATATCTCGTATCATACCTTTAGAGTAGATTGAATCTCTTGAGTTATCATTGTTTAACCAAATTCCTATCTTTTTAGTTCCACTTTACCTAATATCCGTTCATCTAGAAGTAGTACAAACCATTCTATTTCGATATAATTTATCATATTCTGAATACTTCTGTCGAATTTCAAATTACACAATATTGATTATCTACAATTAGTTTCTGGATCTGATGACGTACCACCATTTCTTTAAGCAGCAACTAACCCACTTATGGGATAAACTGTTTATTCCTAAATGAGAATGATCAGGTTTAAATAACCTATCAATAATAATGCAATTAATGCTTTCCTCACTTTTGGTTCTCATGTGACATCACCATGACGTTTCTTGGCAAAATATATCCATCTAGTCTTTGATGTCCCGCCTTAACTCCTTCACACGTGTATCATTTTCTAATCTATCCCACTATTTCTTTCTTCATTTCTGGCCACCAATGATTTTCCTCTAAATCTCTATACATATTGGTACTCCATGGATGGATTGAATATCTTGGGTTGTGAGCTTCTTGTCAAATTCCATTCTTCAATTCTGTCACTGGTGGAATCCCATATTCTGAAATAAAATCTGGAAATGCTTTGATCATCCTTTTGAGTATATATATATATATTTATTTTTTTTCTAACGATAATATCTTGATCTATTATTTCCCCTTGACGTTTATTTACCTTCTCTAGCAATTCTGGCTGAAAATTCATACTATACATCTTTGCATTATTAGGTTTGCAAACTCAGGCTTCCAATTTCAACTTTTGAAATTCCTTTTATAATTCTTCTGACACTGTAGACACGTTCGGTCTTTCCTTTCTGATTAATGCATCTGTTACTACGTTTACTTTTCCTAGCATTTTATGAAATTTCTTTATCACCCTTTTGATTCCACTTCCTTTTCTATCTCCGTTCTTTATTCTCATAGCTTATTCAAAACCGAACTCTTGACATTAATACTCATTTTTTCGTCATATCAAATTAGATATTAATACGAACTTTAATGCTCACAACATCCCATTCTGAAGTAAACATCAATCATCTGTATTAATACCACTTTCGATATTTAACAACAACCTAAGTATCAACATCAGTCGAAAACTGAATTAAAATTATATCTCACACTTTATCCCAAAACAGAAATACTTGACAAATCATTATTGTATGATTATCATAAACAAGATGTCCTTTGATAAAACTTTGTTGCAAATGATAACATCTCCCTGACTGTCTAATGAAATCCATACTGGTGTAGTTATTAATTTCTATTTTATTCTATCTCCCTTCTTCCTTTCTTCTCGTTGCTTCATCTTAAATCTTTAGCTCTTGAAAATATTCTTCTCACTTGTCCATACAAATGACTTTTTATTTCTCTTGTCCATTATGAAGGGCATACTCATTCAAGTAAAAAATCACACATTTGCAGCAATTTCTGAATTATACTAGCGTCATCAATTTTTCCCAATTCCTCATTGTTTTGATTTCAGATTTGAAAGTCACATCAAAATTTGACTTAATCTATTTGGAATCGATTTCCATCTAATTGACCATTAATTGGTAAAATAACCAATTAACTTACTTAATTGGTCAATTATACCAAGTGATGACTAGCTAAATGAAATCAAAAACCAATTATATATAGTCGGATTGGATGCAACAACCTCCCTCGAGAACCAAGATCACAATTATTTGGAGTATCACAGGAATATCAATAACATATGAAAGTTTAAATTCTATCTTTAAAAGCAGGGTAATCTCTGAAAATTTGGGCAGCATCTCCTCTATATTATTGACTACCAGTCGGACTCAAGATGACACGAACAATCAATCAAACAACCAACAATCAATCCTCATATGTACCAATCCACTGCCACTTTCTAAACTCACCATTTCACCATCTCATGTAATGTTAATCAGTATAATCCATATTTTAGTTCAACCTGGGATTATAGCGAACGATTCGGATGATACCATGTCCTTTCTCATATCTTCTGATTATAACAGAATATCAATACTGAGTATAATTATAAATTATTCTAGAATTCTTCTAATTCATGTTTTTAAGTAAAGCTCTCTACCTAAAAATTCCTCCATCCTTGGAAATATACACTTGTTCTTATTAGTTAACTTGTTCAACCTCTGATGACCAACACCTGGTCTCAACCAACATTCTTAAAATCTTGCGAATGAGTTCATTTGGTTTTAAAGCTTCATATCTTAAAAATTGTTGCAGTCAAACTACCATACCTTTATCTCCCCTTATGTCTTTCCATATTGAACCTTCTTTTCCGACCCTGCTACAAGCGTAAATTTTACCACAACTCACTTTATTGAGTGGGAAAGCCCAACCATCACTTGATGAACATACTTAATGTTTATTCGTATCTAGAATTTCTTCGATCTTGAATTTTCATGATAAATATCTCCCACATGATTGAGGTATGCTTCATTTTTACAACATTTTAATCGATTATCTGGTTATTATTAAGAATTTCTTCATTCATCTTTATTATCCAATCGATCATTTGCCTCATCTGATACATGCAGCTTTACTTTCTTATTTCTCTAGTTAATTTACCTTATACGGTTTGCTAATTACTCCAATTCACGCCAAATTTCATACTTGTAACGTATCATGTATACAGATTTCCGCCTTTGATATAATGTCCTCGCAACAATCCCGTTATCGGCATATGATTCCTTTCTGTAAGTAAATGTCCACCATTCTTTGGCTTGCAATTGTCCACACTTTTTATGTAACTCCATCTGCTACACAGGTTCATTTTACTTCCTTTTTAAAACATTCAAAAGATAGACCTTACACAAGAAGGAATTTGTAATGAATAAGAGTACAAGGAAATAATCGGAGAAAATCATGAATCAACAAATCAGGATTTAAGAAGAATGAATGAATAATGATTTGAATAAGAATGAGACAACTATATTAGTACTCAAGATGGCCAATCTTTCATACTATATGGCACACAATACATGATTAGGTGGCGTCCCACCAGACTCTTTGTCGTTTTGACGAATCGTCACACCATAACACTACTTGTCCCAATTAGGAAACATTATTTTGAAGAAGGAATGATTTGAAAGGGATTCAACAATCACCTTATAAAGCTGATCATGAAAGAAGTTCATACTTTACTCGAGATTTATAAGAATGATAAGAAAAAAAATGATATCATTGGTCGCCATCCGCATTTTATCAGTTTACAACTTCAACACTTGTCCGATCAATAAATCCCATTTTGAGTCATATATTAACTTTAGAAAGTTCTCTAAAATGCTTTCTTAAATTAATCATTAGAATAAATTCCCCTGTACTGGGTCTTGTATCTTTCGCGTTGCGCTTCTATGTTCAATATTCCTATAATTCGACCCTATATTCATGCTTAACGAGATTTACAATCACAACTTCAAATTTCGCTTATGCTGCTGATCATTCAACATATCGCCTCCTTTGCTAATAACGTTCTTCTTTTAAAAAGGTCTGGAAATTTTCTCAATCTTTTTTGCTCATACTCGACTACTTATGAATCGACGTATTCTTCGAACTCTAATCGTCTCAGAAATTGGATGAACAGTTTCTCCGTACATTGGTTCCATCGTTAAACTTATCAAACAACATTTGCATTCTTCTGCTAGGAACAATCAAATCTTCTTCGTAATAGCGGTTTCATTTGGACTTCTAAACGAACCGTACTAATTTTTAGAACAAGTATTTGTCTGGATAATCTGAATTTTATAACAAACAAGAAACTCAAGTAGTAATTGGACAACCAAGTTTTAAAACTTGTTTTGTTCCAAGGAATTTTAGAAAGAAATTTGTGAAGAAAATCTCTTTAAAAAAAACTGTTTAAAATTTTGAAAATCATACACCTAGTCGTCATTACTATATGAGTTGGTTGTCATCCTTCTCAACTATCACAAGGAATCCAATTAGGAAAATAATCAGATAAGAGACCATTCCTTTCCAAATATCTTCTACCCCTTATTGGGTCCATTTTGCCTTCATTGGTCAACAAAACTCCAGTTACCATTGCATACTATCTTATTCGTAACTTCACTTCTAGTCTTCCATACTGGTAACATTCCCACCCTTATCTCTTACGGTTACTAAGTATAAAAAATCTATCAAGTAATCATCAGATTTATTTTATAACACAAGGTCGATTTATATCACATTACTTCTAAACGTATCATGTTTGATCATATCATCATCATATAATTTCAAAAAAGCTCTCGATTTCCAATCCTATCAAATTTCTTTAAAGATCCTTCTAGCTCACTCCACAAAATAATCATGGGTGGCATACTCATTAGTAGCTCCCTATAACTTGGTAGCGGCTATCTTCCGAAATACACGTATCCTCACTCTAGGTTCCTTAAATATTTCTTAATACCTCGTGTACTCACCATATGTTATAACTTTCGAATTCATCCTTCTTGGTGTTGTTACTCTATAAGACGAGTTTTAAACGGATATTATAGAACAGAATGTAGAGTAGACATAAAAGATGCGCGCACAACTGAATATCCGGTAGAACTAGAATCAACGTGTGGGGGATTCTCAAATAGGTAGCCTCGCATCATGGGATGAGATAATAGTTTGAAAAGGTGCAATCGCTGTGATAAGAAGTGACATGGCTACCACCGGTGGAAGAGCAGAGCGTGAATCATATGATAGTCTTTCGAATGAAAGCTCCAAATGATCAGACGATCCAGGAATAAAAGAATCTTCCATCGCCGCCATCTGAAAATTGCGTCGCTAAATAAGGATGTCGAATCTCATCACGAATCATACCAAACCTATTATACATTCACAGTCAACCTCTCGATGTTCTATCTTTCTATTTCCTAATCCTAACCCTCTCCTGACAATCTAGGCTTGTTTCAGTGACTTAAAACTTATGGCTCTGATGCCAAACTGTAACGTCCTCCAAACTGTTAGGAATATATGTGCATTAGTTTGATGATATGTTTAACAAAACACTTAAGTAGAAATTTAGTGTCTGTAGCCTCAACGGATAAGACCACTTTGGCTATCCGTTGATGGTGTAGCTTTACTTAGAAATAAGTCTAGTATTGTAGCATATTTCAGTCTCTGTATTTAAAATGTAATTCTTAGAAGTTGAGAGAAACTATAAGTCATGTTGACTACTAGATGATATGCAGATAGGAAGGCCAATTGTAAATATTTCATGCCTTGTAATTTTGTATAAATGAAGTGGTATCAACGGATGACTTAAAGACCTTCAACGGATGAGAAGCTAAGCTTCAACGGATGTCTCTAAAGCTTCAACGGATAACATCCTTCAACGGATGAGAGCATCAACGGATGAAAGCTTCAACGGATAACATCCTTCAACGGATGAAGTCATCAACGGATGAAAGCTTCAACGGATGTTCTGCTAATTAGCCGTTGATAAGTGGTAGTTGTACCTACAAACAGAGGCACATGGGTTGACAGAGAAAAGTGAGATGTGGTAGCCGAATTTCAGGATCAACAGAAAAAGCAGCCGTTCTTCTTTAATACAAAGATGCAATATTCAACAAAGTACTTGAGTGAACAGGAAAAGAAGCAAGTGAAGAACTTATTTTACTATTGTAATTTTATATTGTTTTTAACTTGTACACTTGGTAATATATAAACCAAGAAGAAGCTAGTAATTAGAGAGAGATTTTTCCAGAGCTGTTAAGAAATATCTTGAGAGAAAATTCATCTAGTTTGTACTAGGATGCAGCTGTGATCAACATTGTTGAACACAGATTTTCTAATATACCATCTCTGGTGGAACAACAAATCCACCAGAAAAGTTTTTAAAGTTTGTTGTGTTCTTTACATTTTGTGTTTGAATATATATCTGTCTGCATTAGCTCAAAGCAATTCATACACTTGTTCATCTAGAACACACTGCTTTAATAAACTTCTCAAAACCTGAAAAAGTTTTGAGATTTACATTCAACCCCCCTTCTGTAAATCTCATTGTTAGTCCTGTAGGAATAACAATTGGTATCAGAGCAGGCTCTTGACAAACAAAGAGTTTAAAGATCTTGGAATCTAACAAAGATGAGTAAGAAGGATATTGGAGTAAAGATCCCAGTTCTTGACAAAGATAGTTATCACCACTGGAAGGTGAAAATGCACCTTCATCTACTCTCCCAAGATGAAGGTTATGTAAACTGCATTGAGAATGGTCCTCACATTCCCCACAAAGTAGCCACAGTTGCTACGGCCACAATTGCTGTTGGTCAATCCATTCCAAAACCTAGAGCAGAATGGACAATGGAAGACACAGAAGAAGTCCACAAGGATAAGAAGGCTATGAACATTTTGTTTAATGGTCTTGACAAGGATATGTTTGATAATGTGATAAATTGTTCAACTGCCAAAGAGGTTTGGGACACAGTTCAGTTGCTGTGTGAAGGTACAGAACAAGTAAAAGAGAACAAAATGCAGCTTCTCATTCAACAGTATGAGTACTTTCATTTTGAAGAGAATGAATCTTTAAATGACACATTTAATAGATTCCAAAAGCTGTTGAATGGACTGAAGCTGTATGGTAGAGTGTACCAGGTGAAGGATTCAAATCTTAAATTTTTGAGATCCTTACCAAAGGAATGGAAACCCATGACTGTTTCCTTAAGAAACTCTCAGGATTATAAGGACTTTACTCTTGAAAGATTATATGGAATCTTGAAGACTTATGAACTAGAGTTGGAACAGGATGAGGTATTGGAGAGGGGGAGAAAGAAAGGAGGTTCAGTTGCATTGGTAGCTGAAAATGAGAAAGAATGCAGAAAAGAAACTGTGAGATCTACATCAAGCTCCAAAGATGGTGTAAGAAATCCAGAATCAGACAAGGGTAAAGAGCAAGTTGCTGAAAATGAAGACAACTCCAGTCAAGATGACTCTGATGGTATTGATGAGCATCTTGCATTTCTGTCCAGGAGATTTGCAAAGATGAAGTTCAGGAAAAACACTAGAGCCACTAAACCCTATAAGAACATGGTGGACAAATCCAAGTTCAAGTGTTTTAATTGTGGTATAAGTGGACACTTTGCAAGTGAGTGCAGAAAGCCAACCTCTGAAAAGAAGAAATTTGAACAAGTAGATTACAAAAAGAAATATTTTGATCTACTCAAACAGAAGGAAAGGGCTTTCATTACTCAAGAAAAGGACTGGGCAGCTGATGGAGATGAAGAGGATGAAGATGTGGATTATGTCAACCTTGCTCTCATGGCTGATTCTGAAGAAAACGAAGTTAGTTCATCAAGCAATCAGGTAATCACTACTGATTTAACACAGCTTACTAAAGAAGAGTGCAATGATGCTTTCAATGACATGTCTACTGAATTGTATCATTTGCGTGTGTCTCTTAAATCTCTTGCTAAAGAAAATAGTAGGATCAAAGAGAACAATCTGTTTTTAAGTAATAGAAATACTGTGTTAGAAAATAAGTTGATTGACCTAGAGAAAACCAAATTGCATTGTATATCTGTTGAAAATGAACTAGCTGAATCTGTTAAGAAAGTAGAAATACTTTCCAATCAATTAGAGAAAGAGCAAGAGGTGATTAAAGCCTGGAAAACATCTAGGGATGTAAGTGCTCAAATTGCCAAAGTCCAAGGAATTGAATCATTCTGTGAAACTGCCTGGGATAAAAATAAAAAGAAACTGGAATTAATTGATGGACTGTCAACGGATGTGGAATCAACGGATGATGAAAGTTATCCGTTGAAGGAAGAAAAGGAACATCCGTTGAAGGTTCCTCAATTAAAACAGGCAGATGTTTCTAAAAGAGAAAATCTAAAGAAACTCAATAAAAAGTTTGGTTCAACTTCAAAGAACTTTGTCAAAGAAGGAGCAAGCACATCCAAAGATGTCAGAAAGGTGAATGTAGGGCACATGACCTTAGAACAGTTAAACAATAGGCTCAAGATGGTTGAGGATAAAAAGGAATCCAAAAGGAAATCCAACAGAAATGGGAAGGTAGGAGTTAACAAACATAACAATTACACACCTGACAAGTATGCTCCTAGAAAAAGCTGTGTGCATTGTAGTAGTGTTAATCATCTATCTGCTAATTGTTAATCTATTAAGAAATCTCCCATAACTGTACCCTCTTCCATGCCTAACATGTCTGTATCACCTCTACATGCTATGCCTGTTATGTCTCAACAAAATCCTTATGCACATTTTGCAAACATGCCATATTTTAACAATCCTTATCTTGCTGCATTCAGTATGCCTCAAATGCCATACAATATGCCAATGTGGAATAACATGTATGCACAATCCATGCCTAATAATTCTATAAATGTGCTGGATAATGTTGTGACTAACCCTACACCTCAACCAACCACATCTAAGACCAAGGTTGACTCAAACTCACCTAAGTCTAAAGATGCAGGAGGAATGAAGTCTAGGAGAAAGGCTAACAAGAATGGACCCAAGGAAACTTGGGTACCAAAATCAAATTGATTGATTTTATGGTGTGCAGGAAAATAGAAGAAATCTATGGTACTTGGACAGTGGCTGTTCAAGACACATGACTGGAGATTTCTCCCTGCTCACAGAGTTTAAAGAGAGAGCTGGCCCCAGCATAACCTTTGGAGATGACAGCAAAGGGTTTACTATGGGATATGGCTTGATTTCAACAAGGAATGTCATCATTGAAGAAGTTGCATTAGTTGATGGTCTCAAGCACAACTTACTGAGTATCAGTCAACTATGTGATAGAGGGAATACAGTTTCCTTCAATTCTGAAGCCTGTGTTGTCACTAGTAAGGAAGACAACAAAGTGGTTCTAACTGGAGTTAGAAAAGGAAATGTGTACTTAGCTGACTTCAACTCTACAGATGCAGAATCTATTACTTGTCTCTTCAGCAAAGCAAGTTCAGTTGAGAGTTGGCTATGGCACAAGAAGCTATCCCATTTGAATTTCAAAACAATGAATGATCTAGTCAAAAAGGACTTAGTAAGAGGAATTCCTCTTGTTGAATTCTCAAGGGATGGTCTGTGTGATGCTTGTCAGAAAGGCAAATAAAGGAAAGCATCATTTCAGAAGAAGCTTGAAACAACAATTGATGAACCATTACAGCTGCTACATATGGATTTGTTTGGACCAGTCAATGTATTGTCAATAGCAAGAAAAAGATATTGCTTAGTGATTGTAGATGATTTCTCAAAGTTCTCATGGGTCTGTTTTCTTGGATCAAAGGATGAAGCAAGTGAAATCATTATCAATCACATCAGGCAAGTCAACAATCATCCTGACTTGAAGGTTAGAAATATCAGGAGTGACAATGGAACTGAGTTCAAGAATTTGACATTAAGGCTGTTCTGTGAAGAAAATGGAATCATGCATGAGTTCTCAGCTCCAAGAACACCTCAGCAAAATGGGGTTGTTGAAAGAAAGAACAGATCTTTAATTGAAGCTGCCAGAACAATGCTTGAAGAATCAAAGTTACCAACATATTTCTGGGCTGAAGCTGTTAATTGTGCCTGCTTCACTCAGAATATTTCTTTGATCAATCAAGCTAAAGGCATGACTCCTTATCAGTTGTTCAAGAGAAGAAAACCAACTCTAAACTTTCTTCATGTCTTTGGATGTAAATGCTTCATACTGAGGAATCAATCTGACCATAAAGGGAAGTTTGATGCAAAGGCTGATGAAGGAATATTTGTTGGTTATTCAGCTGGAAAATCTTATAGGGTCTACAATCTAAGAACCAACATTGTTATGGAATCTGTGCATGTTGTGTTTGATGATAAAAAGATTGATGGACTAACAGATGAGGGACATAATGAGAGACTCAAATTTGACAACATTGAGATATATTGTGATGATAGTGAAGAGGAGACTGATGGAGATGACACTTCAAAAGGGATTCAAAACATGCCCCTGGATAATGCACAAAATACTGCATCCATTGATAGAAGCAATGCAGTATCCATTGAAAGACATAGTGCATCATCCGTTGAAGTACAAAATGAAGCATCCGTTGATCATAGTTCATCAACGGATAATCGATTTACATCATCAGTTGATAGAACTCCAAGTTCCCTGCAAAGGACCAACAACTCAGGGGGAGTTTCAACTAGTCAACACTCTGTCTCACATCATGACAATACTGAGGCCACCTCATCTAGAGCACATCTTCCACCACAAAGGAAATGGACCAAGAATCATCCCTTTGAACTGATCATTGGTGATGCATCATCTAAAGTGCAAACAAGAAGAGCTACTCAAGATGAATGTCTGTACAGTAGTTTTCTATCTCAGGAGGAACCTAAGAAAGTGGAAGAAGCTCTATTGGATCCAGATTGGATATTAGCTATGCAGGAAGAGCTAAACCAATTTGAGAGAAACCAAGTTTGGAAGCTGGTACCCAAACCAAAGAACAAGAGTCCTATTGACACAAAGTGGGTATTCAGAAACAAGATGGATAAAAATGGCATTATCATAAAGAATAAAGCCAGACTGGTTGCTAAAGGCTATTCTCAGCAAGAGGGAATAGATTTTGATGAAACATATGCTCCTGTTGCAAGACTTGAAGCCATCAGAATATTTCTAGCCCATGCAGCCCATGCCAATTTCAAAGTCTATCAAATGGATGTCAAGAGTGCATTTCTAAATGGGAAATTAGAGGAAGAAGTCTATGTAAGTCAACCTCCAGGATTTGAAGATCCAAATTTTCCAGACTATGTGTATTATCTGTTGAAAGCACTCTATGGACTGAAGCAAGCACCTAGAGCCTGGTATGAAACCTTATCAAAATTTCTTTTGGAGAATCACTTCACTAGAGGTACTGTTGATAAAACTCTCTTCTTTAGGGATGTTAATGGCTCTAGTATACTTGTTCAAATTTATGTAGATGACATAATATTTGGCTCTATAGATGATAAACTTTGCAAAAAGTTTGCTAAGCTAATGCAAAGTAAATATGAAATGAGCCTAATGGGAGAACTAACCTATTTTCTTGGTTTACAAGTTAAACAAGTTAGTGATGGAATTTTCATTAGTCAAACTAAATATATTTATGATCTTTTAAAGAAGTTTGACTTAATGGAATGCTCATCTGCAAAAACTCCCATGGCCACTGCCACCAAACTTGAATTAAATAAGACTGAAAGGTCTGTGGACATTACAAGTTATAGAGGCATGGTTGGTTCACTTTTATATTTAACTGCTAGCAGACCAGATATAATGTTTGCTACATGTCTGTGTGCTAGATTTCAAGCTGATCCTAGGGAGTCTCACTTAATTGCTATCAAGAGAATTTTCAGATATCTCAAGGGTACACCAAACTTAGGAATTTGGTATCCTAGAGAATCTGGCTTTGATCTAATTGGTTATTCAGATGCAGACTATGCAGGTTGCAAAATAGACAGGAAAAGTACAACAGGCTCCTGCCAATTCCTGGGAAACAAGCTTGTATCATGGTTTAGCAAAAAGCAAAATCCAGTCTCTACTTCTACAGCTGAGGCTGAATACATTGCTGCTGGAAGTTGCTGTTCTCAAATGTTATGGATGAGGAATCAACTCCTTGATTATGGACTTCATGTTGATAGAATACCTATCTTTTATGACAACACAAGTGCCATAGCCATAACAGAGAATCCTGTACAGCACTCAAGGACCAAGCACATTGATATCAAGTACCACTTCATCAGGGAGCATGTCATGAATGGTACAGTGGAACTACATTTTGTTCCAAGTGAACAACAAATTGCTGACATATTTACCAAGCCACTTGATGAATCAACATTCACAAGATTAGTAAGTGAGCTAGGTATGCTTAATTACTCTTAAAATTCATGTCTTCTTTGCAATTTGATGAGAAGCCTGAAATATATTAGTTGCTAGAACAAATTTGACTTTTAACACAGTTTATTCCATCAACGGATGTTCCCTATCCGTTGAAAGTCAAAATTGATCTATCAACGGATATTCATTATCCGTTGAAAGACAAGTATATCTCTGGAACTTTTATCCGTCAACGGATAAAGCTGAAGTACCTTTCAACGGATGACAATTTACATTATCCGTTGAAATATCACATCAGACGTTTGAGGTGTTTCACAGCCGTTGATTCTATTTTCTTAACCGTTGATACCATACATACATCTGTATGTATTGGTTTTAAAGGTAGTTATTAGAATACTTACAGTTTATTCTTAAACGGCTGAAATTCACTAACACCTACTTATTGATTAATCCTTTATTTATTTCTTTTTCTTTGAAAGCATATAAGCCCTTCTGATTGTTCATTATTACTTTACGCTTTCTTAGAATTTCAAGCATTTACCATTTTCTCTCTGCAAAACCTTCAAGTTATTCTCTGCAATTTCTACTCACAACAATGGCACCAGTCGTGAAGATTATGTCTCAATCTGGGTTCATCTACGAGAAGAACAATTTCATAGCTCTGGTAGAAAAGAATGAAGCCCACTCAGATTATCACAAAATGATGGACTTCATCAAAAACTGTAAACTTAGCTATGCAATGCTGGAAGCCCCAACGATTTTCTGTGAAGTAGTTGAGGAGATTTGGACAACTGCTGAGTTCAACTCCATGGATATGACTATCTCCTTCACTCTCAAAGGTAAAAATCACTGTATTAACTGTGATGACTTACAAGCATGTTTTAAATTACCTGAGAACAATGCCATGACACCACACACTGATAGTGATGTATCCAGCATGTTAGATTCCATAGGTTACTCTCTTAACTCTGCTAATTTAGGGGGTATTAGACGAAAAGGCCTTAGGAAAGAATGGAGTTTTCTTGGGGATGCCTTCATAAAGGTTTTCTCTGGGAAAATTAGTAATTTTGATGCCATAACTTCATCTCTTGTTAATATGTTCTATATGCTTGTTTCTGATAGGTACTTTAACTTTAGCAACTATGTGATGCTAGAATTAGGTACTAGATTAGGTAACAAAGCTAATAGACCTAATAACATCTATTATGCTAGATTCTTTATGTTATTGGCTAACCATGTTGCTGAAGGTTTAGTCATAATCAATGAGAATAATAAACTCAAGTGCTGGGCACAAGAGAAAAGAGTTCTTGCAGACTTATTGAGAATGGATCTCAACAGCAGTGTGCAATTGGTATATTTACCAATCATGAATGCACCCCAGGTAGGTGAGGTAATTGCTTCTACAACTCCTACTTCTTCCAACCCCTCTATTTCTTTATCTTCTAGTGTGGCCATGAAATCTGTGTCAATGCCCCAACAGATTTCTACAAAGGTCACCAAATCTAAACTTTCAAAATCCAAGACAAAGAAAACCACCTCTGTTGTTTCTCAAAAGACAACAGTTGTAACAACAACCATTAACCCTGAGGGAAGTGAACAGGGTGTGAGTGGTGAGGGGAGGGGTGAACATCAAAGAAACCCCCAGGATAAGGAAGGAGAGTTGAGTGCTTCCCAAACTAGCCAAGCCCCAGTTTCTCAAAAAGCTGTGGTGGTTGAAAAGGTTTCTAGCACATCCCTAGTAGCATCCTCCCAAAAGGATGTTACTATTGAAAAGAGTTCCCAACCAGGAACACAGAACAAAAGAGGGAGGGACACTAAAGCCAAACACTCACCTACAAAAGCTTTTATTAGAAGGAAGAAGGCTAGAACCCAATCTTCTACACAGGGTGCACACACTGCACAGATACATCCATCTGTCTCTGTGCCTTCTCAAACTCAGTTTGATGTGACTCCAATAAATGTGGAGTCACAGCCCCATTCTCTCACAATAACTACACATCAATCACCAAATACTTCTTCACCATCTCTGGATGTGGATATGTTATTCCCATCAATTCCTGATTCTCCCTCTTTACAACTCAGGGAGGAGCCCCACTCAAATACAGGTGATCATCATCTTTTAGATGATTTGTTGGATCACCCGCAAATTCTTTCAGATATAATTGAAGGATCTGTATCAACACATATCAAATCAATCTATACAGATTCAACAGTTATATCACTTTCAATTTCATCTTCTTTTCCTTCTTCAACGGATATCACTCATCCGTTGACAAGTGGTTGCTCTTCAACGGATAAGCTTAACAGCAGTTATCCGTTGATAACAACAGTTTCAACTTCAACGGATATTCCACATCCGTTGATAGTCTCTACACAAATAACTGAAATGATTCCAAGTGTAGAAGACATGAATACTGTGCAATCACTTTTAGGATTGAGGGCAGGGAGTGAAAATTTGAGTGAGAGGCTGGGTTGCTCCCAGGCAAAAGGAGAGATTGAGAGCACAAAAATGCATGCTATTTCTTCCAGCATGGCAAAAGTCAGTGAGTGGAGTACCACCTTAGAAGGTGAAGGTGAGGGAGTGAGATGTGTGAGCCAGGGGGAGCCCCTGATGCAAGAACATAGAGAAAAAGAGAGAAAAACAGGTACAGTTGATACAAGGGTGGAACCAGCCATTGCTCATGAGTCAATGATTGTGGATGATGCTGAAAAGGAAAGACAATTTCAGCAACATTACAAAGCTGTAATTGATAACATTTCCTTGGATGCTGACACTTTTACTCATCCTGTGACAGCCTATCAACTGTTGGCTGCTCAGGGCAATGAGGAGGCAGAAAGGACACTACATCTAGTGCACTCAACAGAATCTCTTCAAAGGGATAAAGCTGCTATTAACAGGATGCCTTCTACAGCTGGTGAGCCATCTGAGGAATTTGGAGTAAATTCTGATGATGATGACTCTATTTCTTCTGATGGAAGCATGAACATAGGGGGAGATGAAGACCCTAATTCCATTCCTAATCTACCTGAATGGGCCTTGACTAAGGAGCATAGAACAGGTGAATTCAATGTCCACTTGGTCAAACAAATCATCACTATTCAACAGGCCATTCAGAATACTTCAAATGCAAATATCAAGGCTATCCTCCAAGCTCACCTGGACTCACTGCATCTCATGAAGTTGCAGAAAGTAAAGCAAAATATGAGTCTAGATGATCTCAGGAAAGATATTGCTGACTTGAAATCCTTCACTTCAGAAAAATTGGATTCAGTCATGCCCTATGGTACTTTGCAGGACTTGGTTTCGAGATTGAAAAAGGAATCAGTTACTGAACAAAGGCTGGCCAAGTTGGAAGACAGAGTTCAAGGAATTGAAGATTATGTGGCCACCCTTCTTCTCAACCAACAATCTCAAACCAATCTCCTAATGCAGCTGGCAAAAGCACAAGGCTTGACCCCTCTCCTTGATGATAACAAAAAGGGGGAGAATAAAAGGGAAGGGGAAGGAGAGCCCTCTACAAAGATTCAGATATCTAAAGTGCTAGTTCCTGCCATCACTACCTCTCCAATCATTCAAATCAAGGGAAAACCTGATGGAATTGATTTGATTCAGCTAGCAGCAGCTGAAATACAAATGAAAGAACAATGGAGGAGAATTGATGAAAGGTTGCAATTGGTGTTTGGTTCTACACAAAATAAATCAACATCTGTGAAATTTAGCACAAAGATTGAACCAATCAACATGGAGCTCAAGCCAGTAGGGAGAAATAAGGTTGGAGAGACTTCTTTCAAGAATTTAAAACCTATGGTTCTAAAGCCTAACACTAGATCCAGTATGGACTCCACAAAGAATCCCCTAGACTTTGCTCAGATGCAGGAAGTAGACTTTCCTCTTCCAAAACCTGATGGAGACAAAGTTCTAAGTGCAAGCATCATAAAGAAGAAGGAGACCAAGGACAAGGGTGAGAGAATGGACATGGCCTTTATCTATAGAGAGGGAAAGAGTATCTGTGTGATGCAAGGACATCCCAAATTTCTAAAGGCCAAAAGGGAAGAAACCAGAAGGTTGAAGAAAGAAGCTGTAAAACTCAAGGCTGACAAAAGAGCACAAGCAAAGCTTGAAAAACAGCTAAAGTCAAGCCAAGTTGAAGAAATGAAAGGAATTGAAGTCAGGGGTGAAGAAAAGATTGCTAACTTAGATGAGGTTCTTGGGAGCATATTTGGTGAAAATGTGGAAGAAAGAGAGGAATGGCAGAAGGGAAACAGAAGAAAAGCCAAGGCACACAGAAGGAGTGAAGATAACCCTGAAGATACCAAATCTATATCTAAACCACTACCTTCCATACCTGAACCTTTTGTTGCTGATCCCTCTATAAATATCCATGGTGAACCAATCATTCCAAAAGAGGAACCTATTGATTGGGACAATATCACATTGCCTACCTTTTTAACCACTCTACCACTACCAAAGAAACAGAAAAGCAAATCTAAATCTACACCTCCCCTAACCTCTAAGAAATTCACTCAAAAACAAAAACCTAACCCTAAGCCACCCATTTATAAAGATGATTATGTTCACATCTGTGACATAACAAGAAAGGGGAACTAAAATTCACAAATCACCTCATTGGTTGATGGAATTTAGAGATGACAAAGGAGTCAGAAGATTTTTCAGACTTGAAGACCAACTCAAGATTGCCAGCAATGAAACTCTCAAGGAAATGCAATCTAAGTTGGATATCAGTGATGAAGATGAAGCTGAATTCTTCAGACAACTCCAACTCCAATTTGAGGAAAATGACAAAGGGCTAGGAAAGAAAACCAGGGAACAAAGAAGAAAATGATGATTTGCTCAGGCTAGAGGAGCACCCTTGGAAATACTGTAAATCTTCAATTACCTCCTAGTACATACACTTTTGCAGCACTTTTATATTTCTACTTAGTTTCAATTCAAATATTTGTTAAGTGTTTTGTTATCATCAAGTTAACCCTGAATTTATGCCTACAATTCTTATAGACATAAATAGGGGGAGATTGTTAGGAATATATGTGCATTAGTTTGATGATATGTTTAACAAAACACTTAAGTAGAAATTTAGTGTCTGTAGCCTCAACGGATAAGACCACTTTGGCTATCCGTTGATGGTGTAGCTTTACTTAGAAATAAGTCTAGTATTGTAGCATATTTCAGTCTCTGTATTTAAAATGTAATTCTTAGAAGTTGAGAGAAACTATAAGTCATGTTGACTACTAGATGATATGCAGATAGGAAGGCCAATTGTAAATATTTCATGCCTTGTAATTTTGTATAAATGAAGTGGTATCAACGGATGACTTAAAGACCTTCAACGGATGAGAAGCTAAGCTTCAACGGATGTCTCTAAAGCTTCAACGGATAACATCCTTCAACGGATGAGAGCATCAACGGATGAAAGCTTCAACGGATAACATCCTTCAACGGATGAAGTCATCAACGGATGAAAGCTTCAACGGATGTTCTGCTAATTAGCCGTTGATAAGTGGTAGTTGTACCTACAAACAGAGGCACATGGGTTGACAGAGAAAAGTGAGATGTGGTAGCCGAATTTCAGGATCAACAGAAAAAGCAGCCGTTCTTCTTTAGTACAAAGATGCAATATTCAACAAAGTACTTGAGTGAACAGGAAAAGAAGCAAGTGAAGAACTTATTTTACTATTGTAATTTTATATTGTTTTTAACTTGTACACTTGGTAATATATAAACCAAGAAGAAGCTAGTAATTAGAGAGAGATTTTTCCAGAGCTGTTAAGAAATATCTTGAGAGAAAATTCATCTAGTTTGTACTAGGATGCAGCTGTGATCAACATTGTTGAACACAGATTTTCTAATATACCATCTCTGGTGGAACAACAAATCCACCAGAAAAGTTTTTAAAGTTTGTTGTGTTCTTTACATTTTGTGTTTGAATATATATCTGTCTGCATTAGCTCAAAGCAATTCATACACTTGTTCATCTAGAACACACTGCTTTAATAAACTTCTCAAAACCTGAAAAAGTTTTGAGATTTACATTCAACCCCCCTTCTGTAAATCTCATTGTTAGTCCTCTAGGAATAACACAAACAAAGGTCAGAAGTTTGGGGCTCACAACACCCACCACAATATTTAAACCTATATATAAAGTATTATATGCATTAACCCTTCTTTACACAACCACGGATCGCAACAGGTTAAAGTATGAAAATAAGCCACAACCTTAACTTTTATTATATCGTACCAAATCCCAACTAGTTCAACGTACAATTGATAATGATATCGTTCGTACAATCTTGCATAACTTCTCTACAATATAAAGCTCATGCTAGCTCGATTCAACTCAACCTGGAATCCTAGCTCACACACTGGACTGGGAATCTCGTTATCAACAATTTCCTTTTCAACTGTTGAAAACATAAAAAGATTTGCAAGAGTGAGCTAACTAGCTCAGTAAGTCATAATAGCAATAAATGTGGTTAAACAATAACCAATTGAAATGATTCAGAAGAATCAAGTTTCTGAATAAGCAATGATTAGAATTGGATATTGACTTTTTATTTTAAAAACCAAGGTTAGGCTGCTGATCAGTCACGCACTAACCCCGAGCATGGCTCCCAGCTTTGCTCTATATAACGGATCCAAGGCACGCATTGGCCTATTATGACCACAAATCTGGTCTGACCACGAATCTGGCCCATATTTGTAAAACCATCCAATTCTAAAACAATTCAATATGATAACCAATGTAAATCCATATGCTGAATCATAAAAAACATTTATCTTAAAGTATAGGGTGATTCATAACATCATGAAGGCATAATAGGGAATTTAAAAAGATTGGCTTTCAATCAAGGAAAGAATCAGAAAGTAAAAGACCAAGGTTTCAAGGGTTCCAAGAATTGGTCTTTTGTTAAACAAGGAATAAGGGTTGGTATGTCAAGCAATTTAATATCAGAAATCAGTATGTGGTAGATATGTATTTGTGGAGTAGTATCGTATGTGTCTAGGTCGTATCTGGGAATTCAACAATCAATGGTTTATGAAGAATAAGGCTTATGGCTCAGTATCAATAAGAATCAGGGTTCAAGGTTAAATACTTTAAAGCGCTTGCAATATGAAACAAGAGTTATTTTGAATAATAGTGGCATATTATAAAATAGTTCGAAAATATTTGCAATATATCTTGAAGAAAGGTTCAGAAGTACTTGCCTTATCACCGACGATTTCCACTTTACTTGTACTCATCCAACAGGTTTATTCATCAACCACTTTTCTTCTCTTTCTATGCCTTACTTCTATTTATCAATCACTTTCCTTCTCTTTCTACGCTTTGATTTTATTTATGAATCAACAATTTCCTTTTCTATGCCTCGCTGACTCTGCTAGGCATCACAAGTATCTATCAATTATTCATACTCATATTATTCTAATCATCATATAGATGTCATAAACTTTTATCTACCATTCATTTCACCTAAATCCGATTTACGGATTAAAAGTTATGACTAAAACAGTCAAACCATAACCACATAGGCATATAACACATCAATCAGTTAGCACGTAGCACGTAGCACACAAGATATTCGATCAAAATAATTTTTAAACGACGATTCGGGGTCAAAATGATTTTCCAGGTATTTAATACGAATTTTTGAACATTTTTCGGAATTAAAACGGGACTCCGAATCAATTTATAATTAAATAATATGGTTCAAACACCCGAATCTGACTTTAAAATAATTTTATAATAATTATCGAGCCTTGAAAATAATTTTAAATAATATTTTGAAGCTCGAAATTATTATTCGGAATTTTTAAATCAATTTTAAATAATTAAATCCAATTAAATAATCAATTAAAATTAATTAATAACTAATTAAATTAATTAATTAATTAATATTTAAATTAATTGACTAATTAAATAATTAATTATCAACTAAAATTAATTGATTAAATATTTGAGACTTATTTTGTAATTAAAATAATTTTTCAGAAAAGAAATAATAAAATTTTTGAAGTTTTAAAATAATAAAAATCAATTTCTGAAAATTTTATAAAAAAGAAAGTATAATTTTTTTTAAATTAACAAAAAAGAAATCTGATTTTTGAGTATTTTTAAAACTGAAATTTGATTTTTAAAAATCTTTAAAACAGAAGTATCAAAAATGTAAGGTTTGCAAAACTTGGGGGACTAAACTGTAAATTTTACATTCGTCTGCCCCAAGCTCGCCGGAAAGCCATGGACGCCGTCCATGAGCTTTTCCGGTGACTGAAAAACCACCCAAAATGGTTCCAATTAACAGGAAATAACACTAGTTGCTCCAGGAACGTATCTATAGATTCATTTCACCCAAATAATCAACGAATTAACCGGAAAATTCAATCGAAGTTTCGCGGCTGGCGAACCCCGATTTTCCGATTATACCCTTCCAGTTATCGTTTGTTCTTATATATACATCAATCGAATCATCTTTGGACGATCTATACGTTGCTACAATCAATTATAACAAATAACCCCACACAAAGAAACGCCTAATTTTCTATCAAGAACACTCATACCAAGAACCCTAATTTTATTTCTGAGAATCAAACACCCTTTTCTATATGTTATTGAACTCTATTTTTGACATATAATATACCAAACTGACCAGAAAAATATTATCTACACGATGGAATCATCAAATCATATCAACAACATCAAGAACAAAAATTCATATTTTAATCATCAAATAATTCGAATAAAAATAAATAAATAACAAAATCACCTTGATTTCTGCACTGAACTGGTTGATTGATTCAGAAAGTACTTTTCGAGAGCTTCGTTTTGATATATCGCACGCTTGAATCGGAGTTCGGTAACGCCTTCGTTCGTACGTTGATTATGAAGAACAAGACGTGAATTCAACATTTTCTCTATATTTTACGGGGTTTTACTGACTATTGTGATTATTCAAATAAAATAAAATGATAAAAGGGCTATATATATTTTGGGAATATTGGTTCGTGTTGGATCGTTAAATTAGTTACTTGGCCACCAAGTAATTGCAAAAACGAGTATTGGATCGATAAATTAGTTACTTAGCCGCTAAGAAAATGCAAAAAAATGATCCAATTTAGTACCCGTATTGGATAATTATCTAAACCGGGCTTCTTATAAAACACTTTATACGAAAATATTCTAATAATATCCCGTCTTTCGAGAATGCGGGTTTTGATGATTCACCGAAATGGTTATTGTATCGAAAATCTTGCGCGGGGCCGCGCACGGGTCAAACCGTAATCCGGATAGAAAAAGTCAAAACACGGAAAATGTCCGGAATTACCATATTAGGTTAAAAAGGAGTTTTCGGAAGAGTTTCGGATTGTAAAAACGTAAAAACAATTGAAGTCGGAGGATTCCCGGCTTTATAAAATTATTTTGTAATTATTCAGAAAATAATTAATAAATTCATAAGTCAATATAAAATCATTTAAAAGCCCAAAAATTACCAGAAAAATACCGTAATTATCTATATTTTATTCTGGTCATAATAAAATTAACCAACTTATATTTTATCACATATAAACATTCACATATTCACACCAATCATCAGATAATTCACCAAAAATCACATAATAATCATATAAAAATTACTTATTAATAAAAATAATTACACGCGATATCCCGGATGTTACAGCAGTTATGACAGGTGTCGTGATCAAGCTCTTCATTAAGCTCTCAAAAGAAGTTAGGCACTCGTTATCAAACTTGAACGAGACATCTTTCTTTAGAAGATTGCACAAGGGTTTAGAGATTTTAGAGAAGTAATTGATGAAATGCCTATAGAACCCGCATGCCCAAGAAAGCTGCGGACTCCCTTAACAGAAATTGGTGGATGAAGTTTTTCAATGACCCCCACCTTGGCTTTGTCCACCTCAAGATCTTTACTAGAGACCTTGTGCCCAAGAATGATGCCTTGTCGCACCATGAAGTGACATTTCTCCCAATTGAGAACCAGATTGGTTTTTACACACCTTTTAAGAACGACGCCAAGATTTTGCAAGCACTCATCAAAAGAATCATCAAACACAGAGAAATCGTCCATAAACACCTCCACATTCTGACAAATAATGTCAGAGAAGAGATCCATCATGCATCTCTGAAATGTGGTAGGTGCTCCACACACACCAAAAGAAACCCTTATGAAGGAGAAAGTCCCAAACGGACATGTGAAGGTAGTCTTTTCCTGATCTTCTAGAGCAATGCAAATCTGGCTATAGCCTGAATAGCCATCCATAAGACAATAGTACTCATGCCTAGCCAATCTGTCAAGCATCTAATCAATAAAAGGAAGTAGAAAGTTATCCTTCCTCGTGACCTTGTTCAGCTTCCTGTAATCCATGCAAACTCTCCACCCTATGACTGTTCAAGTAGGAATGAGCTCATTCTTCTCATTAAAAACAACTGTGATGCCTCCTTTCTTCGGCACACACTAAACTAGACTCACCCAAGAACTGTCAGAAATGGGATAGATGATCCCTGCATCTAGCCACTTGAGAATTTCCTTCTTCACAACTTCTTTCATGATCGGATTCATCCATATTTGTTTCTCAACCGTAGGCTTGCTACCTTCCTCTAGCAGAATTTTATGGATACAATAAGAAGGGTTGATTCCCTTGATATCTGCTATAGTCCATCTAGTTGCTGATTTGAACTATCTCAGAATTCTCAAAAGCTTTTCCTCATCACTACCTAAAAGCTCAGATGCAATACTAACAGGCAAAGTAGATGCATCACCTAAAAAAGCATAACTTAAGTGTTTAGGCAATGGTTTAAGCTCAAGTGTAGAAGCTTCCTCAATAGATGGCTAGAGGCGCTTTGGAGATTTGTTCAGCTCCTCCAATCCAAGAGATTCAAAAGGCATATCCAGCCTTCACTTACAAGGAGAAGCATTCAAATATTTCAACTACTCATCACCTTCGTCATCTTCACTATCTGAATTCCCCAACAAGGCTTTTTCTAAGGCATCAGACCTTAGCATTCGATCAAGTTCCGAAGTAACCACGGAATCGACCAATTCCACTTTTAAGAACTCCTCATTATCAGTAGGGAATTTCATGGCATTGAAAACATTGAACGTCACATTCTGATCCAGTACTCGCATAGTGAGTTCACCCTTCTGCACATCCATCAAAGTTCGGCTAGTAGCCAAGAATGATCTTCCCAAGATTATGGGAATCTTCTTATCCTCCTCGAAATTAAGAATTACAAAATCAATAGGAAAGATGAGTCTGTCCACCTTGACCAAGACCTCCTCCACAATGCCTCGTGGATATGTAATCAAACGATCGGCCAACTGTAAGGACATATAAGTAGGCTTTGGATCAGGTAGGTCCAACTTCTTGAAGATAGACAAAGGCATCAGATTGATGCTAGCTCCCAAATCACATGAACACTTATTGAATGACAAGTTTCCAATAGTGCAAGGAATAGTAAAGCTTCCAGGATCTTTCAGCTTCGGAGGTAACTTCTGTTGCAACACAACACTGCATTCCTCCATGAGAGCTACGGTCTCTAAGTCATCGAGTTTCACTTTCTGAGAGAGAATACCTTTCATAAACTTCACATAGCTAGGCATATGTTCAAGAGCTTCAGCAAAAGGTATATTGATATGAAGTTTCTTAAAAACTTCCAAGAACTTAGCAAATTGCTTATCCAGCTTTTGCTTCTACAGCCTCTTAGGAAAAGGAGGTGGAGGATAAACCTGTTTTTCCCCTATATTACCCTCAGGAGGAGTGTTGACAACAGCTGTCTTACTTGGTTCGACTTCTGCTTCTTTCTGCACTTCTTCTTTAGCCATAACTTCAACTTCTGGAACTTGAGATTTTTAGGGATTTGCAACTTTCCCAGACCTTAATGTGATTGTCTTAACCTGCTCTTTAGCTTCCCTTTTTCCTGGTACTTCAGTGTCACTAGGGAGTGTACCAGGTTGTTGATTCAGCAAGGCATTGGCAATCTGCCCAATTTGATTCTCCAAGGTCTTGATAGAAACCGCTTGGCTCTTGCACATGAGCCTCAAATCCTGTAGTTCAGATTTTCTATTAGATTGAAGTAGCTGCTAATGTTGGAGTTGTTGCTTTGGTGCATATTGCGACTGTTGAAAACCAGGAGGGTTGTATTGCTTTGCTGCATATGGCTGATAATGTTGTTGCACCGCATTCTGAGTGTTGCTCTAGCTGAAGTTAAGATGATTGCGGTTTTTGGGATGATAAGTGGCTGGAGCTGGTTACTGCTATCTCTGCAAGTTTCTCACAAACTGAGTTGATTCACTAGAAATAGCACAGTGCTTCGTCTCATGCGCACCAGCACAAATCTCACAAACACTAGTGATCTGATTAACTCCAAAATTAGCCAAAGAATCCATCTTCATCGTCAAAGCCTGAAGCTGAGCAGCTATAGCAGTAGCTGTGTCCACTTCTAGAATTCCTTTTACTTTGCCTTGATGTATTCTTTGAATTGGGTTTTGGTATTTATTAGCAGCCATCAGTTCAATCAATTTATAAGCTTCATCGTAGCTTTTGGCCCATAAGGCTCCTCCCGATGCTGCATCAAGCATGGGTTTAGAAGTTGCACCCAACCCATTATAAAAGTAGTTAATGATCATCCAGTCAGGAATCCAATGAAGAGGACACTTTCTAAGCATATCTTTGTAGTGATCCCAAGCCTCACACAAAGATTCTCCCGTTTGCTGCGCAAATTGAGTAAGAGCATTTCTGATTGCAGCTTTCTTTGCCATAGGGAAAAATTTAGTGAGAAACTTCTGAACAAGATCCTCCCAAGTAGTAATGGAGCCTGGTGGTAGAGAATGTAACGAACACTTAGCCTTATCCCTCAGAGAGAATGGGAAAAGCCTCAGCTTAATAGCATCCTCAGTAACTCCATTGAACTTGAAAGTGTCGCAGATCTCGATCAAATCCCTGATGTGCATGTTGGGATCTTCTATAGGAGAACCCCAAAACTGAACTGAATTCTATATCATCTGAATCGTACTCGACTTGATTTCAAATGTGTTAGCCGGATGGCTGGCCCAATAATGCTATACTGAATATCATTGATCTTTGGCTTAGAATAGTCCATCAAAGCCTTAGGATTCGCTGCTTAATCTCCCATTATGACTAGAGCTTCTTCTTCAGCTTTCTCCTCAACAAAAACTTCTTTAACTACTTCATCCGCTTTATCTAGTGTTCTCTTGCGAGACCGAGAACGCGTATGCATACACACTCGCTAGAGTGCCTGAAACACGATAAGGAAACAAGTAAGTAACAATGTCCGAGTCAGTGAACTTTAACGACCACTGATGACAAACACATAAACTAAAAATAACAACGAGTCCCCGACAGCGGCGCCAAATACTTGTTAGGACGAAAATATGCGCTAATATTCACGCAAGTATATGCGATCGTAAGTAATATAGAATTAATTCTAGTTCGTTCCCACAGAGACTGGTTTAGGTTAATTTCAATTAATGCACTTATGCAACAATGGTATGGTTATTATTCAATGCTAAGAAGATAAACAAATTGGTTTTGTTTATAACTAAGATTATTAACTAACATGCAATTAATTAAGAGAGTAAAAGGTTGATTTTCTTATATAACACAAACATGGGATTCTAACTTCATTACTACTTCATTCAATAGCCTTTTTTTGTTCTTAACCTTAACATGCAATGGTTATGACACTAACCAGACAACACGAAACTAGTAAATGCCCAATTTTATTGTACGAATACCCTACTACCAGACATCCACAAAAGAGATAGAAGTTGAATAGACACTATATATATTTAGACCCTATATGTCTATAGAATTTGACAACATAACGGTTTAATACGCAAGTTATCTATCATGATTATATAGGGCAAGTAAAATGGTTAAAATTACCTACGAATTATGCATATCAAATACATGAACCTATATTAGCATGGCAAGTTCTAAACCTCTAAATTCATTGTCGCTTCATTAGAGATTATTACACTATCTTATAAGTTCGCGACGCTCATAAGACGAATAAGCACAACCAGTACTAAGACATCATAAAATCACCATACACTAAGGTATCAAAATATATTAACTATTGAAATCCATAAGTAATTCCGCTAGAACCCCAAGATAACGATTAGCCCATAACCGAACTCATCATCACCGTGGGTTTCGATGAAAGCATGGTAGAATAAACTAGGTCTTTATAAATACGAATATTAATCAAAGTAAGTTAAACAAGAGTATTAGGTTCAACAAAACAAGAAATGAGCATCCAAGATTACAACTTAGAAACAAAGAATCACAAGAATAAACTAGATCTTCTTCGCCTTGGTTGAATTGTGCTATAGTTCTTCTCGATGTCTTCTCCTTAAGCTCTGTTAGGAAAAACGTCTTTAAGTTGTCATTATATAGCAGCCCAATTAATCCAAAAGCCCAGAAAAACAGTCTTCTAATTGAAACAGGAATCTGGAATCCTGATCTGGCGCGGCCGCGCGCTTCACCAGTGCGGGAATGCTGATATTCTGCTTCTCTGGTGCGGGCGCGCTAGCACAGTGTGGGCGCGCTGACCTACTGGAAAAAATTCTTCTGCTTGTTTTATTCAGCTAGTTCTTGACGGCTTTGCACGAGCAATCTTAATGACACCTTCCTAAATTTTTAATATTTATCATAAAAGTTTAGATTCAAAATTAAGAGCTTAACTCGATGACAAACATTTTAAAAGTTGAGTCTCCTACGAAGTTTTATTATTTGCACCGCTTTCACTAAAACTCGGTGTTCTAAAAATCGGTACTCGGTTCGACTCTGTGAAGCCATTGAGTAACGAGTACTCGAAGTACTCGGGGAGTACTCGGAAAAAGTACTTGGTTAAAAACTCGGATAATAAAATAGTAATTTTTAATTTTAATATTTATTTAACTTAAAGTATTATATAAATAAATGATATACAAGATAATTAATTTTGTTTTCGAGTATCTCGAAATAGTACTCGATATAGAACTCAAAATTTTAAATGACCGGTAACTTTTAATTTAGTATGAATTTAACTTATAATACTTTATAAATGGTATGTAATATAATTAATTAATATTTTCTTATTTTGACTAGCCTTTTACAATCATTTTAACATTAAAAATACTTTAAAGTTGTATTTATCTGTTACAAACTAGTACCCACTTATAAGTTTTTTTGGAACATTACTCTTTTTTTTAATTTTTTTCTTCTAAAATCGAGTTTTTTCCGAGTAATCAGAATTTTGCTTGAGTTTGACCCGAGTCAAGTAAAAAACGAGTTATGGCCAAGTACATCAAAACCAGATTAGAATTAGGTCCGAGTCCGAGTACTCCCTGAGTACTCGTCCGAGTACTCCCTGTAATATCAAGGATATATCGTGTAAATATTTTTATCAATAAATAACTATTATGTGATTATTATATGAATTTTTGGTGAATTATTTGTTAAGTGGTATATGTGTTTGGATATTTAAATATGATAAAATTTGAGTATTTTAATTTTTATATGTCCAAAATAAAGTGTAGATAATTGTGATATTTTTCTATTAATTTTTATGTTGTTATATGACTTTATAAATGATTTATTGATTTAATAAATTATTTTTCCGGGTATTCATAAACTATTTTGTCTAATCGTGAACCAACCGACTTCAACCGTTTTCACGTTATTACAACCCAGAATTCTCGGGAAAACAACTTCCTAACCTAATTGCAATATTCCGAGCATTCTCCATATTTTGACTTTTTCAATCCGGAGTACAGTTTTCCTTGTGCGGGTCCCGGCGCAAAAATTTTGATACAATATTCGTTTCGGTAAATCGATCAAACTCGTACTTCTGAGAAATAGGATATTTTGATTAAACAATTATATTATATTCTCGTACTTCATGCAACCAAAACGCTGAGACCAAGTCTGTAGTTACAAAATGCTTAGTTTTGGACAATTCTCCTAAAACCGGTACCGATTTGGATCTGTTTTATCAAATAAATGTTATATTTTATATCCGATATGATTCAACGGGGTACCAATATTCTGTATATATAAATAGCCTTTACCGCATTTTATTTTGTATAGAAAATCATTTGGAGTCAGTTAATTATATAATTTCCAGAGAAATCAATATATTTATAGTGTTCTTGAGAATCAAACTATAATTTGAAGGCGTTATCGATATCGGATTTTGGAGTTTGGTAGTCAAAACAAAGCTCTTGAAACCTACTATTAGATTCTACTAACCATACTACTGCAGAATTAAAAGGTAATTTCTTATAATTTTATTTAAATTCGAAATATTTTGGATTAAATTATGTATTTTTGATTTCGATATTGTTTGTGTGATTTGATACTTGCATGTTATAGATAATTTGATTTTGGTAATTTTGGTATGTCATAATAGTCAGTTGGAGTTTAATAACATGCTCAAACCTCTGTTTTAATTTCGAATTATGAAATTAGGGTTTATAGGCAGTTTGAATGTTCTTAATTGAAATTTGGGGGTTTCTTCCCCGGGGGTTATTGATGAATTGGGTTGACACTATCGTGTTTAGAATGATTCTAGGAGTCGATTTATGTATTTGAAATCATGTGAGGATTCCAGGATCGACCAAATCGCAGAAAACCAAACTCGCCGGCGACGGCGAGCTTATTGTTCATTTTCCGGCCAAATCTGTGATTGGTTTTGTGTTTTGATTGCATGTACAAATTCATGGTAGCCCGTAGATCAAATATGGAGAGTTTGGTGGCCTGAGATGGCCGAAATCGTGTTCTCCGGTGACCTCCGGCGAAAACGACGGGGACCATTACAAAATTACAGTTTGGTCCCTAAAGTTTTAAAGAAGATATAGTTAGGTCCCTGTAGTTTGTAGAATTTTCAAAAATAGGATTCCTATTTTGAAAATTTATAAAAATTATATTTTCTATTTATTTTAATTTCAGAAATTTGATTTTAATTATTAAAAAATCAAAAAATCATTATTTTAATTCCAATTTTTTTAATTCAAAAATAAATCTGAATTAATTAATTTTAGTTAACAATTAATTAGTTAATTGGTCAATTAATTCAAATATTAATTGATTAATTGATTTAATTAATTATTAATTGATTTTAATTGATTATTTAATTAGATTTAATTCTTTATTTTGATTTAAATATTCTGAAAAATAGTTTCAAACTTTAAAAATTATTTTAAATTGTTTCCAAGACTCGATAATTATTATAAAATGATTTTAAAGTTAGATTCGGATATTCGAACTCTATTAACTTTTTTTATAAATGATTCAACGACCGGTTTTAATTCTGAAAAATATTTAAAAATTCGTATTAAATATCTGAAAAATCATTTTAACCCCGAATCTTCTTTGAAAAAGTATTTTAATCGAATATTTTACGTGTTATATGCTATATGTTATCTGATTGATGTACGATATGCATATATGTGTATTGTATGACTGTATTAATCGTAACTTTCAATCCGTAAATCGGATTTGGGTAAAACGAAGGGTAGATAGAAGTTTATGACGAATATAATAAAGTAAGAAAGAATATTGATAAATACTTGTGATGTTTAGCAGAGGAAGTGAAGCGTAGAAAGGGGAAGCAAATATTCAGTGATTAAGAGTCGGTGAACGAGAACAAGTGAAGCGTAAGCAGAGTGAGAAAAAGGCAACAGATATTTAGGGTTTTGTTTTATATTACAAGTGCTTTGACGTGTAAACCTAAACCTTGATTCCAGTTATTGATCTTTGACTAGTAAGCCTTATTCTTTATAAACCATTGATTGTTGAATACCTCGATACGAACCACGGATATATGATACTACTCCAAAAATACATACAAACTAAATACCATTCACTGAACCAGAATTATTTGATATACAAACCTTCATACCTTATACATCATAAGACTAATTCATATAACCACGAGACCTTGATTCTTCTATTATGAGATTCTTTTACCAACTGATAGTTAATCTTTGTACTTATCTTGTTATATCTTATTGGTGATTGCAAACCACCTTTTGCTTAAAGACCAGTGTTGTTTATGATTTTGTTTATTGGTTTACATTGTTTACTCTATTATTGTTATAGAATTGGATTGTTTTATAAATGTGGACCAGATTCGTGGTCAGACCAAATTGGTGGTCATGTTAGGCTAATGTGTGCCTTAGATCCAGTAATTAGAGCAGAGTTGTGTTCGTTGATCGGGGTTAGTTCATGACTGATCAACAACCTAACCTTGGGTTTTAAAATAGAAATTGAATATCCAATTCTAATCATTGCTTATAAAGAAACTTGATACCCTAAAATCATTTCATTTGATCATTGTTTAACCTCAGTATTGTCATCGTGACTTGCTGAGCTAGTTAGCTCATTTGTGTGATTCTGTTTATGTTCTTTTACAGTTAAGAAGGAGCTTGTTGGTAGCGGGGATCCCCAATCAAGTGTGCGAGCTAGGATTCCAGGTTGAGCGGAATAAGCTAGCTGAAGACTTTTGTAATAGTTTAAGTTTGAAAGTTTATAAGAATGTTTAATGTTCATATGTAAGTTTAAATAGTTGGGATTTGGAACGTTTATAATATAAGTGTGTTTGTGGTTTGTGTGCATACTTTAACCTGTTGCGATCCGTGGATGAAGGTAAGTAGGGTCACTATATATTATTATTATTATTATTATTATTATTATTATTATTATTATTGTCATATGCATGTATATATATTCTGTGTGTGTGTTGTGGACCCCAAACTTCTGACCCGGGTTTGGAGGGCGCCACAATCCCGAGTTTTAGAACACTACTAAAACTTCAATTTCTCCTAAACCGTTAATCAAAATGACGCATCGTTTTCTCATGGACTATCTAGAGAACATCTAGAACAAGAATATGCAAAAATATATTTTAGATCAGAGGGTCAAAAATCCCGAAGTTAATTGTCCAAACGGGTTAAGTAAAGTGGACGTTATGACAGCTTAAAATGTAACGTTTTCCATTTCTAAGTTTCTCCAAAATCAATACCAATCAATCACAAACTCACCATCCACCTTATACTCCCTCTACTCAATCAAATCCTCCATAAAAACTCTAGTAAAATTTAAAACCCATTCTCCAAAACTCAACAACAACTCATCTAATCACTTAAAACATCAATCCATAACATATACAATATATACATGCTTTCATCTCTAAATTTCATGAATTTTTTTTATAAAAACACTATTAGTCATCTTATTAAACTTAAGAAAAGAGATAGATAGAGTTTTGGGTAGGATAGATTTTACCTATAAAAGAACAGGCTCGAGAAGACCTTCGATTCGAGCTATTGTGCGCAATATTTGGTGGAGAAACAAGCAAGCTTCACTCTTTCTTCTTCCACTTCTTCAAGCTCATTTTTTTCTTTTAAAATGGGGGGGGGCTACTGATTTTGGGTGGTTTGTGTGGTGTTTTTGATTTATATCAATGGCTTAGTCAAAGTGCAAGTTAGTCACTCTAGTTTGCCTTCTTTTCAAAACTTCTTCACTACACTTCACTTATCATTTCTCCTTCAATCTACTATTCCTCTAAAATTGCAATTTATATGCCTCAGATACTCTTTCTAATTGTACACGTAGTCACCATTTATCATCCCGGAGAATCCGCTAAAATATGGGATCGATCGAAGACAAAAATTTCTCACTATTCATCGGACACTATTCATCGCGTTTTTTAACTTGCTCATTTCTAAATTCTAACGAACCCAACTTATGTATATTTAATTCCTAGATTAAAAATATCTTTGTTTAAATATATTTTTGAGGAACTAAATATTTCTACATTTTTTCGGTTACCAAAATAGTTCGATCTTTGGTCAAAATCCAAGTTACGAATCTCTAAGATCTCACATGATTTACATACACTTATTTATAGTATGGATCACTAATACGGATTCCGAATTTCCTTCTGGATCTTACAACATAGGTGGCACGATATTGTAAAGTTACTATTCATTAACTTTACATCAGAAAAGACTGATCCTCAATTACCAATAGAATACGCATTCATTCGAATCCCTAGTTATACCACCAAATGTTTAACATTCTTAAGCATCAATGCTATTATGATTACAACTTCTATCTCCTTTCAAATCCTTGGATTTAAATCCTTCAATCTAAATGCTTTATACTTAATTTCTTCGATGTCTGGAGGATTTTCGGGAAAAATCAATGTGCTCGTTGTCAAATTCTGATGACTGTTACATACACTCAAATTCATTACTGAACACTAATATGGACTCAAAATTCCAATAACAGAACTTCTATATATGGTCTCCTGAAAATATTTTAAATCAACAAAATTACTATTCATTCCAAAAATTTCAAATGGTCCAAAATTTCGGGTTATTACACTTCCATACAACTTTATTCCATTCAACAACTTTTGAAATCTACTGAAAGTATTATTCATAGACTCACCATCTTCAAAATAAAAGTGTTCATATTGTTGTATGAGAAGTTGTATTTTGTTTACTCTGACTTGCTCAGTTCCCTCACATAGTACTTGAAGTGTGTCCCAAAAATCCTTAGCAGTTTTGCAATATATGACATTGTCAAACATGTCTTAATCAAGACCATTGAATAATATGTTCATGACCTTTTTTTCCTTATGGACTTCTTCAATATCTTCATGATTCTTCTTTAGGCTTTGGGACAGTTTCCTCATTTTCAGTAGCATAAACAACATTTCTTGCAACCTTGCGAGGAATATGAAGTCCATTTTTATGCAGTTGACATATCATTCATCTTGAGAAAGTAAATGACGGTGCATCTTCACTTTCCAATGATGATAGTTGTCTTTGTCCAGAATTGAAATCTTCACTCCAACATCCTTCTTGATCATGTTGTTTGATTGCTTTGATCTTTAAACTCTTTGTATGTTAGGAGCGTGCTCTGATAATAATTGTTATTTCCCAAAGAAATAACAGAATTACAGAAGGGGGCTTGAATGGAATTCTGGTTTCTTTTTCTTATCTGAAAGATTATTTATAGAATATACAAATGTGTTTTTGAATAAGCAAGAATGCAGATAAATCTTTTAAAGTATTCTACTCACACAAAGTAAATAAACACAAGGTTTAAAAACTTTCTGGTGGATTTGTCTTTCCACTAGAGATGTATATTTGAAGAAATCTTTGTGATGCAATTTGCTCACAGCTGCTTACAAGTATTTTCTTACAACTTTGAACTTGAGAGTAATTTCTAACAATACAGCTTGCTAAACTCTTGAGTTCTTGCCTGTTTTTCTAAATACCTGCTACACTTGATTTATATTGTGGCGCCCTCCAAACCCGGGTCAGAAGTTTAGGGTCCAAAACACATACACAATATATAAACCTGTATATGAAATACTATTTGCCATGACCCTGCTTTACATAACCATGGATTGGAACAGGTTAAAGTATGAAAACAAGCCACAACCTTAACTTTTATTACAACGTACCAAATCCCAACTAATTTAACTTACAACTGATAATAAAATTATTCTTACAATCTTACTATCTCACTACCATATGAAGCTCCTGCTAGCTCGATCCAACTCAAACTGGAATCCTAGCTCGCACTTTGGGCCGAGGAACTTCACTATCATCCATATCCTTTTTAACTGTAAAATATATAAAAAAAAATTGCAAGAGTGAGCTAACTAGCTCAGCAAGTCACAATAACAATAACTGAGGTCAATCAATGATCAAACGAGATGATTCAGAGGAATCAAGTTTCTTGTTAAACAATCATTAGAATTGGATATTCATTTTAAATTTTTAAAACCAAGGTTAGGCTGCTGATCAGTCACACACTAACCCCAAGCAAGGCACACAGCTCTGCTCTATAAACTGGATCCAAGGCACATATTGGCCTAATTCGACCACGAATCTGGTCTGATCACGAATCTGGTCCACATAAAGAAAACTATCCAATTCTAAAACAATTCAATATGATAAATAATATAATTTAATAAAATAAGATCATAATCAACAGTGATGAAACATTTGTATAAAGGCATGATGCATTTCATGAGTATCACAAGGGGGTATCGAAGTATGTATAAGAAATGGCCTTCAGCCTGTAGGAGAATCGAGTATTAGATGAACAATAATTTTACAAGATTTAGTTCTTTGATGTCACAAGGTATGGCTGAGTATAAAAGTTTCTGGATGTTTAAACAATTATGTTCCAGTGTTTGGTGTTTGGTGTTTGGTAGTTATATATTTGGAGGGTAGTATCATATTTGTGTGGTTTAGTATCTGGAAATCAACAAGGGATGGTTTACAAAGAATAAGGCTTACGACTCAAAGATCAAATGATGTGGCTCAGGTTCAAGGCTGAAGGATTCAAAGTACTTACAATATAAAACAGAGCTATTTTGAATACTTAACAATATGACACGAGAGAATTTAGAAATATTTGCATTACATTTCGAAAAAGTTTGGGAGTACTTGCCTTAAAGGGCTTTACAACTATTACTGATCAATTCTGAGCCGACTCTGCCGCTCAGACTTTAACGTCCAACCACTAGATCACATTGGATTCGACTTCGACACTCAGGTTTTTCTGTTGAAACTCTACTGAGCTCGTCGACTGACCACTAGGTTATCTTTAGTCCAACGTCCACTTTCTGTTTCCCGACTAGAACCTACAGGGTCGAAATACTATATGTTAGACACCCAGTTATGCTTGACATATCCTCGATACCAATCCTACTCAACCGATAACAATCCCGACTCGTAATTATTCGTATTATAATAACATACACAACAATTAAGGTTCACGTTCTCGAAAATCGGTTCAGTATTCATTTCCATAAAATACGTATACTTGTCACTTTACAAAATTAGGGTTATTGGTTTCGGCAGAAATATTTCATCACAAAATACAATCAAGTTCCACGTAGAATCCATATATATATATATATATATATTCGCTTGATATCCCGATAATCATCGAAAACGCTCCTGTATTTTTCGTAGTTCGATTTCTCGGAAATCGGGCAGCGTCTCCTTTGTTTATCGGGCTATCCCATCGAAACACTTCGACATCTCAAACCAAATCCACAAAAACAATAAATGACAATCAATTCAATCCGCCATCCCCACACCAATACAATTCCAATAATCATATCCTACTTTTCGCTTTAAAATAAATTTTATAACTGATTTTATTTATTATTTTAATAATTGTAGGACTCAGATTATATCATCATGGTCCACCGTTCGCTCGTAAAAGGTCATCGCGGATGGCGGCAAAATTTCGCGGGTACCCGATTAATTCTCGGGTTTCCAACGCGAAACTTCGCCGATTACTCCTTAAAATAATTCCAAGCGAATAATTAATATCACAAATATTAATCAAAACCTGCAGAAAATAATTAAATTAATTAAAAAAATCAACAGCACACACGCACATACCAGCCAACCACACAGACACAATCAGAAAAATGCAAAGGCGGCCGGAAACGGAGCAACACCGCCACCAGCCTACAACCACAACTGAAAACACACACACACGAATTATATATGCACACTATATATATATATACAAAAAGGAAAGCAACATGGCCAAGCCGGAGTAGTAAAACCGGAGACACACCGGAAAGAAAGTCGCCGGAAAAGGACAGCGGCACGCCGGCGAGAAAACCGGAAACAGGGTAATGGAAAACAGGAAATCGGGGAAAGAATCAGGAACGAGGAGGAGCAAGAGAGAAGAGATGGAGAGATTTTTTTAAGAGAGAGATAAAGTCGAGATCGAATGATACAGAATAAGAAGCTAAGTAGAGTCTCTGCTATCTTGCCACGCGCCCCCACAATATTTTTGGTACGTGTCCCTTTTCTTTTTATAAGAATTAGACACGTATCCCTAATCTTCCCGATACTGAATTTTAACTCAATTTTTAACAAACAAATTATGAATGAAAACTCGACAAAACCAATAAAATTAAAATACCAAAGTTATCAAAGTAATAAAAATTAATAAACAAAAATTTTTGTAAATAAATATAAACTTTCCAAATGTGAAATATGCCCGGATTTCACAATTAACGAACCAAGCTGCACTTAAAACAAATTCGGAAAATTACAAAATTAGTCTTAAAATGTTATAAATATCCCGAAGTCTATAAAAACATGAATTTTGAAATTTTAAAACAATTTTTGAAACGCAATTTATACCTGCTTTTAACAAATAAATGAATCAACGCATGGGTGAAATTAATCTCAAAAATCCCCAAAATAATTTTAAAATTCCCGGAATATTCCCAACTTAAATAAATATGAGTTTCATAATTTTTGAAGAATTCAGGAATTAAATACAGATTCTACAAATAAATGCAATCAGAAAATCATACAGGGTTAAATAATTGATGAAATATTGATTTCTAAATTTTATAAAATCCCAAAAATAAATATTGAGATTATAAAGTCATAAAAATAATTTTAGAGACAATCCACATATTTACACAAATAGACTTGTAATAAATCCACTTTTAAAAGTGAAAAAAATTCAATACAAGTCATAACTAATTACGAGGACAACCCAGTACACCAAAAATCACACATACATAATAATAAAATAACACATAGCGGTCAAAGCCAATACACATATTTTATTTAAATTAATCATTCCATAATTACACACAAAAATACATGAGTCGTTATATATATTGAACCAAGTTTACATGTGCAATAAACAAGAATAAAAGCCCTAACAACTAGGTCCATGCACATGCTGCTTGATCTCTCCATCCAATGCAATCCAAGAAAAATGTAGTATATTTGAACGTTCTTATTTTGCATGAAAATGGAAATGCTTCACTTTCTTCTATAATCTGTAAGCAGGCTACCACATTCCTTTTGTGCACTATCAACTCATGTGACTGTCAGTCTCTGT
Source organism: Apium graveolens (assembly GCF_009905375.1). NCBI lineage: Eukaryota > Viridiplantae > Streptophyta > Magnoliopsida > Apiales > Apiaceae > Apium > Apium graveolens. The sequence goes on along the minus strand of NC_133648.1, from coordinate 306,011,638 downwards.
CAAGTCACTATCAACTGTTATCTTATTGATCACCCGTTGAAGCTTCATTATTGTCATCCGTTGACATTATACTAGTGTCATCCGTTATAGCTTTATTGTTAGAATCCGTTTAAGCTTTATCTGATATAAGTTGAAGACCTCTTAACTAGCTTATCCGTTGAAGACATATTGAGTCATCCGTTGAAGCTTGTAGTTTAGCAGTTGAAGATGTTTTCTTAGCAGTTGGTACTCTTTCACTTATAAAAAATTACAAGGTATTTTATATCTACAATTAGCCCACCCATTTTGTATATCTTGCTAGTAGTCAACATAACTTAGAAATCACTATAAATCTCAAATCCCTCAACTATCATAATGTACAGAATGTGCTACACACTTATTAATATAAGCTACTCCTTCAACGATAGACAGATTGTGGTTATCTGTTGAAGGCTTCTAAATGACACTTAACAATTCTACTTAAGGTATTTTGGTGAGTTATCATCAAGACCACAACATATTTCTAACACGTATCTTGGACTCTAAGAAAGTTTTCAAACCCTACCTTTTAAGAACTATTGTGTTGTAAAAATGATTTACTGCATTTACCTATAATGCCATGTTTACCATGATTTCAGTTACAAAGCATTATAAGTCGAGATTGATTATGATGTAATATGTGTCATATTATATGATCTACGCTAGCGAGTAGCGTGGTATATATAATATAGATTGAGATTCGATCGTTACGTATTATTTAAAAATCCGAAAGTATTCCGGAGATATTTTGGACGAGTAAAATTCGTATCTATTTGTAATATCCAAAATTTTTGGGAATTTGTAAAACAATCAGGGAATAGTGACCTAGACGATCGGGGAAAACTTTTTAGCCCACTATGTTATGCATGGAAGATTTAGTTTCTGAATCGATATTGTGATTATACGTACCAAATGAGTGTACGTAAAAGCCATTAGTTTTCGAAGAAAATGAACTTCGTAAAAATGACCTTATCTTAAAATTTATTGTAACACCCCAGTCCCACATCGAGGAGATTTGGGACTTCTGTTCAGTTTATAAGTCAAAATACTACTATTATGTGCACCGACAAATCATGATCTTTTAGGGGCCTGTGGTGGGCTTGTCGTAACCCAAGTTGGCTTCACTCGGAACAGTATGCTCCGGCTTATTTCGGACTCATAATCGGGACTTGACCCGGTTTTCAAAAAAGGCTTGGGATTTGACTTGGGTTGTCACATATGGTATCAGAACCGACTCTCGAAAGCTTGATGCGTCAAGTTGTCGGAGGTGGTGACACGAAGGCTGGTGGTATTATCCCACTATGGCAAGAGGTCCGGAGGTGGGGACACGAAGCCAGCCGGTATCATCCCACAATGGCTAGAGAGGCAAAGATCTGGACCTATGGATTGTCTGTTCTCGCCTGACGAGGACGTCAGGAGTTTAAGTAGGGGAATTTGTAACACCCCAGTCCCACATCGAGGAGATTTGGGACTTCTGTTCAATTTATAAGGCAAAGTACTACTACTATATGCACCAACAAATCATGATCTTTTGGGGGCCTGTGGTGGGCTTGTCGTAACCCAAGTTAGCTGCACTTGGGACGGTATGCTTTGGTTTATTTCGGACTCGTAATCGGGACTTGACCCGATTTTCGAAAAAGGCTCAGGATTTGACCCGGGTTGTCACAACTATCAAGGAATATGAGAATCACATTACAATCACGAATCCATAATTCTACAAATTAAAACCCAAGTACAAGGTCCCCGCGAATCACTTACGAAGATTTATTACGAAAATGAATAAGCGACCAAGCGAATACGTAAGTGAATAAATGAAACGTATCAAACCCATGCAATTCCCATGCAATCCATGCAAACTAATTAGTAAGAGTGTAACCAAGGATTAGCAATTAAATAGTAATGAATCAAAGAGCATAGTAACCTAGCTAAGACAAATGGTAACCAAACATGTAGGTTTTAGTGCTTGGCTATAGTTTTGGCTTTGAAAATTAGCCATGCTAGAAGATATGTACTAAGATTTACATATCTAATATTATATACACAAACAAGCCAACTCTTATGTTAGGTCCAAATGTACATACAAAGGGGGGTGAATGTATGTTCTTCATTTTCTAAAATTAATTGTAGCGGAAAATAAACCTCGAAAATGAAATAAACAAATAGAAAGAGATTCACGGAATAATTCTTATTATTAAGAAATTAAACCATAAAGGTTTGCTTACATCTCCAAATATAAATAATTCGAAGTTACACATATAGAGAGACCCAAAATAATAGCTATCAATCTAGGATTCTATCTATCACTCTAAGAATTTAAAGCTTCTATCAAAAGATATTAAATACAATCAAGAGAGCTTTAAATAATGAGTGTTACAAGTTTTTAAGGTTTTAATTGGTGTGAAACAAATTTGGCAGCACTTTTCTCCTTAATTTCAATAAATAAAATCACCCTACTCTCTAAGAAAAAATTTTGCAGAGCTTCGATAGAGTTTTTGCTGAGAAGTGTTATTTTTAATCTGTTGCAAATTTGGTTTTGTAGTAGTAGAATTATAGGAGAGATAAATTCAATATGTGGCTTACCTATGTCCATATATTTTAATTTGACATCCTGGGGAATATTCTTTGAAGCTCTTTCTCTGGCGATTGGTAAAAGATTTAACTTCTGTGTGGCGATCAGAATAGAAAAGAGTAGAACTTAGAATTATATTTCAAGTCTCTCTGGCGACTACAGTAGCCGTCTTTCCCTTAGAATAGTTTTTGCATAATTCATATGGCAATCAGTGTAGGATGAGACTCTGTGGCGACTTGCTGCTTGTACATGGTTTTGTGTTTGTACAGAATAAAACTAAGAACAGGCTGTTCCCTTGTTTTATTGATTTGTACCACATGCAGCTGCCATGAGGGACTGTACATGGAGAAAATCTAAGCGCCTGGAGGAGATTTGTGTTGCACGCGCGGTGGAAAAGAAAGGGAGTGGAGCAACGTGCGCGGGTTGGGGAACTCCAGCTTTTCTGCTTGAGAAATGATTTCTTTTGCACAGTTGATTGTTTTCTTCATTTACTTGTACAGACTCTATTCTTTTCCTAACATTTGCATGCGGGTCCGTGGAAATAAACAACAGAAAACAAATGGAAGCTGTTGACGAAACTTGAAGTTGATTTAATATCTTGTGCAAATTCATTGTTTTGTTTGAATGAATTTGTACCCCTTTTATTGGCTGACAAAATTAGTTCAGGAAAAATAGAATAATAAAATAATTATTTGATGTAAAATAAATAAATAAAAGTTTGATTTTTTTATTTAATTAAACTTCTAACATTAATTTTATTTTTCCAAAATTAAATATTGATATTAAATTAAATAAATAAATGTTTTGAGATTCATTTATTCATTTACTAAAAATCAATTTTTAATTTATTTATTTTTAAAATCAAATATGATATTAAATTAAATAAATAAATGATTAATTTTTTATTTATTCATTTAATAAAAATCAGTCATTGATTGAAAAATAAATCATGTTAATCCTGGAGCTGTACTCCTCTGTATCTGCACGCCTTCTAATCTCCGTGATTTTACCTCAACATATTTTCAGACTCCTCGAGTACAAAATCCACTTAACAGTGTTCTTAAAAATAATACTCTGTTTCCTTTCACAGATCACTAACGTCTCGTGCAAGGGTCTGGTTCACGGACGACTAGTTCCGCTATCAGGCCTTCATATTATACCCGTATAAACCACTGTTAAGTCTTCTACCAAATATAACCAACTTCACTAGGAATCCTTGAGGTCTTCATACTGATTCTGATAACTGCTTCGAATGACTCCAACCTTATTCCTCCAATGCCTGAACATATTCATGAACTTCATACGGATCGTTGTTGACGTCTTCTTCACTGCAGCTAACAAAACCTTTTATGCATTTACCCAATTAAACAATCTGTACTGATCCTAGTGGAACATAGATTATTTCAAAGTCCTTGTCCTATGTTGAGTTATCCAAACCAATATTGTTAAGTTATACGTACAACTTCAATCTTGCTCAACAATCTTCCCCTATTTGACTGTTACACCTGACGGTCATATAACAATGGAGAAGCAACAGTTTGGAGGATAACTCAACTAACCTTATCCAAAAATCATCAATCATCTTTCAACTTTCAATCCTGGACTTGGAAATAATACTATCTTATATCTACCGCATCTTCTATATGCATTCAGCTTCAGCAGAAAACAGATTCTTCTCTACCTTATGTAAAGTTGCAGATAGATACATCTTCCAAACACTGTCTTCAATAATCTTCGGATTTTCCCATAAAGCACATAGAAAACATTTTGGAATCCAGAAACAAAACCCAATAATCTCTCCCTCTAAGATGAAGAACCCCTTTCTTAGTACAATAAAGTTAGAAATCCTTCTTCTTAGTTACAGAAAGACTATCAGTTCATAATCTCTTTATAATCTCTCCCCCTTAGTTGAATAATCCTTCAAAATATATTCAGAGTAAAACCTTAGGATCAACCAGCCAAGTGAAGAGATTATTTGGTAACCATTCCTCATTATGCAAGTGTGTGATTTCTGTTTAATGATCTCACATTTGTGTTTCACTCCACTCTACACTCAAGTATTTGTCACTCAGTCTCACAGTGTGTCACTCACTCAAAGCTCCAAACATCCAAGTGTACCTATGAGAAAATCCTTTTCATAGAAAAGTTTCCTTCCATCTTCAAGGATGGAAACTCTCAGTCAAGAGATTCAGAAATGTTCCTTTTGAGAGGGGAAATTAGGATTATTTTAAGTGGCAGAATTCCTGATATCCCTCAACTTCCATGAAGAAATATACCTTATAAATTCGCCAGTTGATATCTGAGTCCTCATTTACAAGTTGTTGTTTTGACTAAGTCAAAATCATTTCCAGATTTGAATTCTGGGAAGATAACCAATGATCAATGATATGCCGTTAGGGATCAAAGATTTCTTCTAAAGTCTACGAGGACTTATCTAAGTAACCAATCAGGATCATATGTTCTCATTTAAGATCAGAGATAAAGATTAGAACATGATCCAGGATTTCAACCTATTGACATTGGCCTTGATATGGTTTGACAATGATTGTTGCGTCAATACCTTCTTTGTGTGTGTGAATCTCACATGTGCATTTGAAACATTTTAACCAAGGAGTAGTAACTCTTATACAGATGCCCTGGCTGACAGGCGAATTTTCAATAGATAACATTCTGTTGGGAGAGTGCACCTAGTAACTGTTTATATGCCTTTTCAGCTCTATATCCTTTTGAGAGAATACAGATGGGCTTACAAATGTCTCAGTTTTTAGATACTCTACTTCTTTTTGAGAGACAGAGCTGTAGGGTTGACATTTCCTACCTTATGTGGTGCTTCTTGGCACTATCTCTCTCATTCTCAACACAACTCCAAAACCAAATGGTAATTTTGTCTGATCACTGAGTTGATATCTCAAGAAATTTAAGTGAATCAGAGCAAAGTCTGGGGGATGTATCATAGTAAGGTAATGGAATATTGTTTGAGAAGTGTTTTGTCCTAATGACCTGGGTTAGAACCTATGAGATTTGATAGGCTCTTAGTCAGTTCCTAAAACCACCAAGGGTGTTGAAGATCACAAACATCCAAAGTACAATACCAGAGAATTTGATGATCAAGAACAGAGTGATTTCAGAATCAAAGATCTTTTACCTTTAATTACCACAATATGGATTCATGAAGGATGTCTCAGATGATCATGCTTTCTAATTATTTTGATAATGCTACTCAATCAAATCTCATTAGCTCAAAACAGTTTAAGTTAGTCCAATACATATCAATACTATAGAGGAAGGAGATTGGACATTGTTCCAAACTTATAATACTTGCATAAGGTAACCAGAGTATAAGACATATATAAAGATTTAATATCCAGAACAGAGTATAAGTATAGCAAGATCATAGGAGTTACATACAGAGTCAACACATAAGTCATAAAATCAATTAATTATGCCAAGAGTATATTCAACAAGTATGCACCAATTGATACGTCAACACAAGACTAAACCAATTAAAAACTATTCTTGACATAATCATGTCACAACTATCACTAGTTATGCTGCATATTTATTCTAGTACAAAACAGACAGAACTATTTTAGTATAAAAGGAGAATCTGAGTGACCAAGGAATCTGTTGTCAGAGTTACATAGGGTCTGAAGCTCAAAAATAGTACAAAATAACTCAGAAACATGATACAATCACACATATGTAAACAGAGTATTCAAACTAGTTGTACAGAATCTTAAGCATGATCAAAACCTATAAACAGAATTATGATAAGATCACAAATGAGATTACAGGGTCTTAGATCAGAGTGCAAACAGTATTGAGATGTGTGTGCGGGCCAAAATAAATATCAGTATCACGAGTATTTACATCAGAGAAAACATATAGCATGTAAACATTCAAACAGCTCATAGATTGCATCAAAAACTCTAACTTACTTACCATTAACATATAACATGTAAAGCATGGTAATCAGTTAGCTCCAAAACAAGTTTACAAACATGGATATATATAATGAATAGATATGTAAACTTACTTTCCCCTCAAAGCATCATCATTGGGGTAGTAAAGTTTACCCGCACCAAATTATATTTGTTGATTTCCAATTAATTGGACAATTTCAACATGCCAAGTTCACTAACCAACTTATTGAAGGTAACTTCATCAAGTGGCTTTATGAAAATGTCTGCAATATGGTCCGTTGTGGGAACATAATGAAGTTCCACAATCCCATTCGCTATATGCTCTCGAATGAAATGATACCTTATATCAATATGTTTGGTCCTTGAATGCTGAATATGATTGTTTGAGATTGCTTTGGCACTTGTGTTGTCACAGTAGATAGGAATATTCTTCAAATCAAGTCCAAAGTCTCGAAGTTGGTTTCGGATCCAAAGAAGTTGATAACAGCAGCTACCAGCAGCAATGTATTTAGCTTCAGCAGTAGATGTAGAAACTGAATGTTGCTTCTTGCTAAACTAAGAAACCAATCTTCTCCCAAGAAACTGACAGCTTCCTGAAGTACTCTTCCGATCAATCTTACAACCAGCGTAATCAGAATTTGTGTAGCCGATGAGATCAAAGCCCGTATATTTAGTATACCAGATACCTAGATTAGGTGTACCATTCAGATATCTGAAAATTCTTTTAACGACTATCATATGAGATTCCTTCGAATCAGCTTGGAACCATGCACACAAGCATGTATCAAATATAATATTTGGATGACTCACAGTCATATAGAGTAATGATCCAATCATGCCTCGATAATAAGTGATGTCCACCATCTTACCAGACTTATCTTGATCAAATTTTGTGGCAGTTGCCATCGGAGTCTTTGCAGGTGTTGAGTCTTCCAAATGATCTTTCTTCAGGAGATCTCTGATGTACTTCGTTAAAAAATGAAGATACCATCTGATTTCTGACTCACTTGTAGTCCAAGGAAGTAGCTCAACTCACCCATCATACTCATCTCATACCTACTCTGCATAAGCTTAGAAACCTTGCACAAACTGCATCATTCGTAGACCCAAATATAATGTCGTCAACATAGACTTGCACAAATATGGTATCATATTTATGATTCTTATGAAACAGAGTCTTATCTATGACACCTCTAGTGAAACTATTTTCAAGTAGAAATTCTGAGAGAGTATCATACCATGTTCTAGGCGCTTGCTTTAAACCACAAAGAGCCTTGAAAATAAAATAGACAAAATCTTCAAACTCAGGATCTATGAAACCAGGGGGTTGCTCCACATGGACCTCTTCTTCAAGCTCACCATTCAGGAAAGCACTTTTCACATCCATCTGATATACCTTGAATTTTGAATGTGCTGCAAATGCTAAAAATATCCTGATGGCTTCAAGTCTAGCAACTGGTGCAAAGGTTTCATCGTAGTCAATCCCTTCTTCTTGAGAATATCCCTTAGCAACTAGTATCACCCTATTTCTTATTACTATTCCATCTTCATCAAGCTTGTTTCTGAAAATCCATTTTGTGCCAATTAGTGATTTGTCTTTAGGTCTGGGTACAAGCTTCCACATTTTCAATCATTCAAACTGATTGAGTTCCTCTTACATAGCAATCACCCAATCAGGATCCCCAAGAGCTTCATCTACTTTCTTTGGTTCAATTTCAGATAGAAATCCAGAATAGAAACATTTGTTTGCTGTAGCTCTTCTAGTATTAACTCTAGTATTTGAATCACTAAGTATCAAGTTACGAGGATGATCTTTACTCCGTACTCTGTGTCTTGGTAGACTAGCCCTTGATGACTCAGCATTTCTAGAATTGTGTTGAGTCTGACTACCGGATCCTTGTTCTTCTCCTTGTTTTTCTCCCCCTGAGTTGTTGCCAGCTTGATCTACAGAATCTGAAGCTTGAGGACTAGTCCATGAGATAGTGTGACTTGTCTCATGACCATTACCTTCAGAATCTGCATCATAATTATGATCATCAGGATCATTGCCATTGTCATTATTGTATGGAACAACTTCAGGCTCATCTTCTCCATTAGAAAGATCTTCAACATCAAGATTATCACTATCATCTTCCTTCTGAATACTTGGGAGCTTGGTGTCATCAAATGTTACATTATGGCTTTCCACAACCTTTTGATCACTAATCACATACACCCCTGTAAGCCTTTGACTCCAGAGAATAGCCCAGAAATATACCTTCTTCAGCTTTAGCATCAAACTTGCCAAGAGGCTCATCGTCCTTAAGCATAAAGCACTTTCCTCCAAACACGTGAAAGTATTTCACTGATGGTTTCTTGTTGGCCATTAACTCGTAAGGGGTCTTCTCGTACATCTTGTTGATCAGGGTATCATTTTGAGTGTAACATGCAGTGTTAACTGTTTCAACCCAAAAGTAGGTAGGAAGATTGGCTTCATTAAGCATAGTTCTTGCAGCTTCAACCAATGTTCGATTTTTCCTTTCAACCACTCTATTTTGTTGTGGAGTCCTTCGTGCTGAAAACTGTCTTGAGATGCCCTTTTCGACACAGAAATCATTCAGCTTTGCATTTCTGAATTATGTTCCATTGTCTGATCTGATTGTTCGCACAGGAACTTCAGCTTCTAACTCAATCTTGTTGATGTAATCAATAATCATATCAGGTGCTTCATCCTTTGAATGTAAGAATAACACCCACGTGTATCTGGAATAGTCTTCAACAATCACTAAGCCATATTTCTTTCTTGACATAGACATGACGTTGACAGGACCAAACACATCCATGTGAAGGAATTGTAGTGGTTCAATGATGTCAGTCATTTTCTTCTTCTTGTATGATGCCCTTTTTGACTTTCCCTTCTCACATGCTTCACAAAGTCCATCAAGACTAAATTACATCTTGGGAAATCCTCTCACCATTTCCCTCTTAACCAAAGAATTCATGGTCTTGAAATCCAAGTGGGAGAGCTTCTTATGCCATAACCAACTTTCATCTGGAGAGGCTTTACTATAGAAACACATTACTTGACCATCTGCAGAATTCCAGTCAGCTACGAACAAATCACCCTTTCTAACTCTATTGAGAGTCAGCTTCTCATTCTTCTGATTAAATATCAAGCACTTCTCCTTCTTGAACAAACCTTCGCATCCTTTGTCACAGAATTGACTGATACTGAGGAGATTATGCATAAGACCTTCAACTAGAGAGATTTCTTCAATGATGACATTACCAATTTCCAAATAACCATATCCCGTAGTATAACCTTTGTTGTCATCTCCAAAAGTAACCACTGGGCCAGCTTTCTCAACCATATTTGATAGAAGGGCTCTATCTCCAGTCATATGCCTTGAGCATCCACTGTCCAGAATCCACATACCTTCTTCTGCTTAATGCCCTGAAAACAAAAGTGATTAAGTTTTCTTTGGTACCAAAACTAAGTTGGGTCCAGAAGACTTAGAAGCATTTGAATATATAACATTTCTCTTTATATAATTGATAGGCTTAATAGTTTTTGCTTTATCATTGACTGATTCCTTGTTACTTTCAGAAGCACCAACAGACTTGCTCTTCGTCTTGGTGACAGGTGCCACTTTCCTAGCTTTTGGAGGGCTTACAGTCTTTGATCTACCAGTGTTCTTACTAACATGCTTATCATGATCATGAGATGTATTATGTGAGTGTGTGGAATCAAGATAAGTGTGCATGAAAGATACCACACATTGCATGCAAACAGATTTCTCACTTAGAAACTTTAGCCATGTTAGGCATGTTATGCACATAAGCATTCTTAACATTGTCTACTTTAACCTTTCTACAAGCATGAGCAAAGTAATCAGCAGAACCACAGTTATTACATAACTTCCTAGGGCCATTAGTTCATATCCTGCCATTTCTAATTCTATTATTCTTATTCTTGGAAGTAAAACCTAGTCCGACAAAAGATAAGTCATAGTCACTAGCAACAGACATAGGTTTCTTTAACTTTTGGCTCCTTGAGAGCTCGAGATCCTCAACAAGCATCTCATGATGAATATAAATATTATCTTCATCAAAGGGCTCAACAGTAGCTTTCTTAAATAGAGGCTTCTTAGCTTCCTTAAGAATATAAGGTGTATCAAGGGAATTAACAGCTTTCTCTACAGGGTCATTTTCAACTACTCGTTTCTTAGAAGCTTTTCTAAGTTTGTCGTAGTCTAGACCTATTCCAACCTTTCCACCTACTACTTGATCAACTATGAGCTTCTTAGCAATATTTGCAGAATCAGTAAAAGCATGTAATTTAGTTTCTAATTCTTCATTCTTGTTCCTTAGCTCTTCCTCTGTCTCAAGGTGCTTAGTAATCTTAAGCTCTAAATATTTATTGGTTTCCTTAAGATTCTCAACACTGGCCCTATCTAGAACTAACTTATCATTTTCATCTTTAACTTTCTTCAGTTCTACTTTAAGGTCTTCGACATCAAGCAGAGTACATCTTAATGTAGTACTAACATTTTTATACACTTCTTTTCCGGCATCATGTTGTTCAATACATTCCTTCATATAACATCGTGCCTTAAGATAGTGATGAGAAAAAACATTTCCATACACTAGGACAGTCTACCTGAAGGCGACACGGTGTTCATTCTCACACAAACGTAAACTTCCTGTTGACTTCTCTCTGAGGATTAGTCTTTCCATTAATACTTAATTCATTCAGCAGCTTGTTCAGTCTTTCAAAGACCTGAGTTATACTTTCTCCAGGAAAGGACTTAAACGCCTCATATTGCGAAGTTAATATATCCAATCGATTCTGCCTGACATCTCAGTTCCTTCCATAAGCAGTTCTATGGTTTCCCACATGTGCTTTGTACTCTCACAGACCATAATTTGATGACTATATCATCATCCATCGAATCCACGAAAATAAGCTGCAGGCCTTCATCCAGAGCTATCAGTTCTTTGTCACGTGCACTCCATTCAGCTTCAGGACATGACATTTTCATATTAGGCAACTCCGAATGATCCTTCATTGGCACATGTCTTCCTTCTCTCAATACTCTCATATACTATGAATTCGACGCCCGAATATACAATAGTATTTTCTTTTTCCAAAGATTATATCTCGATTTGTCAAACTAAGGAACCTTGATACTACTAACTTTCTGAGAACTCATCTTTTCATATCTGAGAAAAATTTGCAACAAACCGTCTCAAAATATGATAACCCAGTCAGTCAACAATACCAAACCAGTCAAGTCAAAACCACCAAACCCAAATCAGATCTACACACTGAAAACACTCCCAAATTCTATACAACCAAAATCAACAACAAAACTTGCTAATATAACGGATCAGATCTGTATATCGATCAACAAGCTCTGATACCAATTGTTAGCTCCAAATGTACATACAGGGGGTGAATTTATGTTCTTTGTTTTCTAAAATTAATTACAGCCAAAAATAAACCTCGAAAATGAAATAAACAAACACAAAGAGATTCACGGAATAATTCTTATTACTAAGAAATTAAACCGTAAAGGTTTGCTTACAACTCCGAATATAAATAATTCGAAGCAATAAATATAGAGATAACCAAAATAATAGCTATCAATCTAGGGTTCTATCTATCACTCTAATAATTTAAAACTTCTATCAAAAGATATTAAATATAATCAAGAGAGCTTTAAATAATGAGTGTTACAAGTTATAAGGCTATAATTGGTGTGAAACAAATTTGGCAGCACTTCTCTCCTTAATTTCAATAAATGAAATCACCCAACTCTCCAAGAAAAAATTCTGCAGAGCTTCGATAGAGTTTTTACTGAGAAGTGTTAATTTTAATCTGCTGTAAATTTGGTTTTGTAGTAGTAGAATTGTAGGAGAGATATATTCAATACGTGGCTTACCCATGTCCACATATTTTAATTTGACAGCCGGGGGAATATTCTTTGAAGCTCTTTCTCTGGAGATTGGTACAAGATTTAACTTCTCTGTGGCGATCGGAATAAAAAAGACTAGCACTTAGAATTATATTCCAAGTATCTCTGGCGACTACAGTAGTCGTCTTTCCCTTAGAATAGTTTTTGCATAACTCCTGTGGCGATCAGTGTAGGAAGAGACTCTGTGGCGACTTGCTACTTGCACTTGGTTTTGTGTTTGTATAGAATAAAACTAACAATAGGTTGTTCCCTTGTTTTATTATTTATACCACATGCAGCTGCCAGGAGGGACTGTACGCGGAGAAAAGCTGAGCGCTAGGAGGAGATTTGTGTTGTACGCGCGGCGGAAAAGAAAGGGAGTAGAGCAGCGTGCGCCTACGCGCGCGGATTGGGGAACTCCAGCTTTTCTGCATGAGAAATGATTTATGTTGCACAGTTAATTGTTTTCTTCATTTACTTGTACAGACTCTCTTCTTTTCCTAAATTTGCATGCGGGTTCGTGGCAATAAACAACAGAAAACAAATGGAAGCTGTTGAACGAAACCTGAAGCTGATTTAATATCTTGTGCAAATTCATTCTTTTGTTTGAATGAATTTGTACCCCTTTTATTGGCTGACAAAATTAGTTCAGGAAGAAAAGAATAATAAAATAATATTTTGATGTAAAATAAATAAATAAATAAACAAATAAAAGTTTGATTTTATTTATTTAAACTTCAAACATTAATTTTACTTTTCCAAAATTAAATATTAATATTAAATTAAATAAATAAATATTTTGAGATTCATTTATTCTTTTAATAAAAATCAATTTTTAATTTATTTATTTTCAAAATCAAATGTGATATTAAATTAAATAAATAAATGATTAATTTTTCATTTATTCATCTAATAAAAATCAGTCATTGATTAAAAAATAAATCATGTTAATCCTCGAGCTGTACTCCTTTGTATCTGCAGGCCTTCTAATCTACGTGATTTTGTACCTCAACATATTTTCAGACTCCTCCAGTACAAAACCCACTTAACAATGTTCTTAAAAAGAATACTCTGTTTCCTTTCACAAATCATTGCCGTTTCGTGCAAGGGTCTGGTTCACAGACGACTAGTTTCGCACTCAGGCCTTCGTATTATACTCGTATAAACCACTGTTAAGTCTTCCACCAAAATAACCAACTTCACTAGGAATTCTTGAGTTCTTCACATTGATTCTGATAATTGTTTCGAATGACTCCAACCTTATTCCTCCGATGCCTGAACATATTAATGAACTTCATACGGATCGTTGTTGACGTCTTCTTCACTTCAGCTAACAAAACCTTTTGTGCATTTACCCAATTAAATAATTTGTACTGATCCTAGTGGAACATAGATTATTTCAAAGTCATTGTTCTATGTTGAGTTATCCAAATCAGTATTTTTGAGTTATACGTACAGTTTCAATCTTGCTCCACATCTTACTCAAAAAGCAACCAAGAACAACTCTCTCTCCCCCATTTCATTCTTAAATTCGGACTTTCAAGAACACCCATGAAAGAAAAATTCATAACTCAAGTTCTAGAGCTTCAAAATTCAAACAAAATTAACCATATCTCCCCCATATTGTAGGTAAGCTTCGTACCAAATTTCAAGTCAATACATTTAATATTCAATTTATGAAAAATATTTGAAGATGAGGGTTAAAAGTGACTCCGAAAATTTCTAATTTGTCTTCTTGATTTTCATGGAAGTTTAAGGCTCCTAAAACTAGACCAAGGACTCACCAAGCATAATCCATCAAGAGGAAAACCTACCAAGATACCAAGAAAGGTATAAACCTTTATCCAAACTTTGTTTAAGCTTTAATCTTCAAGAAACTCATGGATCTTGAACATAAGGATAGTTTTAGTGGTTGTTTTGATGATTTAAGAAGTATTAGTAAATTGGATATTAAGGATGATGTTTTGAGCTCAAGAACTTTATGTTATTGAGTTGATAACGTAGTTAAGATGTTGGATTTTTGGTTGTTGGTTGTTATTTAGTGATTTAGAGTTAAAACGAAACACGGATCGTTAACGTAATGTCGTTAAAACACTTGAATCGCGATACCTAGTTTTATGCAAAGTTACAGAATGTGTAAATTGTGCTTTCTCAAACATAAGGATTGATAATTATATATCTTGTTGTAAGGATCGTTTAGGAGCTTGGATCGCTTGATTTCGATTTATGTTCAAAAGTTAATCCCGTTTTACTGAAAATCATTTACCCGACAAAAACTGCTACGAATTATGAACTTTGAAAATATAAACGATGGACTTAAAATTATTCTAAAATTATGCAATCTTTATATAGAGTAATAAATGGAATATACAATCGTCCATAAATACTTCTAGGGAATATATTGATTTTTCAATTTTATAAAAATGTTGGAACCGAAGTCGTGCGAAGTGAGAATGCCGAACATAACCCACTATATTTAAACTGCCACTTCGGGTTTTTCACCCCTATTACCAGAAAACTATTTTCAAGTAATCTATTCTAAACATTTTCTAGATCGCGCACATGAAAATGGTGTATCGATTGAGTTAAGGGTTTGAGAGAAATCAATGTTATAGTGAAAGCCGTATGAATAATAAAACTCCGTAGTTGATCGAACTTTTAAAATATTTTTCACCTATTTAAATTCATTTTATAATAATGAAACTTTTATGATAAATAGTAAAAACACTCAAAAAACTCCTTGAGGTGATTTAGTATTAAATTATTATTTTTTTGATTTATTAAAAATACTACAATGCGAGTCGCGTAATAATAACATTCGGTAAAGTCAAATTCAGGTAATAATAACATTCGGTAAAGTACTTTGACCGTCCATTTCGACCGAGGATTGATAGTTATTTCGAGTGGGGCGAATATCGAAGATTGTAAATTTTTGTACTTATTAGAGATATAAGGCGTTGATGGGACTAGGAATACTAATTAAGATTATAATATTTGTTGGTTAAAAAACCAGGAATGAGAGGAAGTCGGAAAACGTATCTTGGACTCTAGACAAGTTTTCAAACCCTACCTTTTAAGAATTGTTATGTTGTTATTGTTTCTAAATACTACAATATATGCATGAAGAATGATTTACGATGTTTTAATAGTTGTTATATATTGAATCATAAGTTATGATGATTTTTGTATAGTAAAATACCGGATTTGAAATGATAAATTTAGACCGAGAGTCGGTCAGTGTAAGTGTTGCCCAGTAAAGTAATTGTTTAAGGGGGGTTGGATAAAATTACTAAACAAATTGATGTATTATTAAAGTAAAATAAGAACATATGAATCAAATAACAGTTTATATTGATCTTTAATAAATTGTTACAAAACTTTCTCAAGAACAATATTCTTAAGAGCTTCTAGGTTATACGAATACTCCAGTTGTGCACCATACATTGTGATAACCTATTCTGTGTTTATGTACTACACAGTTACAAATCGGTCCTCTATCAATTACAAGATATGTTACAATATAACTCTAATACTTTACATATCTAAATCAACTACGATCCTATAAATCAGCATCTTCTGATTTATCTCGCAGTCATGACTTATCAACCAAGTCATTCTTTAATGGATAGTTTGATCAACGGATAAATGCTTTAGATTCAACGGATACTCATTTATATATCAAATGATGACTAATGATCGTCAACGGATGATATCGAAGCTTTCAACAGATAATCATATTATAGCAGTTGATCATATCCTTATTGTAACATAAATCCTGATCTTTGACTTAGCCAATTCTCAAAAATCTCCCCCAATTTATGCTTTGGAGAATAAGGATGAATTCCAATAGAATTGTCTAGTGCCAAAAATCAGATAGACAAAATAAGTAGTGTAAAGCTTACTTTGTTTCAGATGTAGATCTTCATATTTCTTGATAAACTCTGAAGTATCTTTAAACAAAAGCTTTAACTATGTCATCAATCTTTTTCAATAGAATATCTTCAGCTTGATCTTTAAATTCTTTTCATACTCTATTTTTTCAGATTATTGATTTGTGCTCTTTCTGTCATCATGTCTTCTAGTGAATCATAGCAAGTTTCTCTTCTATCGGGATTCATAGTTATATGTCTCTGAGTAAGAACAATTTCAATGAGAGCTTCACCTATCTTCATGTTGATTTCTTTCCCTATGAAATTTATGTATTTAGGAACATATGATCCGAAATAATATTGACCATCATCCAGTATCCTTCTTCTGATATTGGCAAGAATCATGTTTCACCATAACCTAGAAGTTTCATCTTCAACTCTTAGCAAATAGTGAATGTACTTCAATTCTTTTGTAGACATGATCATCAGTTCATCAAGTGAAAGAACTTGAACTTGATCATTTTGCAATAAGAATAAGATCTTATATTTAGATTCAGAACCATCATGTTTGTCAAGAATAATCTTCACAGCTTCAAGTCTATCCAGATGATCAGCAGTTATTTCTCGATCTGGACTATCAGCAAGTATGAAGTTCAACAACTTTAAGTTTACAAGTTTAGCTTCATGATGTCCTATTCCAGCTCTTGTGAATGGTTCAATCAACTTCAGCTTATTTAGCTTGTTCTAACCAATACTTCTTATCTCCCATGGTATTAGTACTAAGTAAACCATCCAACCTTATTCCTCCAGGAGTAAAACTCAATTTATCATTACAATTAAGATCATCAACATTTCTCCATATGCATTTGTTCTTAATCTTTTGAAATACTTGATCTCTCCTTTCTACTTTTTCTTGCAACATCTTCTTATTTGTACTCCTCCATCTATTCCTTTCATATCTTTTAAGCATATTCTTGTATTCTTGATCTGCTTTATCAACAGCTATTCTGATTTTTCCTTCATGTGCCCTTTCTTCTCTGTCAAAAACCATTTATTCTTCCTTGAAGTTTTTAGCATTAACATCTTCCACATAAGCAGAGAGAATCGTCATATGTGATCATATGCTTGCACCTACACTTTGAGCAGGTGGTTCTTGTGTAGCTGGGCTTTAACAGGTGCATCTTCACTTTGAGAAGATGGTTCTTGTGTACTATACCCCTTCTGTGGTGATAGAAGTTTGATCTTCTTGCTGTGTGAAATAGATGAAGTCTTTTCTTTCCTCTTGATAGACTTCTGCAGATCAACTTCCTTAGAAATTTCAACTTTCTTGGATGTGTGAGATGTAGAAATTGTCTGATCAGGAATGGTCATAATCTTGTCAGGAATTGCTTGAGACCTGTCAGGATTTGACAAAGATTTGTCAGGATTTGTAGATTCCCGATCCAAAGCAATATCTACCAATACTTTAAGACCATCTGGTTTCTTGTGAACCTTTTCAGCTAACTTCATTAATCTTCTTTTCTTAGGTTTAGCAGTTACAATCAAATTTTGTTCTTCTCCTGCACTAGCACCAGTAACCTCCACTGGTCTAGCAGGCTTCTTGAACACAATTGGATCATCACTATCACTTTCAGTGTTCGATAATTGATCAAACAGTTTCATATCAGCTCAAATTTTCCTTTTCTTTCTTTTTTCAATTTCTTTGATGTGTGATACTGATGAAACACTTTTCTTCCTTACTCCACCTTGTTGCTTCAAAGATATAGGTGAGAGTGAAACAACCTTTAGACTTGATTTTCTCTGAGACAAATCAGACTTAGCTACTGTCTTTGATTTTGCAACTGATTCCTTTTGAGAAGAATCAGAGGTGATATAGTATTTCGATTTTAAGTGAAGAAAAATGGACACTTTGGTCAGGAAGAGGGTTGGATGTGCCCTGTCCCACAGCGTCAGGATTTGGAAAATTATATTTGTAAGGCATTTTCTTAGAAAAAAACACCCACAATTCCTGAGGAAACACAATTTGTAATCAAGTGAAAATTAAACATTGTGTATGCAATACCATTTTTCTTTATCAAAATACACTTTGTAAAATTGTCTGATTCTTGCTCAAAGGCCTGTTTTCTTGATCTATTCCAATATCATTAATATGAAGATATTTCGAGAATGATTAGTTATGCAAATGTAAAATATGAATTTTTAAGCATATGAAGTCAAAATCACACATACAAATATCAAGACACCTATTCCAAATATAAAACAAATAATGATGATAAGTGTAACATGATGAGTCAAAATAGAATAAAACAAATTTATAACAGTTAAAAATCATGAAATAAATTATGTTCGTCCTTATCAAGAAAAGTCATGTATTGTCCATCACTTGCTGAGATAAAATTTGTAATCCAAAATCAGAAATTTAATCATGATTTCTCCCCCTCAGCATTTGCATTGTTGAATTTAATAGCAAAATCAACAAATCTCTTCTCCACTGACCACTCTGTTAAAAATTGACAAATCATTAGTGTAATATCTGGGATATGACGTGTAATTATTTTTGTCAATAAATAAATATTATGTGATTATTATATGAATTTTGGTGATTTATGTGTTAATTGATATCTGTGTTTGATGCCTATATGTGATAAATTTTGAGAAATTTTTATTTTTATACGTCTGAAATAAAGTATAGATAATTTTGATATTTTTATGTTAATTTATATGTTGTTATATGATTGTATAAAGGATTTTTAGATTTAATAAATTATTTTTCAGATTAATTTTGAATAATCGGGAATCGTCCAACTTCAACTGTATTTACGTTTTTATCACCCGGAAGTCTCGGAAAAACTCCTTTATAACCTAATTTGATTATTCCGAGCATTTTCCATATTTTAACTTTTTCGATCCGGAGTACGGTTTTAACTGTGCGGTTCCCGGCGTAAATTTTTCCATACTATTTTTGTTCCGGTAAACCGATAAAAACCATATTTTCAAGAAACGGGATATTTTGATTAAACTACAATATTATCTTCTCGTAATTCGTGTAATCAAAGCGCTGAGACCAAGACTATAATTGCAAAAAGACCGGTTTTGATAATTATCCTCAAACCGGTACCGAATTGGATCAGTTTTATTATTAGTTAATGATTAAGTATTCTATTTTTATATCCGGTATGATCAAACAGGGTACCAATATTCTGTAAATTTAAATAGCCAATATATTATCTTATTTTGTACAGATAAACACAATTAAACAGTAAAATTATATAATTTCCAGAAAAAACCTAGAATTCATCGCGTTCTTCATAATCACACGAGGATTCGAAGGCGTTATCGAACTCCGATTTTGGCGTGCAAGTAGTTGAATCGAATCTCTTGACGAATACAATCAAGTTCTACAATCTATACCACTACAGAAACATCAAATAATTTTCTATTTGTTTTATTAAATTCGAATTTAATTGGTTTAAAATTATGACTTTTTAATTTTAAAGTTGTTTATGTGTTTTGATGATTGCATGTTGTAGATCATGAAATTCTGGTCAATTTGGTATATCATATGTTGAATTTTAAGTTCAATAATCAGAAATTTGGGTTTGATTCTCGAATTTAAGAATTAGGGTTTGAATGTCGTTTGAATATTCTTAATCGAATTTGGGAACTTTTAATCTGTTAAACACGGGCTTGATTGAATGGTACCAGTAGATAGATCATTTCAAGACAAATTGATTCATATAATTTCATGTAATGTTGGGAGCCTGGATCGAGTGGCCGGAGTTAAGGTCGAGGTCACCGGAGTTAATGGTCGTTTGGTCAGAATCGGAGACTGGAGGTTTATAAACAAAAGATGAGAACATATATGAGTTGTTAAGATGTTTAGGAATCGATTGGTGTAAAAAATCGTATTAAACGATTCGTAATTGGCCACGAATTGGATTGGCCGGAAAACCAGCTATCTCCGGAATCTGGGAAATTGGGGCGGCGGATCGGCTGTTCTTCCTGGCCCGGATTTTGACCCACCAGAAACCCGGTTTTGATCTTCTTTTTGCTTAGTTTCAATTCTATGAATTGTTTCTGGATTTTCTTTTTAAAATAAATTCATAAATTCATTATTTAATTTCTAAAATTCATTTTTTATTCCAAAATTCATTTTTAATTCAAAAATAAATCTGAATTATTTAGTTAAATAATTTTTAATTATTAATTATTTATTGGTCAATTAATATAAATATTAATTGATTAATTGATTTAATTAGTTATTTTTAATTGATTATTTATTAGATTTAATTATTTCTTTTCATTAAAAATCCTGAAAAATAGTTTCGAGCTCTAAAATATTTTTCTAAATTATGTTCAAGGCTCGATAACTATTATTAAATGATTTTGAAGTTGAATTCGGGTATTCGAACCTTGTTATTTATTTATAAAATGATTCTTTGACCTGTTTTAAGTCCGAAAAATGTTCAAAAATTCGTAATACATACTAGAAAAATTATTTTAACCCAAAACCTTCTTTGAAATATTATTTTTATCGAATACCTTGCATGCTATGTGCTATTCAATTAATGTGTTGTATGCCTATGTGTTTATTTTTTGACTATTTTGGTCATAACTTTTAATCCGTAAATCGGATTTGGGTGAAACGAAGGGTAGATGAAATCTTAAGACGTCTATGTAATGATTAGAATAATATGAGATTGAGTATTGATAGATAATTGTGATGCCTAGCAGAGTAAACGAGACATAGAAAAATGAAAGCAAATGATCAGTGAGTAGAAGCGAGGCATAGAAAAAGAAGACAAGTGGTTCTTGAGTAGACCCGTTAGACGAATGCAAGTGAAGTTGGAAATCATTTGTGATAAGAAAAGTGTTTTGAAAATTTCTTGAGATATATTGCAAGTACCCTGATCATTTTTTATTTTATATTGCAAATGCTATAAAAATACCTGAGTTATACCCAATGTTAGCATGTAATAGTTGAGTTGCTTAACCTTAAACCCTGATCATATCATTTGATATTTGAGCTGTAAGCCTTATTCATTGTGACCCATTGATTGTCAAATACCCAGATATAAAATAACACAAATACAATACTACCCCTCAAATACATATACACCATATACCAAACACTAGAACAGAATTGTTCAAACATACAGAAACTTACATACCCTACAATACCTTGTAACATCAAAGATCTTCACCTTGTATAACCATTGAACCATTATTCATCTAATACCTAATTTTTCTACAGGTTTGAAACCATTCTTCATATATACCTTGATATACCCTTGTGATACTCATGAATTTTATTATGCTCTGAAACAAATGTCTTATCCATGTTAATTATGATTCTGTTTTATTGTATTACAATGTTTATCATATTGAATTGTTTTAAAATTGGATAGTTTTCTTTAAATGGACCAGATTCGTGGTCGTATTAGGCCAATTTGTGCCTTGGATCCAGTTTATAAGCAGAGCTGTGTGCCTTGCTCAGGGTTAGTGCGTGACTGATCAGCAGCCTAACCTTGGTTTTAAATTTAAAATGAATATCCAATTCTAATGATTGTTTGACAAAGAACTTGATCCCTCTAAATCATTTCAATTGATCATTGTTTAACCTTATTTATTGTCATTATAACTTGATGAGCTAGTTATCTCACTCTTGCGAATCTGTTATGTTATTCTACAGTTAAAAAGGAAATGGTTGGTAGCAAAGATTCACAGTCCAGTGTGCGAGTTCGGATTCCAGGTTGAGTTGGATCGAGATAGCAGGATCTTTATGTTTAGTTTTGAGTTATATAAGCTTGTAAGAATGATTTCATTATCAGTTGTAAGTTAAACTAGCTAGGATTTGGTACGATGTAATAAAAGTTATTGTTGTGGCTTCTTTTTAAACTTTAGCCTGTTGTGATCCGTGGTTGTATAAAGAAGGGTCATTTATTATAATATTTTGTTTACAAGTTTATGAATTGTGTGTTGTGAACCCCAAACTTCTGACCAGGGTTTGGAGGGCGTCACAGGTTGGTATCAGAACTACAGGTTATAAGTCATTGAAACAAGCCTAGATTGTCAGGATTGGGTAGAGGGTTAGGATTAGGAATAAGAAATAGAAAGATAGGACATCGAGAGGTTGAGTGCGAATGTATAGTATGTTGTTGGCATGGGTCGTGTCGTGATTTGAGATTCTTATCTTGCAATGTGATTTTCAGATATCGGCAATGGAAGATCCTATTATCCCTGTATTATCTGATTATTCGGAGCCTTCTGTTCGTGGACCATTACCCTTACCTAGAACTGATCTGTATTTTACTTTCCACCAGTGTTAGCTGTATTACGTTCTGTTGTGACAGCTGCACCTCTTTGAGCTATTCCACTACCCCCCTGATGTGAGACCACCTATTCAAGGACCCCTATCTGCTGATTCTTGTTCTACCGGACATTTATCTTGTGGAGTGGGCTAGATGAGTTTTAAAGGAGCTTGAGAAGATTGGAGATCCAGAGTTTTCTTGGAATTAGTGGATGGTGATATGACGAATGGGATATGTATAGTAGTGATGTGGTGTGATATTAGCAGGATTTTTGTTTTTTTATATAAAATAGACTTGCTAACTATTAGGTAGACCTGTTATGCTTAACAATATCAAAGATGATGGGAGTGTCATCAATAATATTAGATGACAACTTTGAAGTAAAGTTACGAATAAGAGAGTATGCAGCAATAACTGAAGTTTTATTGATTAATAAAGGCACAATGGACCCAATAAAGGGTAGAAGATAGATTGAAGTGGAAGGACTCTTATGTGATTGTTTCTTCAATTTTGTACCTTATTATGGTTAAGGAGGACAACAACCAACTCATATGATAATGACGACCAGATGTGTGATTTTCAAAATTTTAAACCAGTTTTCGAAAAAGATTTTCTTAACAAAAATTTCTAAAGGTTCTTTAAATAAAATAAGTTTTAAAATTGGTTGTCAAATTACTACTTGAGTTTCTTGCTATAAGATTCAGAGTACTTAGAAGAATACTTGTACTAGAATTAGTGTGGTTAATTCAAAGGGCCAAGTGGACCCGCAATCACGAAGAAGTTTTAAATTTTCTCAACAGAAGAGTGTAAACCTTGTTTAATAATATTAACAATAGAATCAGCGTGCGGAGACATTATTTATCCAATTCCTGAGACTATTAGAGTTTAAATAATTTATTGATTTAAAAGAAGCTTGAGTGTGATCGAAAAGGATTGAGAAAATTTCCAGATTTTTCTAAGTAGAATATTACTGTTAGCATAGACGAAATTTTAAGTTATGATTATAAATCTCATAGGAACGTAATTATTATTAAATTATTAAAATATTGAACGTGAAGACACGACGCTAAAGGTACAAGACTTAATAAAGAAATCTATTATAGAGATCAACTTATGAAAGCATTCCAGTGGATGTTATGAAGTTATTATATGACTTGAAATGGGGTCTATCGATCGAACAAGCCCTGAAAGTTTACATAAGTAAAATGTAAATGGCGACCAATGATATCGTTCTTTTCTACAATACTACAGTGTATATTCTTCTTGAATCCTGAATAAGTATTGGTCATTAATAAGTTCTATGAAGCGATAGGTAAAAGAAGATTGTTGTATTCCTTTCATAATCATTTTCCCCTCAAGTTTAGCTTTCTGTAAGAAAAACATTATTATGGTAAGACGCTTTGTCCGAATGATGAAGAGTCGGGTGGGACGCCACCTAATCATGTGATGTATGCCATATGGTATGAAAGATAGGCCATCTTAAGTACCAATATGGTTGTCTCATTCATATTCAAATTATTACTCATTCTTTCTTTTTCAACTATAAATTTATTGAATAATGGATACTTCTAGTTATTTTGTTACACTGTTGTTCTTTATAAAAGTTTTCCAAAAAAAATCAGCCTACCAAGAATCAAGCAGGCAAAGTTCCAACTATTAGATTTACATGTTTTTAAGTGTGAGAAACCAGAGCATATGGAAAGGATTGTAAATTATCAGCCAGAATCAGTGATGCGCTAAGAATTATGGGATCTACTCCGATTGTGAATAAGTCTCAAAAAGCAAGAGTTTATGATATGTCTGTGAAATATGTTATTCAGAGTACGGATGTTATAGCAGGAATGGTTAGTGTGAATTCCTTATGTGCTAAAGTGTTAGTAGAGTCAGGAGCAACTCGACCAATTATTTCTCGAGATTTTGTTGATAAGTTGAATTGCCCAAATAAACTATTAAGTGAGATCATGACTATAAAACTAGCAAATTAAGAACGTGTATCTATTAACCAAGTATGTAGCAATTATGAAATTGAGAATTCTGGAAATAAGTTCGTGTTGATTTGATACTGTTTAAGATTGGAGAATTTAACATTATTCTAAGAAATAGACTGACTATTTAAGCGTGATGCTCAGATAGACTATCGTAATAAGAAGGTAAATCTGAAGACACCGAAAGAGAATATGATGACGTTTAGAGGTCAAAGGCAAGTAAATAAGTTTTTAATGATGATTCAAACTAAAAGGTTATTGTGGAAAAGACGTGAGCACTATATTTATTTTGTGATAAAAAAAAGTCAGGAGCCAACAAAACTTGAAGATTTTCTAGTAATCAATGAGTTTCTAGACGTGTTTCTAGACGAGTTACCAGGACTTCCTCCAGAAAGAGAAATTGAATTCGCAATCGACTTAGCACCTTGAACGAAACCTGTATTTAAGGCCCCGTATAGAAGGGCATCAGTTGAAATGAAGGAAGTGGTGAAGCAAATTACAAGAATTATTAGAAAAAGGAGTAATCAGACCTAATGTATCCCCATGAGGTGCACCGGTGTTAGTTATTAAGAAGAAATATGGAAGCATAAGATTATGTATCGACTATTGAGAACTCAACAAGTTTACTACCAAGAACAAGTATCCATTACCTTGAATCGACAATGTTTTTGATCAGCTGAGAGGAGCAAAGTATTTTTCTAAGATTGATCTGAGATCTGGGTATCACCAAATTAAAGATTAAACCTGAGGACATACCGAAGATAGCTTTCTGAACTAGGTACGGTCATTATGAAATTCTAGTAATGCCTTTTAGATTGACCAAAGCCCCAAGAACATTTATGGACTTGATGAACAGAATCTTTAAGGAATATCTGGATAAGTTTGTAATTGTATATATAGATGATATCATGATTTACTCAAAGTTGACAAAGGACCATAAGGAGCATTTAAGAATAGCCTTGGGAATTGTGAGAAGAGGGAAGTTGTATGTTATGTTTTCAAGGTGTGAGTTTTGGTTACAGGGAGTTTAATTCTTAAGATATATAGTCAGTGGATTCAGTGAAGATTGAATCTATTAGAAATTGGGAAAGACCAAAAACACCAACAGAATTAAGAAGTTTCTTAGGATTGGCAGGATATCGAAAATTTGCTTAAGATTCCTTGAGATTGCAACACCTTTGACGAAGCTTACCAGGAAAAGTGAGAAGTTTATATGGAATGAAAAGTGTGAAGAAAGTTTTTAGGAATTAAATAAGAGATTGATCATGACACCTATTTTATCACTTTCAGATGACCAAGGAAAGTTTGTAATTTATAGTAATGCTTAACATAAGGAATTAGATTGTGTTTTGATGCAGAATGATAAAGTCATTGTATATGCGTCTAGACAACTGAAACCTCATGAGCAGAAGCATACCATTCATGACTTGGAAATGGAAGCAATAGTATTTTCTTTGAAAAATTGTAGACATTATCTATGTGGAGAAAGGTATGAGATTTATATGAACCATAAGAGTTTGAAGTTGTATTCACGGGGAAAAGCAAATGTAGTGGCAACGCGATAAACAGAAAGGAGAAAGTGAATATGTTGACTGTACCAGAATATTTATATAAGGAATTTCAGAAGTTGGAATTGGAAGTCAGAATTTGTAATCCAAAAGAAGCAAGGATGTATAGTATGACCTTTCGACCGGAATTATAGGAAAAGATGAAGAGATGTCAAGAGGAGACAGTGGATCAGGATGTTAACAGTTTAGTAGGAGGAGAGTAATGCACTCAAAAGAATGATCAAGGTATTCTTGATTTTTCTTCCATAATTTGGATTCCATCAGTGACAGAGTTGAAGAACGAAATTTTACAGGAAGCTCATAATTCTAAGTATTTAATCCATCCCGGGAGTACCAAGATGTATAGAGATTTAAAGGAGAATTGTTGTTGGCCATAAATGAAAAGGGAGATTTCAGAATGGGTTAGTAGGTTTTATATATGTCAAAGAATTAAAGCGAAGCATCAGAGACCCAGTGGATTATTGTAACCATTAGAAATTTCAGAGTGGAAATGAGAGCATATTGTAATGGATTTTATAATTGAATTACCAAAAACAAAAGCGAACCCCGACGCCATTTGGGTTATAGTGGACATACTAACCAAGTCAACTCATTTTCTTCCTATTAATGAAAGATTTTCATTAGACGAATTGGTTTATATATATTTGAACGAGATAGTAATCATTCATGGAGTCCATTTGTCTATTGTATCGGTCCGAGATCCATAATTCAATTCAAGATTTTGGAGAAGTTTTCAAGAATGTATGGGAACCAAGATAAATATGAGTATAGCTTATCATTCGCAAACTAACGGCCAAAAACGAAAGAACGATTCAGATTATCGAAGAGATGTTACGTGTTTATGCTATTGATTTTAAAGGAAATTAGGATGAAGTTGGAAAATTTAAGGTACTTGGGCCAGAGTTGGTATAATAGATGAAGAAAGTTGTCGAGATTATTCAGTAAAGGTAAATTGTTGTTCAGGATCGTCAAAGGAAATATGCAGATCAAGCCAGAAAAGACCTAAAGTTTGCAAGATGTAGATCTAGTACTATTAAGAGTATTGATGTGAAAGGGATTATCCAGATTCAGAAAGAAAGGAAAGCTGGGTCCTAAATATGTTGGACCTTTTAAAATTTTGAAGCGTATCTGCAAAGTAGCATGCGAATTGGCGTTACCCCCGCATATGGAGCACCTTCATAACGTCTTTAACGTGTCAATACTTAAAAAGTATAATCCAGATTTTAGGCATGTGATAGAATTTCAGCTGATAGAATTTCAGGCAGAGTTTTCCTATGTTGAGAATCCAATAGGGGTTCTAGAAAAGAGAGAGAAAGTGTTAAGGAATAAAGTATAGAGTTAGTAAGTGTATTGTGAAGAAACCCAAGGGATGAAGAGTCAACCTGAGAGTTAGAAAGTGATATGCGTAAAAAGTACCCTCATTAGGTTTACTTAGATGAGTGATAAATTTTGTGAAATTTTAATTTTTATACGTTTAAAATAAAGTATAGATAATTTTAATATTTTTCTGTTAATTTATATGTTGTTATATGATTGTATAAAGGATTTATAGATTTAATAAACTATTTTTTAAATTTATTATCAATTATTTTAAATAATCGGGAATCGTCCAACTTCAACCACTTTTACGTTTTTATCACCCTGAATTTTCGGAAAAACTCCTTTCTAACCTAATTTGATTATTTCGAGAATTTTCCGTATTTTAACTTATTCGATCCGGAGTACGATTTTACCTGTGCGGTTCCCCGCGCAAATTTTACGATACTATTTTCGTTTCGGTAAACAGATAAAACCAGTATTTTTGAGAAATGAGATATTTTGATTTAACTATTATATTATCTTCTTGTAATTCATGTAACCAAAGTGCTGAGACCAAGACTGTATTTACAAAAATCCCGGTTTTGATAATCATCCTAAAATCGGTACCGAATTGGATAGGTTTTATTAATACTTAATGATTAAGTATTCTATTTTTATATATTGTATGATCCAACGGGGTACCAATATTCAGTAAATATAAATAGCCAATACAGTATCTTAATTTGTACAGATAAACACAATTAAACAATAAAATTATATAATTTCCAGAGATAAACCCTATAATTCATCGCATTCTTCATAATCAAATGAGGATTCGAAGGCGTTATCGAACTCCGATTTGGGTGTGCAAGTAGTCGAATCGAAGCTCTTGATGAGTACAATTAGGGGTGAGTATCGGGTGAAATGGGCGGGTTTAGAGCTCATAACCATCCAAACCAAATTTAGCGGTTTTACATTTTACTTAACCATTACCGTAACCATAACCGTTACTGATATAACCAAACCACCCAAACTATAACGGTTCGGGTTGGGCGGTTTCCGTTTAAACCGTTAAGAAAAATATGTGCATATATTTACTAGGTAAAAAATTTAATAAGTTAATAAATTATCAACTAAACAAATTCATTATGTAATAATTTGGATTTTTTAACTTCAATATGTAACATTCAAGTGCACTTAACATAACATGGATTCAACTACTTATAAATATTAATAATTTATCTAATATATGTATCCTTAAAATATATAAATAAAATATTTTAATAAATTCGGGTGGTTTGGATATAACGGGCGGTATAAAAGACAAATCCAAACCAAACCGTTATTTTTCGGGTTTTAAAAAAATGAAACCATAACCGATTCAAACCGTTACAAAACCATTAAATTTCAGTTTGGCCGGTTTGAAACGGTTGATTTGGACGGTTATGAAATTTTTTGCTCACCCATAAGTACAATCAAGTTCTATAATCTATACCACTATAGAAACATCAAGTAATTTTCTATTTATTTTATTAAATTCAAATTTAATTGATTTAAAATTTTGACTTTTTGATTTTGAAGTTGTTTATGTGTTTTGATGATTGCATGCTATAGATCATGAAATTCTAGTCAATTTGCTATATCATATGTTGAATTTTGAGTTCAATAACATAGAGAAATCTAGGTTTGATTCTCGAATTTAAGAATTAGGGTTTGAGTGTTCTTAATCAAATTTGGGAACTTTTAATCTGTTAAACCTAGGCTTGATTTAATGGTACCAGTAGATAGATCATTTAAAGACGAATTGATTCATATAAGTGCATGTGATGTTGGGAGCCTGGATTGAGTGGCTAGAGTTAAGGTTTAGGTCACCGGAGATAATGGTCGTTTGGCCGGAATCGGGGACTAAAGGATTATAAACAAAAGATGAGAACATATCTGAGTTGCTAAGATGTTTTGGAATTGATTGGTGTAAAAATCATATCAAAAGATTCGTAATTGGCCACGAATTGGATTGGCCGGAAAACCGGCTATCGCCGGAATCTAGGAAATCGGGGCGGCTAGTCGACTGTTCTTCCTGACCCGGATTTTGACCCGCTAGAGACCCGATTTTGATCTTCTGTTTGCTTAGTTTCAATTCTATGAACTATTTCTGGGTTTTCTTTTTAAAATAAATTTAGAAATTCATTATTTAATTTCTAAAATTCATTTTTAATTTCAAAAATCATTATTTTAATTCCAAAATTCATTTTTAATTCAAAAATAAATATGAATTATTTAGTTAATTAATTTTAGTTAAAAATTATCAATTTAATTGGTCAATTAATTTAAATATTATTTGATTAATTGATTTAATTAGTTATTAATTAATTTAACTGATTATTTAATTAGATTTAATTATTTCTTTTGATTTAAAAATCCTAAAAAATAGTTTCGAGCTTTAAAATATTTTTCTAAATTATGTTCAAGGCTCGATAATTATTATAAAATGATTTTGAAGTCGAATTCGGGTATTTGAACCTATTTATTTATTTACAAAATGATTCTTTGACCCGTTTTAATTTCGAAAAATATTTAAAAATTCGTATTACATACTAGAAAAATCATTTTTACCCCAAAACTTCTTTTAAAAATTATTTCTATCGAATACCTTGTGTTCTATATGATATGTGCTATCTGATTAATGTGTAATATGTCTATGTGTTTATTGTTTGACTGTTTTAGTCATAACTTTCAATCCGTAAATCGGATTTGGGTGAAGCGAAGGGTAGATTACTACTTATGATGTCTATGTGACGATTAGAATAATATGAGATTGAGTATTGATAGATACTTGTGATGCCTAGCAGAGTAAATGAGGCGTAAAAAAATGAAAGTAAGTGATCAATGAGTAGAAGCGAGGCATGGAAAAAGAAGACAAGTGGTTGTTGAGTAGAACCGTTAGACGAATGCAAGTGAAGTTAGAAATCATTTATGATAAGGAAAGTGTTCTAAAACTTTCTTGAGATATATTTCAAGTACCCTGATCAGTTCTTATTTTATATTGCAAATGCTTTAAATATACCTGAGTTATACCCAATTTTAGCATGTGATAGTTGAGTTGCTTAACCCTAAACCCTGATCATATCATCTGATATTTGAGTTGTAAGACTTATTCATTGTGAACCATTGATTGTCAAATACCCAGATACAAAACAACACAAATACAATACTACCCCTCAAATACATATACACCATATACCAAACACTGGAATAAAATTGTTCAAATATACAGAAACTTATATACTGTACAATACCTTGTAACATCAAAGATCTACACCTTATATAACCATTGAACCATTCTTCATCTAATTCCTGATTTTTCTACAGGCTTGAAGCTATTCTTCATATATACCTTGATATACCCTTGTGATACTCATGAATTTCATTATGCTCTGAAACAAATGTCTTATCCATGTTAATTATGATTATGTTTTATTGTATTACAATGTTTATCATATTGAATTGTATTAGAATTGGATAGTTTTCTTTATGTGGACCAAATTCGTGGTCGTATTAGGCCAATGTGTGCCTTAGATTCAGTTTATAGAGCAGAAATGTGTGCCTTGCTCGGGGTTAGTGCGTGACTGATCAACAGCCTAACCTTGGTTTTAAAATTTAAAATGAATATCCAATTCTAGTGATTGTTTGACAAGGAACTTGATCCCTCTAAATCATTTCAATTGATCATTGTTTAACCTTAGTTATTGTTATTATAACTTGCTGAGCTAGTTAGCTCACTCTTGCGAATCTGTTATGTTATTCTAAAGTTAAAAAGGAAATGGTTGGTAGTAAAGATTCTCAGTCCAGTATGCGAGCTAGGTTTCCAGGTTGAGTTGGATCAAGCTAGCAGGAGCTTTATGTTTAGTTTTGAGTTATGTAAGCTTGTAAGAATGATTTCATTATTAGTTGTAAGTTAAACTAGCTGGGATTTGGTAGATATAATAAAAGTTAAGGTTGTGGCTTGTTTTCATACTTTGGCCTGTTGCGATCCGTGGTTGTATAAAGAAGGGTCATTGCTTATAATATTTTCTTTATACGTTTATGTATTGTGTGTTGCGAACCCCAAACTTCTGAATTGGGTTTGGAGGGTGTCACAATTAGAAATATAAATTATAGGATTAGTTCCTTGCAAAACTCCCCTTGTAACTGTGCTATCAGTTCCCGATAGTTTTACATTTCTCCCCCTCAACATGTGCATTTTCATCAGGATTTGCCCTCTTTCTTGATTTGAGACTTTTGTCCACATGTAGACTTCTTACCAAATCTTTCTTCACATGTTCATTGAGATTATCAAAGTTGAGATGAGAAATCATATTATGCCAATTCCTACTTTCATCTATTGATGCCTTGGTTACCAGAGAATTTCTGGTCCATCACAATTTGCAAAAATTTGGCTTCATTAATGTTTCTATGTCTGTAAGCTTTGAAAACAGTTTTCTTTGTGATCTTATGAACTACTTCATAGTGCGTATCATAGAACACGACATAGAAACCTATGTTAGTTATTTGATTAATGCTCAATAAATTGTGCTTCAGTCCATCTACCAGAGCTACGTTTGAGATGATGACATTTCCAATGATAAAATTTCCATATCTTAGTGTTTTTCCTAAATTGCCATTTCCATAGAAAACCATTGGGCTATCCTTCTCCTCATATTCTGACAACATGGATTTATTTCCAGTCATATGTGTTGAACAACCATTATCCAGGACAAGCACATTCTTCTTATTTCCCTGTAATTAAAATTATGGAAATCAGTCAGAATTTTTGAGAACCCACACTTGTTGGGTTCTTTTTGACATCTCATGCATTTTTACATTAGAAGACCTTTTGTTAGGATTTGGTCCATCAGGATTTACTCCATCAGGATTTGTCTTGACATTTTTGACTCTATAAGATGTATGCACATTCAGTTTAGCAGTTCTATTTAAAACAACAATTTTATTGAATTTTGGCAAAGGATCATAATTATTACGATATAAACTATGATAATCTTTACAAGTTTAAATAGAATGCCAACTTCTTCTACAGTGAGAACAAGGATTTTGTGGTTTGTATAATACCGATCTACCACTACTGTCAGATTTAGGAATTTAGAGACTTTCTTTTTAGGCTTCCTGCAATCAATTGTAATATGATTAGTATTACTGCAGTTAAAATAAACTTTCCTAGGTGCATTAGGAATGTACTTATAGTTGTTTGCCTTGTTTATTCCTTGTTTTCTATATCTTTTTAGACCTAGGTTTGGGAACCTTAGACGTTACCTCACATATCTTCTTGTCTAACTGACCCTTAGAGAGAAGTCCTATGTTTTTACCTTTCTTGCCTTGCATTTTAGGATCTTCTTTCTTCTTAGCAGGGATTCTAGGTTTAGCTTTTTCTTCAGCATTATTCTTAGAGGTAGAACCAAATTCATAGACTAACTCAACTCCTCTTTCATCAGTTCCAACAAACTTAACTGGAGTAGAGTTATTAATGGATTTATTAATATTCCTATCATCAAAAGTTGTTATAACCTAGACATTCTTTCCAGTTCTTATCACTGATGAAATCATGAACTTCTTTCTTGAGGTCATCCAAGTTTTAAGCACTTCCCTTTCCTATTCTAGAACTTTCTCTAGTCTAGCATACCCGATATTTATCTGAGTTTAATTATGTTGCGCTTTCTTATATTCTTTTTCATGTTCATTCATGCAAACTAACTCAACTTCCAAGAAGTCATTTCTTTCTTTAAGCCTCTTTTTATCAACAATCAAGCTATCATATTCAATAGTCTTACTTTTAAAAGTAACATGCAAAGAGTATAAAAAAGTTTTCAGTTCAGATAAAATATCAATATCAACAGGATATACAACTGAAGGTACCTTATCAGTTCCTGAGCCATTCTTTTCATGAGCAGCCATGAGTGCATAACATTCATTATCATTTTCAGTTCTTGATGCAACTATCCAGTCTCTGTTGGAGTTTGTTGTGACCAAAGCTTTTCCAGTTGTCTTGGGGCACTCACTATCCAGATGTCCCCTTTCATTACAGTTGTAATATGTCACCTTGGTCTTGTCAAACTTTCTTTCCTTGTTGTACTGACCATCACTCTTTTTGAACCTGTCTTTTCCTTGACCAGAGAACCTTTTATTGAAACCACCTTATATTTGTGGTCTTCCAAACCTCATCCATCTAAAACCATTCATAAGCATTGCTGGAACGCCCTCCAGACCCGGGGTATAATTCTGGGGGTTACTAGCTAATCATCAAATCTGTACAATCTGATTAACAATTAATAAAGAAATGAAGTTAAACCCCTTTAATACTAACCAGGATCTTTTTAGGTTTAAGTATGAAAACAAGAACCACCAACTACTTTTATTACCAACCAACATTCAAAATCTCACAAACTCTCTTTATTACAAACCATTGTCTAATTCATTTTAAACTAAGTTCAACTTTTATTCAAACACACACACTATCTATCAACACTCCACTTGCTCGGGCAACTCAAAGCTTTCTTCCTGGATTGGGATCAACACCTTGGGTATGAGACGATCCCGAGGCTTGACCCGCTTCTTTCCCACTCGAGTCCTGATGGGTTTCACATTCCTTTTTAACTGAAAACAATAAGGTGAATAACAACAAAAGGGGTGAGCCAAAAATTGCTCAACAAGTCCATAAAATATAAACAGTGTTAAAGTATTTTAAATGAATCCGTCATCCCGAGTATATCTGCAAAGATATAACCCCACGAGAATAGAAAGAAGGCCATTACTGGCGAGTACAAATGAACTAAACTGGACACAAATTCGCATCTATATTCTGCTGATCAGTCAGAATATAATGCAGATCCATATCTCAATATATAGATCCAGTCGGGTACCCAGGCACTACGGCCCACGTCGAGGCACCAGTCATCCCGGTCCTGAGGATTAAGACACACTCAATCCTAAAATATCATTATCCAGTCCATCGCTTAGCAACCGGAACAATCGGTATGCTTTGACATATTCTAATCACCAGAATATATCAATATCAATGTATCATCAATGGAATATGAACCAAGTATCCAAAGAAATGGAGAAATCAAGAATCGAAATGAAACATGAACAAAGGAATAGCAAGTGTGTATCAGTGATTAAGAACAATAATCAAAAGAGTGCAAATGTGATAAGCATTTGAATCAATATCATTATTCTGAAAGTAGAATAGGGGAAAAACTTGCCTTTTACATGACTCACTGCAATTAGATCACTTTCGTCTATCACCTTGGACTAATACCGACTCAACTTGCCTGGCTGGCTTAGCTTCTGTTGGCAAAATAGACTGGTTAAGTCACGTCGTACTTCATTTGTATCTTGAATCGACTTCACACCGTTCCTAACATCTACCCATGCGCTTATGACTGACTTATATATTACTTACTAGCAATTAAGACTCAATTACCCACGTAATACACATAAGCACATAGGCACATAATCATTTTTTATAGTTAAAATAATTTTTAGAACCAAAATCGACTCGCTGATCGCTCAACTAATCGTTATCTGACTCGTTTCCCATTTTTCCGGAGTTTTTCGGACTCTTCTCGGCACACATTACGACTGATAATCAAACAAGTAACAAAATCAACTAATTTTTAGAATAAATTAAGCTTTGATATTATTTTTAATGAAAAGAATTCATTTTTCTGAGTCAACAGGCTTTCGTTTCACTTGAATCAGACTAACGGTTGAATTATTATTAATTAAACACTGATAATTCCATTTATTATTCACTATAAATAATTATTATTACTTTTTAAAACTCAAAAATAATTTTTAAATCATTATTTAAGAAAAATCAGATTAAAAATGATTTTTCTATAATTTTTGGAATTAATATGAATTTATTATGATTTATTGAAAATTATTTGATTAATTATCAAAATAATTAATCATTTTTAAATAATTAATAAATAATTAAGAAAATAATTCAATCCGATTTTTAGAAAATAATTCAGAATTATTTATAATATAAATCAATTAATTAAATAATTAATTAATCAATTTATAAAATAAATAAATTTGATTTTTAGAATTAGTAAAAATTAAATTAAATTCAAAATTCCAGAAACATGTGTCAGAAAACCATTCCTGACAAAATCAGATCAAACTCGGGTATTTTACACGGGTCAAAATCCGGGTCGTGAAGAACACGCCGGATTTTGCCCAGAATCCGGCCACTGGTGCAGAATCCGGTGAGCCATTTTCAGGCCAAAAACGGAACCGTTTGGTTCGTTTTTAAGCTGGAATCAATTCCAAATCACTTCACCAATCTGATTCCGGCCACAACATACCAAAAACATCTCAGAATCTTCATCTTC
Organism: Apium graveolens; assembly: GCF_009905375.1. Taxonomy (NCBI): domain Eukaryota; kingdom Viridiplantae; phylum Streptophyta; class Magnoliopsida; order Apiales; family Apiaceae; genus Apium; species Apium graveolens. The sequence continues at coordinate 305,975,767 of NC_133648.1, read as the reverse complement.
GGTCAAAAATCGAATTCAACTCCGGCCAAAAACCTATCTTTTGATTCTGTAAACCAAACTTAACGTTCTATAGTGCAAATTGAAGCTAAGAACATATACAATCAAAGCCTTAACATTACAAGAACCAAATATTCACAGAAATCATCGAGTTGTGTTTTGAAAATCCGACATAAACCCTAGAAATCGTAAATCACTATCCAATCGCTTGTTCAATTAAACACCATGAATCAACTGTAAATCATCTAACAAAGCTATATCAATCATCAAAACATCATAATAACCCCAGAATCAAACATTCCTAATTCGAACATAAACCCTAGAATTTGAAAATCAAAAACTACGAATTAAAACGTGAAATTGATGCTAGAAATCGAAAGAAAAGATCAAAACCTTCGATTTGGATACTCGAACTGCTTGATTTGGTACAGAAATCAGATCAAAATCAACGACTGAATCCTCAACCCGACCCGACTGCAGAGAATTTTGTATATTTTTCTGATTTGTAATTAATAATTATGATTAATTAAATAAAAATTAGGCTATTTATAGTAGTAAAATTAATACTCCTAATTAAAATTAAGGCCCTAATTCTACACTTTTTAAAATTAATAGGCCCCTAATTTTATAATTTTTGAGTATTAAAATTTAATTTATAAATATTTTATATATACAATATATATGCCAAAATTTCCCAAAAATTGTGAATAATGCAAAAATGCAAAGAAATAATATAAATGAAAGTCCTATAATTTTATAAAAATGTAATTTTTGTGGGGTTTTTGACACCCAATGGGGCCCGGAAAAGTCATTTTTCGTAAAATGAGAAAATTTATAAAATATCTAGATGTTCAGAATAATGCGATTGTAAAAGCCATTTGATGAAAAATAAGGCCCATTATTTTATTTGAAATACTGGCTTTAAAATCATTGTTTGGGTCGTAAAACGTTTGAAATGAAAATGATGAATGCCTAATAAAATATCTGAAAAATACCTTAAAATACAGAAATGACACGAAATGCACGTAACACATAACAAACAGGGTTTAACAGATAATCACACATAAATGACACATTAACACACCTTATTGATTATGATTCTGATATAATATAAACGTAAATTTCCCAGTCGTTACAATTGCAGCCATTTCAATCACTTGAGGATCATCCATATCGATCTCAAATCCTTGTCAGGATCTGATACATCATCAGTATCTAATTCTTCCACAATATTCCTTCTCCTTGACTTCTCACTGATCTTTTCCTTGCCTTTGTGAGTCTCAACATTAAGAGCCACATCCTTCATGTTCTGACCTTTTCTATTCTTCCTTTGTTGGATCTCCAAGTCATGAGTCTTCAACATCCCATACACTTCATCCAGGGTCAGAGAATCAAGATCATATTGATGCCTGATTATTAAGGCCTGTGTATCCCAATCTTCTGGAAGGTCTCTCACAAACTTGGTGTTTGAGTCTTCCCTTTCATATTCTTTTCCAACCAATGATAGATCATTCAGCAGTGTCAGAAATCTATCATATATGTCAGTAATTGACTCATCAGCCTTGGAATCAAATTGCTCATATTCTTGCACAAGAACAACTCATTTGTTCTTCTCTATTTCCATCATACCTTGACACTGTGTCTCCAACGCATCTTATATCTCATTTACTGTCTTGTAAGAAATAACTTTGTTTGACATCACATTGTCCAAACTGTTGTGCAGAATATTCCTGACTTTAACATCTTTAAGCATCGCAACTTTTTCAGGATATGACCACTTTGAGTTTTCCTTTATGGCATAATGTTCAGGAGCATCTGCAGACATAGCCTCAGTTTCCATAGGATATGGAAATCCTGTTTTGATGATATCAACATATGCATCATCAATGGCTTCAAGGAACATCAACATTTTTACTCTCCATGTAGAGTAATTAGCTTTCTTCGGGATGGGAATTTTCAAGCTTTCATACTTACTTCCAGACATGTTGACCTTTGAAAATTAACAGTTAATTTGACCGCTCTGATAACACTTGTTTCCCTGTAAAGTAATTGTTTAAGGGGGGTTGGATACAATTACTAAAAAAATTGATGTATTATGAAAGTAAAGTGAGAACATATGAATCAAATAACGGTTTATATTGATTTTTAATAAACTGTTACAAAACTCTCTCAAGAACAATATTCTTAAGAGCTTCTAGGTTATACGAATACTCGAGTTGTACACCACACATTGTGATAACCTATTCTGTGTGTATATACTACACAGCTACAAATCAGTCCTCTATCAATTAAAAGATATGTTATAATATAGCTATAATACTTTAAATATCTTAATCAACTACGATCCTATAAATCAGCACCTTCTGATTTATCTCGCATTCATGACTTATCATTCTAGGCATTCTTCAACGGATAGCTTTGATCAACGGATAAATGCTTTATCTTCAATGGATACTCATTTATATATATCAATGGATGACTAACGATCATGAACAGATGATATCAAAGCTTTCAACGGATAATCATATTATAGCAGTTGATCATATCCTGATTGTGACATAGATCCTGATCTTCGACTGAGCTAATTCTTAATAGTAAGTTTATAAAAACCTGGAAGTATTCCGGGGTGTTTATATGTGAGAAATGTTAACGCTAGCGAGTAGCATGGCCTATATATTGTAGACCGAGAGTCGGTCGGTATGCATTATTTAAAAAGCCCGAAAGTATCCCGGAGATATTTTGGACAAGTTAAGTTCGTACTTATCTTATTCCAATGGACTCGATCTCCTCTTGTGAAGCATTAAATACCTCAAATTTATCTAAAACGATTTCCAAAGATCGTATTCCCTCAAATACATTTATTTACTTAAGCAATGAATATTATTTCAATTATTCATTTAAAAAGGAAAAGTATTCCGCGACGATTATTTTATTTTAAAATCAATTAATTTATATTTATTAAAGATTAATTTAAATTCTTAAACATAAATTAGTTGAGGAATATTATTTCAATTATTCTTCTAAAAGTAGAACTATTCGAGGTTTAACTATTTAAGATTATTTTTAATTATTAAATAATTATTAAATAATTTAATATCATTTAAATATCATAAAACCCATTCTAAAATATTTTATGAGTTTTAGAAAATCATATTAATACTTTCAGATCGTCGAAGAATATTATCTCAACGTATTTTAAATAATTTGACTATAGCGTCAAAGAAAACTTTCCCTTAATTATTTATCTACTGACAATGGTCAACTCACATTATTTTAGTACTTCCTCCGAAAATTCTCGGAAGTACATATATACATATATGAGATGAGTTTTGTCTATTAACAAGCAAAACGCTTGAGGAACTTCGATATAATTCGAGTTCCAAATTTATAATAAGATTCTTTAAAGGACAAGGAGGGGTAGACTCTGGTACTTTGTATACTGGAGCGACTACTGGTGTGCCACATGTAAACTTGTGAAGTATGTGGAAATCCTAGATGTACGGGCCACACATAATATGCCCGAATGCGGAAAGGGTGACAACTGGATGCATGGGAGTCGTCCTTCTACATGTAGAGAACAATAAATATTTACCATTATATGACTCATCATCGTATTTCAGGGGCTCCGGTGAATGTGTTAGGTCCCGAATTATCGTAGAAGGGGGTTAAATACGATAATCACTAAATTAATTTTTTTTCGAATCTTTAGCGGATATAAATTTAGTGCTCGGTTAGTGGTTCCGTGTTCTTGAGGTGAATAGTGTTTGGGGCAATAAAATGAGGAACTCAAGATATTCAGGGAAGTATATATTCATATATAAATCTGCGAGGGGTGTTGCTACACTCCAGTAAATAAATTAACCGGTTACAATCTAAGAATAAAAAAGTTCCTAGCTTCTACAAAGATATACAAATTAAATCCTATACAATGATCTAGCTTTTGTTTGTCTAAGGATTTAATTACCGAGTAACGTTTATAATGCCCCTATGAATATACAAAAATTAAATCGGGCATTATAACGTTACTCCGGTGAGAAGTTAAAGGAATATAGAAAAAGCTTGAGCTTCTCTGAAAATCTTTGCTGCTAATTTTATCTCCTCTTGTCGTAGAAGAAGATAAAACTCAGAACAATACAACTGATATCTTCTGCTTCAGATGTGTAGACTTTATATTAATTGAAATATGCTGCTCTGAAATAAACCACATAAATTAATTAATAATTAATTAATAATGTTGTGGCTGAGGTTTCTGTGGCGACCAAGGTAATACAAGCTCTGTGGCGACCAATAGTGAATTTGCCTTAGAAAAATTCAACCTATTTCTCTATATCGACCAAGGTGAACCTAGGGTGAATTTTCCTTAGAAAAAATTCAACCCATTTCTCTATGGCGACCAAGGTGAATCTAGAGTGAATTTTCCTTAGAAAAAATGCAACCCATTTCTCTATGGCGACCAAGGTGAACCTAGGGTGAATTTTCCTTAGAAACAATTCGACCCATTTCTCTATGGTGACCAAGGTGAACCTAAGGTGAATTTGCCTTAGAAAAAATTCAACCCATTTCTCTATGGCGACCAAGGTGAACCTAAGGTGAATTTGTCTTAGAAAAAATTCAACCCATTTCTCTATGGCGACCAAAGTGAACCTAGGGTGAATTTTCCTTAGAAAAAATTCAACCCATTTCTCTATGGTGACCAAGGGATGAAAACTGCACTTGTGAAATCATTCTTGCTCTCATTTATTCCCTGAGTATCACACTAAGTCAAGATTAGTTCCTGTACTGAAATATTGAACTGTACATCCAGGATATTGCTTCTGAAGATCAATATACTGATCATGATGACTCCTACTATAAGGTAGTGATCACCTTGACTTAGTTCTTGTAGAGCATTGCATTCCCTGAGTTGTCCCATCTTTAAGTCTTCTCTCTTGAGTCTTCTTCTGAATCATAAAACCTGTATTCCCTGATACGAATCCTCACTTAACAATCCTTCTAATAATAATACTCAGATTCCTTTCATGAAATGCTGACGCCTAGTGTAACTGGTTTGGTTCACGGACTACTAGCTCCGATACAGGTCTTCGTATTGTAGACTTGATTACGTTGCTAAGCTCGCCTCAACTTTATTGCTTCGTACACTGACTATCAAGAAACAAATGTACTTTCACCGGAATCCTTTCTGGTGCTGTAGAAAATGTCTTCATTGCTACTACAATCTTGAATACTTCATTCACTGTTCTTCATCGATGCTTGAACATATAAATAAACTCCTGTCAGTGAGTATAGCTTCAAGTCTGCAATTGTTTTCTTTAAACTCTGTCTATACCATGACTTCAATTCTTCGGATTCCTATGCTACATACACCGTCTATCTTCAATCAATGCCAACACACTAAAATCTTCTGGTAGCACTTATACACTGAATCTTCACTATTTATGAAACCCTGAAAGTCTTTAACCTTTATTCTTCACTGAGGTATGAACATATTAATAAACTTTTTTCAGTGACCTGTAAACAGACTTCGGGCCTTTTTCTAATCTTCGGATTCTTTGTATTTGCCTTGTCTTCATTTTTCCTGATTTCTTATGTAGAATTACTTGTGTAGAATTATTAACCTGTCATGTTCTAGTGTTGTTATCGTGTTGAGTTATCATATAACTATTCATACGGCTACGCAGTCTAAGCAACAATCTCCCCCTATTTTATTGTTAAACCTAACAAACAAATTAAATAGAGAGGATAACTTAACTAACAACTAGAAAAAGTAAATTACCAGGACTTGTAAATAATGCTACTGGTTTTCTGGATCAAATACTGCATTTCCAGATTTCTTGAGTAACTGAAATGAAAGATGCTTGTTCCTCTAGCACTGAACTGATTTTCATGTATTTTCATATTCATTTCCTTGGTTCTTCAAATCTCTGCCAGATAACACTTCTCAGTCTTGAAGTAATCATCAGCAGCTTCTTTTGTACAACCACATTTCCTGTTGAGAAGCGCATATCTCTCTTGCTTCTCCCCCTATGAGAATTATCTGCTTAAAGGAGATCACCTTCGTCTACTACCTCACCCGTACAATAGGATCCGCAGATAAGAACTAATGGTACTCCCCTTTTGGAAAATAGCTTCTCCCTTTATGAAGAATAGTGATGAACCAAACCATTTTTTCTGATTACTAGGAAATCACCTTATGTTTTACCACCTCTCCCGTACAATAGGATCCGTAGTTACAAACAACAATGGTGTGGTGTAGTGTACATGTGCTTTACCTTTTTCTTCCTCCCTGCTATTTCTCCCCCTTAGTTGAGGAATCCTCAAAACTATTACTTAAGCTTTTATCTCCCCCTTAGAGAAGGAATGTATGATATCATCTGAAGGAGTTCTCATATTTCACTTGGTTGGAAAAGAAATAACAAGTCATAGTCTGATCAATCATGTCCCTTGAAATTCTTTAAAATGGCTTCACTGTTAATCATCCTGTTAACCAATATTCATAACTCCTTATACCTCCCAACTGTGAGATCACCAATTGTTACCCATTGTTAGCTCCCAACTTGTTAGGTCCCGAAGTATTCTAATCCAATCTCTAAATGTTAGGTCCCCAAGAGTTAGGTTCCAATCATAAACAGATTCGAGACCCAAAGTATCAAGAACCATGTTTAGGGAGAGGGAATGGGATATGGTGTTTCTCTTTCATCCTCACTGTGAGTGTGTGATTCTGTTTTATGTACCTCACAAGTGTTTCACTCTTCTCTCCACTCGTGTTTACACTCATTCTCACAAGTGTATCACTCCTCTTATAGCTCCAAAATCCAGTTGTACCTGCAAGGAAAATCACCTTAGCCATCCTTAAGGAGGTCACAGGTGGTGCAATGGGAGTTCGCAAATCCTCATCCTTGTTAGACTCGTCAGATGAATCTGAGTCATAATCTACAAGTTGCTAGTTTCCCTTTTAGGGTTTCAGATTTGAACTCTAGGAAGGTAAACAATGATCCAAAGAATTTAGCATAAAGATCAAAGTTCCATTCTAATGTCTGTGAAGATATTTCCTTATGACTCATCAGGTAATATCTGAATCATTGTCAACAAGTTGTCGATCTTCACCTAGGTCAGATCCACTATCCGCATATGCATCCAGGGGATTTAAGCCCGGGGAGGTAGACACTGACTACTGACATATGTCTATTATATCAGTATCCTCTCCTAACACCTGTAAAGGCAATTGGTCCATTAAAGAACCTTGAACAATCGAATCTGACCGTAAAATGGTCGAAACTCTTGTTTCCGTCAACTCATCCTTTGTGTGTGTAACCTTTCCTTGTGCATCAAGAATTGCTTATATTTGAGGTGGTGACACTACATCGAATACCCTGGCCGATAGGCAAATTTCAATAGACGCACCCTGTTGAGAGGATGAATCTAGTAACTGTTTTTGTGCCTTTTCAGCCATTACATCTTTTTGAGAAGATGTATGGGGGCTAGCAGTTGTCTCTGTTTAAATACTACTCATCTTTGTAGGAGACAGAGCTGCTGGGTTGACTTCAGAACCTTCCTTATATGGTGCACTAAGGCACTTTCTCCCTCACGCTCATTCATACTTCATTTTAGTGGTAAGAGAGTGTTGGTTTGTTCTGTTTTTATGTTATCTTTACAGTCTGGGATAGAATTTGTGGGTTTTCAACCTCATGACTATCAAATGAAAGAAGGCCATTGGAGGCTGAACCTGTATCACAGAACATATTGCAATGTAGAGATAAAATGCATTTAAGATCTATAATGAATGAAAATCATGCATTTAATCTTTTGAGAGAAATGATGTACAATAGTGATTTCACAAAGATTTTAATGAAATAAGTGATCACCATTGTAAAAAGAAGTTTGATTTTCTCCTAAAACTGTTCGAGTGTATAAGTTTATTTTTATGCCTAAAAAGATAAATGATTTGATAAGACACAGACTGATGACCTAGAAGTATTAAGAAGAGGAAGAAAGATTTTGTCTTTTATTATGAATGAGTTTTTGTAAAAGCATTGATCACTTAGGGTAAAGTCTGAGCAATTCTCATTCATGTTAAAAGCTCCATAATCTACCTTCATAAGATTATAATCAACAAAATTGTTAATTGATAAATAATCTTAATAAGAATGATTATACTACTGATTTCAAATTGTAGTGAATCTGTCAGATATAGCAACTCATATAAATTCACTAGAACTTAAAATCTCACAATTATCTGCAACAAAATATTAACAATATATCATTGTCGGATACTTGTCAAGTACTTTAGATACCAATAATTATGTTACATCCTATTTTAAATATTAAAATAAGATATCAATGAATTAAAAACCAATTATCTATCAAAAAGACATGAGGATTCAATTTCATATATCATACAATTGTTAACTCCTAACAACTGTAGTATCTCAAACAATACCGGTTTGATAAATAAAGCAACATTAACCAACATTGACTTGTTTGCAATCTTAGAAAAATATTCTAAGTTCCATATACTTTGATCCATTGAGTATTGTATTTATTATCAAAGTGCTCAGAAATTTGCAAATAAGTATAAAAATTATTCTAACTTGACAACATATGGTTAATTCTAATCAAGCAATCAAACATTTTAACCATAGTTGTACTTAAGAAAAATTTCCACACTTTCTATATTAGTATAAGTGATTGAAGATAAACATTGATTACTTAGAGGAGTTCTAAGTATTGTCACAAATACTATAACTTCACAATTAGTTCATAGTTAAACTCTTAGCTAAGTATCATTGATGGACATAAGTCAAGAATCATCACTCAACTAATCATGCTACAATCATGATTCTGATTTCTGGAAATTCTTGAGATGTAAACATTGTTAAATTCACTAAAACCAAAATCTCATAATTAACTTATAACACATAAGTTAAAATGTATATGCTAAATTTCAATTGTTGACAGATTTAGTTATAATCAATCATGCTGCTTATCTATTTTAAAAAGTTTGAATTATGGAGAAAATAAATTCATTGAATTGCTTCAAATTTCATAATTCAAACAACTTAAAATAAATATTAAATAAATAAATACTAAATATCTATAAGTTAGAAACTAGCACTTAAATATTTATAATTATCCTTGAGTAAGCACTAATAGGATATATGACTTATATACATGGCAATCACTCTTTGGATAATTAGTAATTTTTGAAATACTTTCTAAGCATATAAAATATTGAGAGTTTTATACACATGACTTAGAAAATACTTCAACTTTCAATATCAGTGATTTTAAAAATAAGCATTGATTACTTAGAACAAAAATTCTATATAATATCATTAATACTAAAAGTACCACAATTATTTGTACATGATATAAATAACTATGCTGCATATTATTTTAATATGATTTAAATTATGAGACTGATATAGAATGAAATTGTCTATAGTCATAATTTAAATCAATTAAAATAGTATTCAAACTTAATGCTATAATACTTAACTACCACAAATGTATCTGATATTGTAATCATGATAATCAAGATAATAGCACTAAGTACGAGGTACTAGATTACTGATAAATTCACAAGTCCTTTAAATATTGAAGATTTAATACTTGTGAACTTATATGAAGAATTCCTTACAGATGGGAATTCCAACTAATATGCAATGAATGATATCTCGTACTTACAAACCAGTCTTGAAAGATTAATTTTAACAAGTGATTTAATAAGTGTTTCTGCAAGTAATTATTTGACTAAAAGACATGCTCTCTAAAGTAATGATACCCGGTATGGAGGAGCCTTGTCATAGAGTGTTCCACAGAGTTGTTGGATTTGAAGTTATTTCTCATCATAATAGGAAATCAATCTTCTTCCATGAAGTTGACAGCTTCTTGAGATGCTTCTCCTATCACTTAAGTTGACAGCTTCAGAGATGCTTCTCCTGTCTTTCTTACAACCTGCGTAATCTGTATCTATATATCCAAACATGTTAAGCATAATATCTTTAGGGTACTTTACTCTAAGAGTTGGTAGTCCCTTAAGATATCTAATAATCTTGTTAATAGCTATAAGATTGGATTCTCTAGGATCCACTTGGAACCTTGCACTTTGGCATCTTGAGAACATTACATGTTGTCTATTAGCATTTAAGTTAAAGAGTGAGCTTGTCATACCTCTATAGCTTGTCATTTTTACCTGAGTTGCACTAATCAAGCTTAAGTGGTTCTTGTTGGTAAGTAGTCTTGGCATGTTCAAGATCTTTCAAATTTTGCATCTTTAAAAGATCCTTAACTTACTTGTATTGCCATCATTCTTTTGGTTTACTTGATCTTATAAAAGAAATATTCTTTTGGCATGCTTGTAGTAATTCCAAATAGAATTTCAACATTTCCAACACGCTCCTCCATACCTATTCTGCAATTACTTAGCAAATAATCTTGCACAAGTTTTTGTTAGTAGACCAACATATAACATTAACATTATATCATAGCACATATAACTCAATATGTTTGTGCCTAGAGATAAAGAGTGTTATTAAAATGACGACTCTACTATTTCATATTTAAATACAACTTCAGTTAGGTGCCATACCATGTCCTTGACGATTTCTTGAGTAGTATACTAGATCATACCAACCTGAAGTGAGCTTGTGAATAAGAGATATTTATAGTCCAATAGATCTGCAACTATAAAGTTCATGAACTATTATGCATTGACTCCCTCCTTTGACTCACCAACCAGGAGTGCACTTCTACACACTTACCAGAGTCCAATTTCAGGTAGAATGTGCATCAGGTGCCTGATATATCGTAATATCCTCAAGTCTCGTCACTGGTGCCTTCTGTCAGATATTGCTTCCAGATAATAACCTAGCATCCAGTTGGGCCATGTCCCTCGTAACAATGCCATTTTCATCCAGTATGACTTCTGGTTATCCTTGTACGAATTACAATATTGTCATTTGGTTTGAATACCAGCTTCCCTACAATCTCTTTGCTGATTGATTGAATTCATCTTGCTTTACAATCACCAAATCAATCTGGATTTATCAGAGCTTCTGTAACTTTCTTAGTTTCTTCTTTAGATAGAAGACTAGAGAAATAATCATTTATGCTCAGTTTCCCTGCTAATCATTACTCCACCATCTGGATCATTTAAGAACTAGACTCTGGGAATATTATTGACATCAAACCCTTTGTCTCAGCAGATAGGTTCTTTAGTGTCCTCTAATTTTCAATGTGATATTTTGTCTGACTAGTTGATCCTTCTATTACTCCCCCTAAGTTGTTGCTGGGATTTCCTGAAAATCCTTACCCTTGTTGACTGGCTTCATTGAAATAATGAGTTGTGTAGATACACTGCCATTCCACTGCTTGGATATGAATCATCAATACCATCAATTTCACCTTTAACAGCTTGGAGCATGGAGTTGTTGAACTGTTCACTTAGACTTTTAATCAACTTCTATTGATCAACCACAAATGCCCTGTAGGTTCTAAACTCCACTGAGTAGCCATGAAGAATATCCCTACAAGACTTAGCTGCAAATGCCAAGATCTTCAACCAACTAAAAACATTTTATTGTTTGCTTTTGTAGAACATTCTCTTCAAACACTTTCAGGTTATCCAGTGTTTGCTTCTGTTGGCTATTGACTCATTAGTGGTCTTCATGTATACATCTTGATCAAGGCTTGATCTTACTTGTTACAAACTGTTTTGACTGCTTCAGCCCTTTGGTATTTAGAAAGTCTTGATTAGCTTGATATTTCCCTTATAGCTTTAATCAAGTTCCAGTTCTTCCTTTGTACCACTTCATTCTGACACGGAGTTCCTAGTGCTGAATATGTCTCAGAATTCCTGATGTTACAGATATTAATCAGAACTGCTTCTTGAATTCAGTCCCATTATTTATCCACAAGATCATTTTTTTTACAGTTGCTTCCAGCATGATCTTCTGATATGATTAATCACCATCTGTGATGTCCTGTCTTTAGAATGCACGAACAATAACTTTGTTTAATAAGAGTAGTCAACCACCATCATTAAGGTATATCTTTACTATGATGTGATGTTATCTTTGACTCCTCTTTCTGACATGCCTCACATTTATCATCTTCTGAATTCCAGATGAGGCAGTCCTCTCACTAACCCTTTTTCACAAAGAGTTCCTTGAGTTGATGTTCAAGGGCGAGAACTTCTAATGCCATAGCTAAACTGTTGTCAGATGCAACTTTACAGTAGAAACCATTGACTTCACCTTTTCAGAGTTTCCAGTCTAGCCACGAGCATTTCATTTCCTTACTCTAAAAAGAGCAAGCTTCTAAACCTTCCTGCTTCAGATGAGACATTAATCCTTTTTTGAATTGACATTTTATCCTTTGATGCAGAACTATCTAATAAGAGGATTTGTGCCTTGATTCTCCAGAAAGAAAGATGCTTCAACTGTTATCAGTGACTCCAATAATTAGTTGTTATCAGTGATAGCAATTGTTGAGTCCATGATGACATTCCTTTTTCTGTATAGCTTGTCCCGTGATGAAAACCTTTGTTGTCATCTCCAAAGATTATTGACAGATTAGCTTTTGTCAATCACATTTGATTGTGGGGCTCTTTCTTTGATCATATGCCTTGAGTATGAAATACCAAGAATACACAAGAATCAATTTAACTGTTATGTCCTGCACTCACAAATGGATTAACAGTTCTTGGTACCCAACTTATTAGTTTGGGTCCAGATGGAATAGAGATATTATTATAATCAGAGATAACAACAGTTGCAACCTTATCATCCTAATTCTTATCTTTGACTGACCATTTTCTCCATTTTAATACCCTTGACAAATTTGTCTCTAGGCTAGGGGAAAATGTTTCCAACCTTACATAAGGAGGACTAGCAGTCTTTGACCTAATGTAATCCTAAATATGTTTTTTCTATAATTAATGCAAGTACTAACAGATGCATTCATGGCATAAATAATAAGCAAGCATTGTCTTAGGAATATATGGCATTCATTTAGAAACATTACACATAAAAATTAAGCAAGATAGGCATGATATGGAACAAATAGAATTAACAAATAAATCACTAATTCTATCTAGCCCAATCATGTTGATGTATCTCACCTAGCTATCTCAATCCAATTGTAAACTAATACATCTTAACAAACAATTCAGATCAAATGAATAAATCACATTGTAATAGGATACAGAAGATAAGCATAGACAAAGGTCTTAAGTGCTGGAAAACATATATCTCACTAAAGCAATTAATCATGTTCAACAAATATTCAAACACATATTTAAGATCATCTAAAGTAACATGCACAAGGTAAACATCAATCCTAGTTACCAGAAAAATAATCTAGTGAACTAGTTCAGCATTATCTATGTGTAATGCTATCATGCTTGTGTGAGTGTTAAACATTTAAACACTAAGATCTTATCATGCACTGAATATTGAGAGCAAAATATTTTAGTGGTTCAAGAAATTGAAACCTGAGATATGTGAATTAGATCATCTTCAGAGATTACTATGAAAGCAAGATATTCATTATCCCCGTCATCTGATCCATCCCAACTCTTTCCCGTGCACTACAAGTTTTGACTGGCTGCTTCTCTAAGAAAACATTCCACCTTTATCTCAACTCTTCAACTGAATCCCTACTCATCCTTATTTTTCAAGCTTCTTGTTCTGTTGTAGTAAAACCCCTGATAGTTACTTGACACATATTGCTTGTCAAACATGTAGCTATCAAATCTTGTTTATGTCCCAACCTCAGTCTGAAACCACCTCTTGAACTGAATCTGTAAGAATCTCTGCTTCAGAATAGATATGCTTGATCCTTGGATATAGCTTATGTACTCCTTGTGAATCTGATATGACTAAACTTCCCTGACAAGTGAAACACTACCCTAACGTCCAGTCCCTCAAGTATTTCTACCCGAGTTTCTTCTGATTCAGCAATCAGTAACTCTTACTTTCTGTCTTGAGGTTCCAACTTTATTGCATGTAATTGAGATGTTTGTTTGTCCCCACTATTCTCTCTGACCTCCACAATTCTTGTCTGTATGATCTCATTGATTCTCGGATAAATATAGCATTAGTACAAACCACTGTGTGACTATATAATCTGGAATCATAGAGTTGTTTTAAAATCTCCGAGAAAAATTGTACCCGAAGAAATTTCATTCAATTCCTACGTCTAAAAATTCAGTGGTATCCTATGGAGTAAGCCTTTGATGAAGTTCCATAATTTTCTTTTGTAGGTCTTGAAATCAGTTCCATTGGAGTAAGAAAACCATTATCTTCAATTTCCGTATTCGGGAATTTTTCATCTGAATAGCACATGGTCTTCGTTTTCTTTGAAAAATTAAAATCATCTTTAACGCCCGGAGGAATCTTGAGTCTACCAATACTTTGAGTACCCTTAATTTAATATTTAAGAGAAATTTAAATTTCCAATATTTTTAATTTTCTAAGAAAATAAATAATTTAAAAAATAAATATTTACGTAAAATCTAATTTTTAAGAATTTCGAATTTTCTTAAAAATTAAATAAAATATAAATTATTATTTAAGAAAAATTAAATTTAAGAATTTTAAATTTTATGGAAAAATAAAAAAATCAGAAATAAAAAATTATGGCTAAGTCCAAATTATTTAAAATTCAAAAATCTCAAGTGTTGATAATTTTTGAAAATTAAAAAATCTGAAAATATGAAAACTTGACTATTTGGGCTGACACACCGGATCTGATCTATATATCGATCAATATGCTCTGATACCAATTGTTAGGTCACGAATTATCGTAGATGGGGGGTTGAATACGATAATCA